>NC_133452.1:1366884-1684645 GCF_048565385.1 Saimiri boliviensis
GCCTTCTTGAGCATTCCTGCCTCCTACCTCCTGTCCTCCTGGGTCCTCCAGGCCTCCTTGCCTGGTCCTCCCAGCCTCTTTGTTCTCCTTAGCCCCCACCGAACCTCCTCGTCTTCCTGGATCCCCAAACCTCCTCACATGCTTTTCCCCAACCCCTCCTGGTCTCTCTTAGCCTTGTGAGTCTCACCTCCTACCATTCATTCTTAACAACTGACAGCAGCAGGAGTGAGAGAAATCCCCAGGTAGATGCAGGCAGGTCCCCAGTGAAACCTGACCTCCAAACCAAAGACAGTTTCAAGTCTGAAAGCCAAACTGTAAGTGTCAGATAAATCCACAGATTGGACTGAGAACCTGTTTTCCTGTTTGGCGTGCTTTCCTCTGATTGGTCCCTACCTTTCACCTATTTTACATAAACCTGCCCTTCTCGAATTGGTTTTTACATTGCTGTGCCCATCTTTGAGTGATGCCTTTTCTTTAGCCTTTTTTGCATAGTCATAAACCAATCAACATGCACTCCCCCATTCTGAGCCCATAAAAGCCCTGAACTCAGCCACACAGCGGTGGTTATGGGGGGACTACCTGACTGAGGGTAGGGGGCTGCCGTCTCTGGGTCCCCTCTCTGCTGAGAGCTGTCACTTGATAAAACACTCTGCCCCGGCGCAATGGCTCACACCTGTAATCCCAGCTACTTGGGAGGCTTAGGCAGAAGAATTGCTTGATCCCTGGAGGCGAAGGTTGCAGTGAGCTGAGATTGCACCACTGCACTCCACCCTGAGTGACAGAGGGAGACTCGAGCTGAGACTGCACCACTGCACTCCACCCTGAGTGACAGAGCGAGACTCGATCTCAAAAACAAACAAAAAAACTCCACCCTTCTCACCCTTCAGTGGTCAGGGTAACCTATTCTTGGATGCAGGACAAGAACTGAGGACTCACTGAATGCAGGTATGAAAAATGCTGTAATGCTGTAGCCCTCCACCCTCCACCAGCGCTGGGCAGCCACCCCCCACACGGGAACAGCAGTGGGGCCAGGCCCGCCCCAGAGCCACAGGCCAGGGCAGGGCAGCGGTCCTGAATGGGCCGTAACACAAATGAGCTGAGAGGGCAGGTACTTCCTGTACCTAGTGAGGGCCCAGGGAGGCCAGGGCAGGGGCACTGCCAGCCTTGGGGGCTTCCAGCTGGCAAAGACACCGAAAAATCCTTCATCACAATGTCTCCTCTAACCTGTCTGGTCTGGGGCTGGAGCTGTTCATGCATAGAGTAATATTCTTTCTTATGTGCATTCTTTTGTGGTGTGCTGTTTTCACTTTGTGAGATTTGTTTCAGTTGCTGTATAGCATTCTGTTGTCTGGATATACTGCTGTTTATGTACCCACAGTTTATTCAGTATTAACAGACGTTCAGCTTGTCCCAGGCCGCTGCTGTTGTGAGCAGCCTGTGCAGCACCTGCTGTATCCTGGAGCCGGGAGGGCTGCCCTGAGGTCTGCGGGGGCAGCTGCTGGGCTTGGTTAAGGTTCCCCACGTGGCAGACGATGGTGAAGGTCTTCCCAGGTAGCTGGCCGGCTGCTACTCTAGCAGCACACACCTCCCCACCTGCCCTGAGCCCTGGCCAAGGCCGGATGTTGCTGGGCACTGCAATTTCTGCTCACCCAGTGTGAGACAGGATTAGTACTGGGTGGTCGCAGGAAGACGGACCCAAGCAACAGTGAACACAGGAAGGTGGCAAAGTAACCGCAGACAGCCGAAAACCCAAAGCAAGGGAGAGAGAAGGCCAACCCATCAGTGTGAGGCCTCTTCTGTTCTGGGAAAACCCGAATAAGAGAATGGGGCTGTAATGGGGGGTTACCTGAAATCCCCTCCATTCCCAGGATACCTGATGATGATCCCACCGTCTCATTAAAGAAACATCCACAAAATGGGGGGCTCAAAGTCCTCTAAACATGCTTCCCTCTCCTGAGCTCATCTGGCTTCTCACTTAGGTGTGTGCTTTCACTTTGTAGCAAAAGGTGCTGCTTTTCACATCTAATTTCTTGCTCTGAAGGTGCCAAGAACCTGGAAACCAGCTGAGGGTGGGGTTTCACCAGCATCTGGAGACCCTCCTGAGCCGTGTGGCAACCAACGGAGATACAAAGCTGTCTTATGATTTTGTTTGCCTTTTCCTGAGGTGATTGTTGCTTGTGTTTAATCAGCCACACGTCGCTGTCATAAACCTAATTTGCATTTATTATCTCTTCACTGTTATTTTGTACAGGACATTTTGGATTCACGTTCTTGAGTGATTGATTTCTCAAGAACTTACTGGGCTTGGTGTTGGTGTGCCAGCTCCACAGAATGCCCTAGCAAGAGCTTTCGCTGTTTCTATACCTGAATGATTGGTGTACAGCTTTAAATTAGGTGTATCATTGATTTTAAGTGTAAAACTAGCCTTGTATGTCAGGGATAAATCCCATGATGTATAATCTTTCTGTTGTGTTGTAGAATCCAGTTTGCTAATGTTTTATTGAGGATTTTTGTATCAGTTTTCATCACAGAAATGGATGCTTAATTGTGTTCTGTTTTGTTTGTTGTTATATATATTCTGGAACTGAATGAAGTGCAGTGCATTCCATCAGAAGAGATTTGTGTTGCTTTCTAGGGGTTTGGGTGCACAAGTGTATAGCTTCCGCCACGGTCCATCTGACTATAGGACCATGAGCCTGGGACCAGTACACACCATCACAGCACAGGCTTCCTGGGCCAGTCGGAGATTGTGCAGTGGCCGGGGGGCTTGGCCTTTCTGCCCGCACCTCCCTGAGGCCACACAAATCCTAGGTCCCTGCGGCTGGAGTTGCAGTGTCCACAGCTCACCTCAGTTTCAATGTCTTGTCCTCGTTTTCTTTTTTTTTAATTTTTTTTATTGCATTTTAGGTTTTGGGGTACATGTGAAGAACATGCAAGATTGTTGCATAGGTACACACATGGCAGTGTGGTTTGCTGCCTTCCGTCCCCTCACCTGTATCTGTCATTTCTCCCCATGCTATCTCTTCCTACCTCCCCACCACCCCGTCTCTCCCCCATTTCCCCCCAACGGACCCCAGTGTGTAGTGCTCCCCTCCCTGTGTCCATGTGTTCTCATTGTTCAACACCTGCCTATGAGTGAGAATATGCGGTGTTTGATTTTCTGCTCTTGTGTCAGTTTGCTGAGAATGATGGTTTCCAGGTTCATCCATGTCCCTACAAAGGACGTGAACTCATCGTTTTTGATGGCTGCGTAATATTCCATGGTGTATATGTACCACATTTTCCCTATCCAGTCTATCATCGTTGGGCATTTGGGTTGGTTCCAGGTCTTTGCTATTGTAAACAGTGCTGCAGTGAACATTCGTGTGCACGTGTCCTTCTAGTAGAATGATTTATAATCCTTTGGATATATACCCAGTAATGGGATTGCTGAGTTAAATGGGATTTCTATTTTTAGGTCATTGAGGAATCGCCACACTGTCTTCCACAATGGTTGAATTAATTTACATTCCCACCAACAGTGTAAAAGTGTTCCTATTTCTCCACATCCTCTCCAGCATCTGTTGTTTCCCGATTTTTTAATGATCGCCATTCTAACTGGTGTGAGATGGTATCTCAATGTGGTTTTGATTTGCATTTCTCTGATGACCAGTGATGATGAGCATTTTTTCATATGTTTGTTGGCCTCCCGTATGTCTTCTTTTGTAAAGTATCTGTTCATATCCTTTGCCCATTTTTGAATGGGCTTGTTTGCTTTTTTCTTGTAGATCTGCTTTAGTTCTTTGTAAATTCTGGATATCAGCCCCTTGTCAGATGGGTAGACTGCAAAAATTTTTTCCCATTCTGTTGGTTGCCGATTCACTCTACTGACTGTTTCCTTTGCCGTGCAGAAGCTGTGGAGTTTGATTAGGTCCCATTTGTCTATTTTGGCTTTTGTTGCCATTGCTTTTGGCGTTTTGGTCATGAAGTCCTTGCCTACGCCTATGTCCTGAATGGTTTTGCCTAGATTTTCTTCTAGGGTTTTTATGGTGTTAGGTCTGATGTTTAAGTCTTTAATCCATCTGGAGTTAATTTTGTTGTAAGATGTCAGGAAGGGGTCCTGTTTCTGCTTTCTGCACATGGCTAGCCAGTTTTATTTATTAAACAGGGAATCCTTTCCCCATTGCTTGATTTTGTCAGGTTTGTCGAAGATCAGATGGTTGTGGGTATGTTGTATTTCCTCTGAGGCCTCGGTTCTGTTCCATTGGTCTATATCTCTGTTTTGGTATCAGTACCATGCTGTTTGGATTACTGTAGCCTTGTAGTATAGTTTGAAGTCTGGTAGTGTGATGCCTCCTGCTTTGTTCTTTTTGCTTATAATTGACTTGGCTATGCGGGCTCTCTTTTGGTTCCATATGAAGTTTAAGGTGTTTTTTTTTCCAGTTCTGTGAAGAAGGTCATTGGTAGCTTAATGGGAATAGCATTGAACCTGTAAGTTATTTTGGGCAGTATGGCCATTTTCACGATGTTGATTCTTCCTAACCATGAACATGGAATGTTTCTCCATCTGTTTGTGTCCTCTCTTATTTCGTTGAGCAATGGCTTGTAGTTCTCCTTGAAGAGGTCCTTTACGTTCCTTGTTAGTTGCATTCCTAGGTATTTTATTCTCTTTGTAGCAATTGTGAATGGCAGTTCGATCTTGATTTGGCTCTCTTTAAGTCTGTTACTGGTGTATAGGAATGCTTGTGATTTTTGCACGTTGATTTTGTATCCTGAGACTTTGCTGAAGTTGTTTATCAGTTTCAGGAGATTTTGGGCTGAGACGCTGGGGTCTTCTAGATATACAATCATGTCATCTGCAAATAGAGACAATTTAATTTCCTCCTTTCCAATTTGGAAAATTTCTTTTATTTCTTTTTCTTGCCTGATTGCTCTGGCTAGAACTTCCAGTACTATATTGAATAGGAGTGGTGAGAGAGGGCTTCCTTGTCTAGTGCCAGATTTCAAAGGGAATGCTTCCAGTTTTTGCCCATTCAGTATGATATTGGCTGTTGGTTTGTTTTCTCTCTTCTGCTTTTAACAAGATAAAGCATATATTTCACCTGGCATTTGTGGCGTTTCTCTGTGGGAGAGGCTGTCTGAATACCTAACCAGCATGTTACACAGATAAAGTCAGCATTTGCCTTTTAAATAGCAGCACTCTCAAAAAATTGAAAAAGTCCTAGATAGTAATTATGTTAGTGAAGAATTGAAACTGTTTATTAGGTAAATAGTATGGTCTTCATGCATTATTTATGTAGTAGTCTGTTTTTCGTGTCTTTTAAATTTTCTGTTCATTTCTTTTTTTTAAATTATAAGATATATATAAAATAAAACTTACCATTTTAACCTTTTTAGGTGTATGATTCAGTGGCATTCTGTACCTTCACATTGTTGCGCAATGTGAAAAAAGGCTTTTTGAACCATTTGCTTAATTAATACCAAAGGAATTTTATGTGTATACATACATTTCTAGTGAAAAATTTTCAGAAAAACTTGACTAACCAATATTAATTAAAATGCCTGATTGTTGCAGTAATACTAGACTGTTTAGATGGTTTTCCAAAGTTCTGACTGTTTGCGTGGAAAGAAGCTCCCTGTGTTCGTAGACTTTACGCTGAGTGGTGAGCAGAGCCTCCTGTGTTTCCAGTACACGGAGTCCCTTGTCTTTTCTGCCTCCGTGGACAGCTGCACATTTGGGGAGTGAGATCTTGCCGCACAATCTGTCGTGAAGGAGACACAAGTCTCATGATTTTCTCTTTCAAAACTTACCCTGTTTGTTTCCTCAGCTTTCCTTTTTACATTCGCTTCATTGATTTAGATCACGCCTTGGAAGTGGAATTTTTAGGCTTTTTGTCAACATGGATCATCTTGTTTCAGATGAGCATATGTGATGTACTGTTGTTCGCAACCAGTGATAGCATTTAGAGCAGGCGTCCCCAAACTTTTTACACAGGGGGCCAGTTCACGGTCCCTCAGACCGTTGGAGGGCCGCCACATACTGTGCTCCTCTCAGTGACCACCAGTGAAAGAGGTGCCCCTTCCTGACGTGCGGCTGGGGGCCGGATAAATGGCCTCAGGGGGCTGCATGCGGCCCATGGGCCGTAGTTTGGGGACGCCTGATTTAGAGTTTAGAATAAAACCTTTAATAAGAACAATCATATAAATAGTTTTAATATGGAGATAACTTTTACAAAGTGATGAAATTTTAACATGTTGATGTTTTGTGTGTAGTTTAGAAAATATTCCCTTGGAAAATTAATGGATATGTTTTATTTACAGTAATGCTATAATCCCAAAATTTGCTGCCTTCTGCTTATAAAACTGTAACAGAGATAATATAAAAAAGAATGTATGTGGTGGACGAGAAACTATTATATGTTAATGCTTAGAGCATTTGTGAAAGTAACATGCCGTTATATATTTATAAACCTTATTCTAGGACTTTTTAGACTTTCTCATAATGAAGTATACTACTAATGTGTCCATAACTTTATTATTTTATCCTTAAATTGTTTTCCTTTTGGTGATACTTTATCATTTTTTGAAGAAGGCTTTTTCTCCTTTCCTGACTGTGTAGATTGGACAGGGCAGTTCCTGGGCTTCTCCTCCATCCTCTGAGGGTCCCTTTGGGTCCCAACTGTGTGTGGCATCTTCCTTTTTCATAGAAACCTCTCCCTTTCCAGGTCCAGCTTTGCCCTGTGCAACCCTGTGAGGCTGGCAGTACCCAGGCCTAGGCCCAGGCCCAGGGTAGAGACCTGACTCACAGGTTCCTGGTCACCTCCTGGACTTTGATTTGCACAGTGAGATGTCCACAATCTTAATTTAATGCTCTGTTAGGGCCACTTGATTCTTTTTTTTTGAGATGGAGTCTTGCAGTGTCGCCTCGGCTGTAGTGCATAGGTATGATCTCGGCTCACTGCAACCTCCACCTCCTTGGGAGGCTGAAGCAGGGTTCAAGCGACTCTCTTGCTTCAGCCTCCAAAGTAGCTGGGATTACAGGTGCCCACTGCTATGCTCAGCTAATTTTTCTATTTTTAGTAGAGATGATATTTCACCATGTTGGCCAGGATGGTCTCAATCTCCTTACCTTGTTAGGGTTGGGATTCCAGTTGTGAGTCCCCATGCCAAGCCAGGCCACTTGATTCTTGATGGGAATATGATTTAGGTTATCCGATACGAAATAGTACGAGAAACAGAACTGAATTTGTTTAAAAAAAGGAACTATTTTTAGAATTATTCAGTATTATGCAAATATTCATTTTTTCCAAAGGTATTTTATAATATACAGACTATTCATATTGAACACCAATTATTATGTTTATGCGAAAATAAATAGTTCTGGCAAAACTATATTTCATCTGAAAACATTTTTTTGATTTGTAAGTATTTATGGTAAGTTCACGTGATGTCAGAGTGTTTGTCAACTGGTAGTCATATGCAAAATGTAAAATAGGCTGAGCCAGGCACAGTGGCTCATGCCTGGAATCCCAGCACTTTGGGAGGCCGAGGTGGGTGGATCATGAGGTCAAGAGTTTGTGGCCATTTTGACCAACATGGTCAAACCCCCTCTCTACTAAAAATATAAAAATTAACCAGTCGTGGTGGTGTGTGCTGTGCCTGTAATTCCAGTTATTCAGGAGGCAGAGGCAGGAGAATCACTTGAAACTGGGAGGCAGAGGTTGCAGTAAGCCTAGATCTCACCACTGCACTCTAGCCTGGGTGACAGAATGAGACTCTGTCTTAAAAACAAACAAAAACCAACTTGGGTTATTTTCTTATTCTTTTAACCCCTTGATTTAATCTTTTGCTGGTGATGGTTGATGTGACTTCAGATACGAAACCTCTTATATTTATAGTCGGAAACTCATTCTGTTGGTGTGAATGTTTCTTTTTTGAAGAGTCTCTGTTCTTTTCATGTCCCTAATGAGATGCTAATTTTCGGTGTTTGTGTCTTCTTTAAAATTGCCTTTCTGCAGCTAAACGGAACGTCATGAAGGACCAATTCCTGGTTTTTCACAGTAAAATTAAGTCGTCTGGTTATGCGTCGACACCACAGTGAGTAAACTCGTCTTAGTGAGAATCAGGAGTGCACCTGCGTCACAGATGCAGGGCTTTAACACCAGCAGGGACAGAGATACGTCCCTGAGGGTCACATTATGGAGAGAGGACACGGCAATATAAACAGGAGTTAAAATGTGCTGGGTTGGACCCCAGCATGCCCGTCAGCAGCAGCTGCAGCAGCAAACGTTTCCTGAGCACTCACTGTGCGCTGGGCCACGGAGCGGCCCAAGTCCTTGTCCGATAATGCAGTGGTCCCGTGAGGTGAGGGCTAGCTGGTGGGGTGTGGGGCTGGGAGAGCGTGATGATTCTCTAAGCAGTTGTGGCCCCTCAAGGCCAGACACAGTGCTTTTCTTAGAACACAGCTTTGCCGTAACATCAGAGCAGATCACAGAGTATATTTAAGACCCGAGTTGCAAGGCTGCTCAGAGACAAGGAGAGATGAAGCGGCAGGATACTCTGAGAAACCACGGGGGAGGGGGGGCTTGAGATTTCCCAAACCTTACAAGCCCATTCCTCAAAGGGAAAGCTGACTTTCCTGAAGAAAATGCAAACGTATCCCCTCTTCCTACCTCATCTCTTGACCTTTTATGTCTCTTAACACAGCGGCCAAAATGGCCCTGTGACCTGGAATCCCTGTTCTCAGAGCACACGCTAGTCTCCCTGGTTGGTGCTCACCTCTGCCAAGCTCCCCCTTCATGTGCCCCTGGCCTCTCCCCCACCCCACCCCTCCCCCTGGCTCTGCTGTGCTCCAGGCAGAAATCCCAGGCCACTCTGTGTAAACTCACAGCCTCCTCTTGCCCAATGGCTTTTCTGATCTGCTTGTTTGTTCTCTTTGGCTTAACAGTGGTGACTGTGCCTTACTTATTATCTATTCTTTAAACCACTGTGCCCTGGACAGCACTCAGTACCCTAAACCCTCTCATAAGGCATTTCTGGAGGGATGAATGGATGGATGGAGAGATGGATGGAAGGGGATGGAGGGATGAAAGATGGCTGCATGCTTGCATGGATGGAGGGGATGGATGGATGGAGAGGTGAGAGATGGATGCATGGGGGATGGATGGAGGGATGGAGAGATGCAGAGGTGAGAGATGGATGCATGGGGGGATGGATGGAGAGGATGGATGGATGGAGAGGTGAGAGATGGATGAGTGGGGGGATGGATGGAGGGGATGGATGGAGAGGTGAGAGATGGATGAGCAGGTGCATGGATGGAGAGGATGGATGGATGGAGAGATGAGGGATGGATGAGTGGTTACATGGATGGTAGGGATGGAGGGATGAGAGATGGATGAGTGGGGGGATGAAGGGTGGATGGAAGGATGCAGAGATGAGGGATGGATCTGGGTGGATGGATGGAGTGGGGATGGAGGGATGGAGGGATAAGAGATGGATGAGTGGATGGATGGATGGTAGGGATGGAGGGATACAGATGAAAGATGGATGAGTGGGTCAATGAAGGGGGGATGAATGCGTGGGTAGATGGATGGAGGAATGGGTGAATGGATGGATGATGGTTGGGTGGAGGAATTCTCCAGTGGCATCTGCAGCTTTGTATGGATTCCCCAGGTCTGCCATATTAAGGCATGTTGTGAGTGTTGGGCTTTGTGTGGGAGCCCTGGGGGATGAGGGGTTGCCAGACATTGGTGGCCCTGAGTGCCAACCCGGGGCTTTGGATTTAACAGAAAAAGCCCAGCATCAGGTTCCTATTACAAGATTTTAAAGGAGTCACAGGATAGTGTGTAGCAGGGTGATGTCTCTGGGGCAGCCTGAGCGACACAGGAGGGGAGGAGGTGACTTGAGGGCTGGAGGTCAGGAGGGAGGGGCTTGGAAGCATTTATGCAGACGTCTGTGTCTATGTATATAATTTTTGTCACTGTAAAATATAAATCTCTTGGGAACCTTAGAGCTCTTAATATTTGAGAGTGATATAGCGTTTTCTTTCCACAGCTTAACTATGTTTTCGCCAAAGACCAACATCAAGAGTGAGGGTAAAGGACCGTCAAGACACAGGAGCAGCTGCACATGGTGTGTGATCTAGTATGCATCCAAATTCATTTGAAATAGCCCAGACCTTTACAATGCTTCAACTGGTTCCTTTCCAAACAGGTAGAAGACCTTACATGTGTGCATGTGTTTATGTACATATGTACACAGATACGTATATCTATATTATTTATATATCTTTTTAGTCAAATTTAATTCTTTCCTGTTAATTTTTCAGACATGCCGTGTTCTTACCACCTTAACACAAT
This sequence comes from Saimiri boliviensis, assembly GCF_048565385.1. NCBI lineage: Eukaryota > Metazoa > Chordata > Mammalia > Primates > Cebidae > Saimiri > Saimiri boliviensis. The sequence goes on from NC_133452.1 coordinate 1,377,222, forward strand.
TTTGAAATGAATTGAATTTTTGTTAAAATTCAGTTTAGAAAATGTTGTAGCTGATGCTCACCCTGCCATGCCGGTGGATTGGGTGAAAATGTTGGGGCCGCTGTAGCGCCAGGTGCCCATTCTGAGTGGCCGTGGTCCACGCCATTGGGAGAGCACCTGTCCACGGGGCTGGCTCACACTGGCTGTGGGCATGTCCTGCAGACACCTGGGCCCCTTGTGACTAGACAGGCAGGCATCTGGGGCCTCTCCCAGTCCTGGATTTAAGATGAGATTGTCCAAGAAGAGATATGGGCTACTGTACTTAAAACCTATTTTAATGTGCGTGGGTCTACTTTGCAACTGCTGTATTACTGAGCGCCCGTGTTGACCGTGTCCATGCTCACTGTGCTTTTCTGCAGCGTGCTGCTGTCCCCGCCACGTTCTGCTTGATATTGTGTGTGGGCTGTCAGCAAAATGCATCTGGCCTTATGCAGGTGAAACGTGGCATCACCGTTACATTCAACTCTGATTTTTTTGGTGATTTTTTTCTGTGAGGGCCCTGGTTTCCAGACAGAGCATGCTGTTTCTTTTGCGTTTGACTCCTGCGGGCCTTCTGTTGAGAACTGCTGGGCAGCAGTGGTGGCGAGGCCTCCACATGCCCGCGCAGGGCTCATACGTGTACACAGAAGGCATTGGCGTGTACACAGAAGGCGTTAGTGTACACAGAAGACGCTGGTGTGTACATGGAAGGCATTTGCAGATGATTTGAGTGATTGACATTACACCACCATCCATAGTGGCATGAGACTGGAAAGTGAAATTCATCTTCTCTTAGTGAGAACCCTCATCCCTAATCATCACAGTACTCACATCAGTTTATATGAAACACAACAAATCCTTGCTGTTTTATATGTAAAATATATGTCTTTTTTGGCGATGTGAAATGTTAGTCTATTTAAAAGAGTTATTTCATGATTTTGAATGTAAGAGTCTAAATATACACGTTTATAGATAAATATTCAAGTTTACTGGAATACAATTATACATGTAGATGAGGGGAAACCCGCTTCGTTTCTTGGTTGTATTTTACTTCTCATCTCACTTTGAGTGTCTCCCGATCATTGTTAACCTCTGGCCTTTCCTCAGGGAGGCGTACGCCGTGGACAGCGCTGTGCCTGCCAAGCCTGGCCCCCGGGTCGCTGCAGCCCCTGCCTGCACACGTGTGTGCTGCATCCAGTACTCAGGTGCGCCACGTCCTGCAGGAGCTGGGTAGCATTTCGTTTGTAAGAGTCTTTTATTCTGTCCACTGTAAACATTTTTCTATTGTATCATAAATTGTAAATATATTTGTAAAAGCCTTGGATAACTTGAAGTTGCATGGGATGGTTTGTGTCTAGATTAAAACCGAGACTTCATTTCACATGACTGTAGTGAGGGTGATCATGGAGTGTCTTGCCCCTGTGGTGGCACGGAGACTGGCACTCACTTATTAGCACTGAATTTGCTGTTCTGTGGCCAGCTCCTCTGGGTTTTGCTCTCTATGTATCTGACCCCTCCTACCGAAGCGTTAAGGTTGGCCTGGTGGAAGGGTTTTGGTAGGCAGAGAAGCTAGCAGAACAGTCACCAGTTCCCTCTAGAGACGTAGCCTCTGCTCATGGATGGGCTGCAGGCGCCAGGCTAGGAACGGGCATGAATGCCATTGCACAGGCTGTGCACAGTGTCCCTTCCTTGCCAGACCCTCAGCTGGGGCCTTTTCCTGCAGGGCTGTGTCTCGGCTTCCGTGAGAGCCGCCCTGTTCTCACGTGTGTCCTGATAATGCCTTCACCAGACTTCTGTTGGACCTCGCATTTTTTTTTCTAAATAATCTTTGAAAGAAGGGAGGAGCAGCCTGTGAAAGTGCCCTTGGCCTCGGCTAGATAGTTGCACCACTCAGATGCTTCTCGGAAGCAAGATGGACTTGCAGGCGAGCTGTGCCCTTGCCTGGGGCTAGACAGAAAGTCCTGTCTGGGCTGGCGCCATCCCCAACCCTCACACCACCTGTCCAGAGAATTGAGTCGCCTAAGGGTTACTATGTACCATTCTGCCAAATTCCCTTTATTTTATTATATAATTGTAGCCACAGAAGTTTTAAAATCACTTTTGGAAATTAGATATGTAGTATTATCAGTAAAGTCTGTTTGATCTTTGATAGACCAGAACATTCCTTCAGTGTTACCGGCCCTCAAGTTTGAATATTGTCTGTGACATGTGTCAGTTGTTTCTACCCTGTTTTCAGAAATTGTTTCAACGTAACTGCTTGGCTGAATGTGCCTCTGGGCAGTCTGCTGATTCAATGCAGGCCCCAGCACTGTGTTTCTGTCCTGTCCTGGGTACAGTACCTTTTGGGTGCAGCACTTCCTGTTCACAACCTTGTTCGGTAGCCTTGCTCTCTCATCCTGCTGTTCCTCTTCTGTTAAGGGAGGCTGATGACAATGACAGAGCAGTACCTTACAAGGTTGTCAGGTAGAGGACTTGAGAAAGGGTGGACACGGGCTGGTGCCTGCAGACCCCCGTGCTGATGTGCGCGTGTGTGTTTCAGAACCAAATTTACGAGAAGTTCTACATCTTGCCTGGGGTTAATGTGACTCCTATGAATTAGGCTTTTCTAAGAGGCCTTTGTTTTTATTTTTTTAACAGGAGATGGACAGTGGCTGGCCTGTGGGTTGGCCAACCATCTGTGTCTGGTTTTTGATTCCAGCCTGACTGGGACACCTGCTGTGTTTTCAGGTAAAACGTGTCTTAATTTCAATCAGTATGAATGTAAGGGTGGGTCCCACTTAGGTTCTGGTTCTCAGTTGCTAAATGACAGTTTTGTTTTCTTTTTCTAAACTGGATTCACTGAGCTCTTAAACCATTCAGGGTAGACATAACTCATGAGAACAGCGTGGCAGCACTTTTGTGACTGGTGCCCTGGAGGCCAAGAGCTGATCATCTGTAGAGGTTTAGGGGAGTGAGTGAAGTTGAATCCTAAATAATTGAAATATAGTTAGTTAATATAATCAAAAGACATAAGATTGAAATATTTTGAAATTTAGTGGGGTTTGTACATAGACTTTTTGATAAACATAATAAAGCAAACAATGTTTTTTTTTAAAAAAGTAGATCTGAGAGCAACAGTGTTAAAATGACCACCATGTCAACTCATAACTGGGGCATATATTTGATTTCTAATTCCAGTTCCATAAAACCTGACAGCTTTTCATTACTACTGATACTGATACTACTTGCATCAGAACTCATACTTGGTAGATATTTTAACAAAAGCACAGAAACAACAAAAAATATTTCACTAGTCCTTCTGTTTTTTTACAGGTTGAGGATCTCTAATCCAAAATTCTGAAATCCAAATGCTCCCATATCCAGAACTCTTTGAGTGCCAACACGACGCCAAGGAAATGCTCACTGAAGCATCTCAGATTTCGGATTTTTGGATTAGGGTTGCTTAACCGCCATAATGTGAATCCAAAAAAATGGGAAATCCAAAACATCTCTAATCCCAAGCATTGAGAATATGGGACACTCAGCCTGTGATGTAACCACCCCAAGGGCAGTCGTTGGGAAATGCAGAGGTGGGGACCGATGGGGCTGAGGGGGGCGGAGGCAGTGGGGCCCAGGCCCGGGCAAGGCCACACCTGGGAGCAGACGAGCCCCCCAGTGACTACGACTCACTAACCCCCAGAGTGAGGTTTGGGAGGCCCCCAAAGGCAGGCAGAGCCAGACTCAGCTCCTGCATGAGCAAAGCTGCCGCCCCTGCATGGTCTGGAAAGAACACAGTTCTCCCGTCTTGGCCTGGACGCCACCCTCTCCCTTTGAGCCTCTTGATCCTGATCTCACCCCGTGTCTACCCTGCATGGCCTGTGCAGAGTGTGGTTCTCCTGTTGTGCCCTGAATGCCACCCTCACCCTTCCAGCCCCCTTGCTTCTGGTCCCACCTGACATCTATCCCTGCGTGGCCTGGACACCGCCCTTGCCCTCCGAGCACGCTTGCTTCTCCTCCCATCCCGAGTCTATCCTGCAGCCTCAGAGCCTCCACCATGCACCCCAGAACCCTGAGCTGGCTTCTTTTGTGGCTGAATGGTTGATATGGGTGGTTATTCTGTTGATTGTGGATATTTTACCACTATTTTATTGTTGGAAAAAGGACTTTTCCCTGAACTAAAATGCAGTGGGTTTTCAAACTCATCTTGACAAAAACTTACTCTGTTTCTGTACGGGGAAGGGTCACATTTACCTGCCTCAACTGCACAAGCCACATCGTTTCACTTTGAGTGTGTACTCAGCTTTGAAAATGTGACTGGTCTCTCAGCACCTGCCCAGAACACAGAAAAACGAGTGTCTTTATTTTCATTGTGATCTGGGACAAATAAGTATAAATTCAAATGCCCTCCTGGAGAGTTCGGGGTCTCTGAGTGTACAGTCAGGTAATGCAGCCCAGCCTGAAAGCCACTGAGAGCAATCGTATTTAATTTAAGAGAGGAGTTACATGTTTCTGCTTTAAATTTTAGAATGTTTCCTATCAAAAATGGTTTCAATTACAAAGACAGGCACCCCAGTCCCATGCCTTCCTCCGAACACATGCCTGGCACAGCATAGGTTCTCTGCGATGTGGGATGGCAGGTTCTGAGCGTGCTGCGCAGGGGAGCTGCGTTGTCTGTCACATGCCCAGGAGTCAGTGGTAATCACTGTGAAGTTCTGGGGTCAGGCATTTCAGAAGATTAAATCTACAATTCCATGATAGATGTGAAATTGTTTATGAAAGGAATCTTTGTCAAGGTATGAAGTGAAGGTCTGCGTCTCTCCTGCTCCTGGGCTCTTGGTTGGCTCGAGCTGGGCTGAGTGGCTTCTCCTCGGCTCCTTCTCTGAGCAGGGACTGCACACATCACCTCTGTGCCGCTCACGCCCCCTACCCCTGACTGCTTCCCCCTAGCAGGGCCCGTGTCCATAGGAATCTAGGTCCAGAGGAGGCCTAAAACCCTGACCTAGGCTAGGCGCAGTGTCCCACGCCTGTAATCCTAGTGCTTCCGGAGGCTGAGGTGGGTGGATCACCTGAGGTCTGGAGTTTGAGACCAGCTTGGCCAACGTGGTGAAACCCCTTCTCTACTAAAAAATACAAAAATTAGCTGGGTGTGGTGGTGGGCACCTGGAATCCCAGCTATTTGGGAGGCTGAAGCAGTAGAGTAACTTGAACCCAGGAGGCAGAGGTTGCAGTGAACCGAGATTTCACCATTGCACTCCAGCCTGGGTAACAGAGCAAGACTCTGTCACACACACACACAAAAAAAACCCCGACCTGGACAGGATTTTAGAATTCTTTTCACTCTATTTCTGAAGCTCCTCATCTCATCCCACACACCACAGGGGAAACTGATCAACTGGAAAGGAAGAGAGAGCTCTTCTGTATAGTGAGGAGATTGAGGGGAGATTGGAAGAGGCACCCATGTGGGGTCCCCCATGGGCCCATTGCTCATGGGGATTGGCTCCAGAGGGCCCAGCCTTCCCTGCAGTGATTTGTCTTGGATGCACCCTGTGGCCGAAGCGCTTCTCGCCTGTATCTGGGGCTGGAGCTCCGGAGAGGAGGGGGACTCCCCCCGTTGGCAGGTTCTGAGGAATCTCCGTGGTTTTCATCCTGGGAGTGGGAGGTCCGTCCCTGACACTTGAGATGAAGGACAGGCCAACTTGCCAGGGCTGAGCTGAGGGTGTTGCTCTGCAGTTCCTGCATTGCTGGTGCCTCTGCTGGCCTTGGTGGCATAGTTGGCCACTGGGTGCCCAGCAAACACTATGCTCATAGGAGGAAGTAGGAAGGACTGGAGAAACACATTGTCAGTCTCAGTAAGAAGGAAGAACATGGGTGGTAGCGGTAGCTTCACCCTCTCTCCTGTGCGACCTCATGCAGCCTGTGGGCCAGGCGAGGGGGCTGGTCTGAGTTTGATACTGGAAGAGGGTGGCCACACGGCTGGTAATGAAGTAACTTCTGAGGTCAGTGCCTGGGCGGATGCGTCAAGCCCTTGCCACTGGGAGGATGCCCTGACGGCCCAGGATGAGGGCACTGGGTGCTACAGCAGATGTCTGTGAACCTGTGACATTCTCGGGATGGCGCAGAGCTGTGGATGCCACCGGCGTTCGGTACCAGCGGCATGGGGGGCGGCTATTAATGGCAGTCATGAATCGTGACTTTCCTTTGAGTCTGGCAGCTGCTGTTAGCTGAGCAGCAGTGAGGAATGTTCGGAGCTTTCCTTAACTGGCCTTGATACTTCTGCTAAAACTGCCAGAACTCTACACGTGAGGGCAGCAAAGCTGTTTTCTGTTTTTCTGTGCTGTGAATTTCAGCCCTGTGTTTCCTGGCGTCCTGTTGCAGAACTGAGTTATATTCTTAAGCCTTTCCTGGTTTTCCCATCTTTTTTATCTTGCTGCTCTGACAGATACGATGTAGTGAGATTGCAGTTTTTTGTCTAGTCTATAAATCATCATGTGCAATTCACATGCTGAGGCCCGTAGGATGGGGCCTTCTCCTCCGTGGGGAGATCTCGGCTATGACAAGAATTTTCTTGGAAGCTGTGCTTACCCATCCCCTGTGATTTTAATCACAGAATGCTTATCTGTGGAAGTGAAATGGGGTCGTTGAGCAGGTCTGGGGTCATTTGTGGTCAGTCTTCTCCGTTATCCCAGCTCGAGTGCTCAGGGGGTCAGAGGCTGCAGGGCTGGGCTCCACCTCTCCTTGCCCTCACCTCCCCAGCTCCTCTCATCTCTCCCTGCTCACCAGGACACATACCTGGCTTTCTGCTCCAGGGCCGACCTCTGAGAAGACGCCCAGCCCTGGTCGTCTTAGCTTTATCCTTTCCTCTGTGTCCACCGCTTCTTAGAGCCGTCAGGTGGTGGCAGCTGAGAGGCTGTTTTAAGACACCTCCTGGCCTGATGGCCGTTCTAGTAATTATGAGGCAAGACAGGTCCAGAAAGCAGCACGTGCCCAGGGCCTGGGCCACAGATTTAGGCTGGAAGTAGGATGAGGTGGGGACCGGACAGGAAAGCTTTTATGGGTATGTGAAATAAACACTGTTAACCTCGTAGCCTACCTTAGTTTAATATCAGAGTGGCACACACTGCCAATATTCAGACGCCTGAAGATCGGCACTGGCACTCTCACCAATCAGCATCAAAACAGCCATTTTGAGTTTAGGTAAAACTTTTCAAATCTGTCACAACAAATGATTGACTTATATGTGTGTGCTCAGTGATTTTTTTAAAAACTTTTTTCTTCAATGTTGATAGCAGTTATTTAAAATACTGATACATTATCATGGAGTCCATAGATTTCTATACCGTAGTTCATAACACTAGATGTTACCATGTTCTTCTCTGAAAACATACACTCACAGATGCACACATATGTTGAACATCATAGTTTAAGAAATGTGAGGTTTTACACTGCCTGGCTGAGGCAGTCAATCATACCCCAAACCTCAGCACCATGCACTATCCGCTCGTAACAAACCTATACTTGCACCTCCTGAATCTAAAATAAAACTTGAAAAAATGAAGCCTGAGGCTTTAGAGCAACCGCCTTCAGAAGCCACATTGAGCCTCTACTGAAGGGAAAGAGTGCCCCCGGCCTCAGGCTCCACAGCCTCACTGGGGCGAGGAGAAGCCTTATGGCGTGCCTCTGATTACTTGGAAAATACTGTTCCAGTTGTGTTGTATGAAAGCACCAGATAAGTAGCAGTCAGTCAAAACTGATTTTAATAATAGAAATGGTAACCCTCTCTGATCATTCCTGTTAGGTCACGACGGGGCGGTTAACGCCGTCTGCTGGAGCCATGACCAGAGGTGGCTGCTCTCCGCGGCCCGGGACCAGACCCTGCGGGTGTGGTCGGCGCATAGGACAGAGCATGCACTGCTACTGGTAATGGACGGTCACATCTGCCATGGGCTGTCATTTCCAAAGGAGCAGCCCTCAGCTGAGAGCTTCTCTGTTTTACCTTAATAGGAGATGAAGAAATGGACATAAACCAAGAGTTGCTTTTGATTAATTAGTTTCTTAAACGTGTGTCTACCTGTATGCATCCACACACACGCAGTAGGCACACATGCATATGGTACACAGGTACATACCTACATACTGGCTGCACGCATGCTTAATTCATACGGTTAAATCTATCCTTATGTTTATTATGGTCTGGGAATGCCAAATGATTAACACTGAAATATTTGAATAATTTTAAATATTGATTCAATGTGATTTTATAGTCAGACAGTAATAATGGCCAAAGGCTATTATGTGGGGGAAGTATATTTTGGGGAGAAAAGTGACATGTTGATGAACTTATGGGAGATAATTTGAAAGCGGAACAGGAAAGGAGAGACAGGAAGATACAACCTTATGACCAGGACAGGGAAAGAAGAGGAAACGGTAGGAAACTCATCTTCAAATCATCAGATACGAGCAGGTGACTTGCAAAGCGCATAAGATAAACGCAGGCCAATTTTCAAAGACATTGGCATTTACTTTCTATGGGTCTTTTATAGAATGGGGATTGAATATGAGACAGATAAGAAAGGAAGTGTACGTTAGGGAAGACCTAGGGCCTCTCTGAGGGAGGAAGGAGGCGTTTGTGAGAGCCGTGGGCGCCGCTGGCCTCCTCTGTGTTGTAATGTTTGGTTGTGAGGTCTAAATTTGAGAGTAGACAGTTCAGAACTACATTTTAAAAAATGTTTTAAATTTCACCTTTAATACAATCCTTGCTACTTAGTATGTTTACTGCTAAGTTTCAATTTTCTTTTAAAGTTGTTAAAGGGCTGGAATTCAAAACGTTCGTTACAGTAAAATTTTAATTATATAATACCTTTCAGAAGGAGTAGGAGGAAACAAAAATTGTAGATTGGGTCTAACAAATATATGTACACATTTAGAATAAATAGATGTTGGGTTTTAAGAAGAAATAATTTTGTGTTTACAGCAATAGTCTTTTTGTTGAGATTATATTGACAATAATTACCGATTTGCATTACAGGGCAAAGACATGTTTTCTAAACCAATACAGTCTGCACAGTTTTATTACATAGATGCCTTTATATTATTGTCTTCTGGCCCTGAATTTCAGCTACTGAAGTATCACATTGACACTTGCAAAGATGAGATTAAGAGGTAGGCAGCCCTCCTTTCTGCCTTATTTTTAGATCAGAGGAAGCCGTTTCAATAATGTGATGTTAAAAAAGGTATTTACATTTTAAAATGTCACCTTGAATTTAATAATAACCTCCTATTACCAAACTACTGATGAGAGCTGAATAATCCAGATCCTACCCATTTTAAACCTTCCTTTGTGTTACTATGTGTGGGGCCTTTGGAATGACAGAATGTGAGAATTTGGGGGATTTGAGAAACCTGAATTATCATCTCAGCTCTGCAGCATATTGAAGTGATGTCATGTGGGACAAATACTATTGATAATAAAGTTAAATTATGAACTATTTCAAATATATACATATATATGGGGAATAATAAGTATCTTCTTAGCTACATCTAGCTTGGACAAGTATTAACATTTTTATTTATTTATTTATTTATTTATTTTAGATGGAGTGTCACTCTGTCACCCAGGCTGGAGTGCAGTGGCATGATCTTGGCTCACTGCAACCTCCGCTTCCCAGGTTCAAGTGATTCTCCTGCCTCAGCCCCCTGAGTGGCTGTGACGACAGGTGCATGCCACCATGCCTGGCTAATTTTTTGTATTTTTAGTAGAGACGGGGTTTCACCATGTTAGCCAGGATGGTCTTGATCTCCTGACCTTGTGATCCACCCACCTTAACCTCCTAAAGTGCTGGGATTACAGGCATAAGCCGCTGTGCTTGGCCAGTATTAACATTTTACTATCTTTGTTTTCCAACCCAAATGCCCATTGATGATAGACTGGACAGGGAAAATGTGGTACACATATACACCATGGAATATTATGCAACCATCAAAATCGATGAGTTCACGTCCTTTGTAGGGACATGGATGAACCTGGAAACCATCTTTCTCAGCAAACTGACACAAGAGCAGAAAATCAAACACCGCATATTCTCACTCATAGGCGGGTGTTGAACAATGAGAACACATGGACACAGGGAGGGGAGCACTACACACTGGGGTCTGTTGGGGGGAAATGGAGGAGGGATGGGGGTGGGGAGGTGGGGAGAGAGAGCATGGGGAGAAATGACAGATATAGGTGAAGGGGAGGAAGGCAGCAAATCACACTGCCATGTGTGTACCTATACAACAATCTTGCATGTTTTCACATGTACCCCAAAACAAAATGCAATTAAAAAAAATATATATATATAAAATAAAATGAAATATTACAGAGGGAATTAGGAACCTGTCTCCCAGTCCTGGCCTCTTCCTTTTTCCTCCTTTTGAGATTGTTGTATTGGCTTCCTGGCCGTAGTTTTATATTTTTGCTGTATCTCTAGGTATTCAGGTCATTTTATTTTTTTGAGGCTTTGAGTGTAATTTAAGCACACTGCTCTTAATCAAAGTTATATTTCTGAGATGTCTGACTTTGGTTTGTTAATTGGGGTGGATGCCCTGCGGTTGGGAGGAGCCCGGGTCTGCCTGCTTCTCTCATGGAGGGACTTCGGATTGGGACATGCAAAGGGCTGGGGCTTCTATCAATAGATGGGTTTGCAAGGAATCCCTGATCTCCATGAGAGTGTCCCCATTCTCTCTGTCCCAGGTCACAGCATCCCGGAGTGACTTCTGGCCTGTTCTGGGGAGCAGGAGGGTTGCATGTAGGGAAGGGCTCCAGGACTCAGTGGCCCCTCTCAGCTTTCTCTTCAGAGATGCCTGGGCCTTTCAGTCCTAAAGTTTATTTTTCTTATTGGGAGGGAGTTTCACAAGTCAGCTCACCTCCCAGGGTTCCTGTCTCAGCTGATACAGCCCTTTGCTTCTGAGAGTTAGCGGCTTCTCTTCTGATCCTGCCTCCTCTTTCTGATCTTGTGGGACTTTCTCTTAGAAATCACTTGGCAGCCACTTCAGTTGGGTTTTGGAAGGTAGTGAAGCTAAGGCATTGCTCAGTTACATGTGGTGGGAGATAGGTAGGATTTTCTAAGCATGCAATGAAATACCCTATAGAAAAAAACTGGTGCATTTGACCACAGACTGAAAAAGGAGGAGGGGGTGGCAGATCTTTTACATGTCAAAAATAACCACAAATAATTAGATGTTAATGGAAAACCACTTTTTTTTTTCTAAAGAAAAATTAAGGTCACCAACTCACTTTTTCCCTCAGTATTATAAAGTGTGACTTCTTAAGTGATACAAAAACTTGCTTTTCATGTTTAATGTTTCTAAAGATAAGATATTTATCTTTAAAACATTGTTGTAGTGGAAGGAAAGCAAAAAGCTTGGTCATCTTGATTTTCTCTTCCAGGTATAAACAGAAGAGCAAATCCAAGCTGGTTTGCAGGCTCTCCATGACGGATGCAGGAGACATGACCTGTTTGTCAGCAGTAAATGACTTTTATTCCCGTATCCTTTCTCCCAGATCCTGAGTGTTGTTCCTCTGGCAGAGGCATGTGCCTTGCATCTCATGAGTGTCAACATCGTGCAGGGCTCTGGAAATGCAGGGGCCCTCCTCATGGAGCCCACTGTCTTTGTGTTAATTGTGCATGTAATAATTTCACGTTAGTGTTGAGAAGAGCCTCACAGGAAACAGAAACCTGAGTGCCGTGTAGCTCATGCCATCCTGCAGGTGGGCTGACCTTGCACTTCCGGTGTAGACTTTGTTGACTAATGTGTAGTAAGTTAGTTATTCTGTACCATCTGCAGAACTGGCAAAAATCATAGCTGCTGCTGTTCAAAATAATATGAAATGGAATTCAAAACTTTAATATTTGAGATTTTTATGGCTAACATCATTCCTTTTAATTTTAAAAGTTGATTTTAATTTATTTAGGGAAAAGTTCCTGATATTTAGGAATTCATTGTATAGTTTTAATTTATTCAAAGTTAGATCTAAGTTGAACTCTATTGGAGGGTTTTATAGTTGAACTAAAATAAAGTGTTAGGAGGTTGTAGTATGTTTTAGTTAGAAATGTGGTAATTTCATGCTAGGATAGGTGCTAAAATACCTAGCAGAAATAAGAAATATATCATTAGGATTATTCTAGCCTAAATGACGTTTTCTGGAATATAAGGGTACTAGCGTTGAGAATAATCCAGTGCTAACTGCAGCCTTCGGGTCTCTTGACTCCAGTGCCCCTATATTCCCACCAGGTATGCTCATGACTACAGCATTCAGGGCTGAGCATGAAGCTTGTAGGGTGTTGGTGGTCGCAGGAGCCCTCAATGTAAAAGTGCTCCTTTTATGTCAAGTTGATGAAGCACATCGTGGTCACCTGCCAACATGGCACTGTTGGGGTTGTATGCTCCCACCATAAAGCCTGCCCCAGGGACTGTCATCCACTCTGTGGGTCTGTCTAATCTTAGTTCAGTCCTTTCTTCTCAGCACAATATCTACATATTCAATTATTTGACATTTGATTTGGGTGTTTCATGAACATCTCAAACACCACGTTTCTAAAACTGGAACTTCCACCTCAAAATAGGCACTGTGGTGGTCTCTCTTTTCCTAGGCAGCCCATCCATCACTGCCCACCTGCTCTTGCCAATACCTGGGGCCAGATGGAGTGGAGCTGGACTGAGCTCAGGACTTTTCCAGTGGAACTTCAGAAATTCTTAACTAGTTGTCCCTTCATGAGTCTTCTAATATTCCAAAGTTTTTATTAGTAAAAGAGAGGGAACTGTCCCTTCCCTGTGGGTCAGAGTGTTGAGAAGAGCTCGTTAACTGGATTAATGCAGACATCGTACTCACAGCTGGCCGGAACAGGACCGTGGAAGTGTTTGATCTCAACGCCGGCTGCAGTGCAGCCATGATAGCAGAAGCCCACTCGCGGCCTGTCCATCAAATCTGCCAAAATAAAGTGAGTAAGTTTTTGGATAATAGATATCATCTGTAAAATGATGTACTTAAAGTGTTTAACAGATACAGATGTGTGATGCCGTTTTATAAGTGCTTGCTACCAAATTCAATGTTAATTTTTATTGCTCATTAAATTATTCGAAGCCTTGATGTTTGACCTTAGTAGATATTTTGCTGTCATGTGGAATGTTAAGTTTTGTACTTCTGTATTTGACTATTTTATGAGCCGATATTAAGCTTTTACTAGTAAAACATTCTCACATAAAACTTGATAGGGTTGCATATTTTAAGCAATAATGGGATTGCATGGTAGACACACAGGTGCTATGGACTGTGGGGCAGCCTTGCCAAATCAATAGCTTTTTTTTTTTTTTTTTTTTTTTTAAAGTGGAGGCTGTTGGATATAACCAGTCCATTTTGACAGAGACACAGTTAACAAATATCCATAGTGGTGGGTTAAAGGGTTGGCATTATGGGAGAGACAGTTGATGAGTTTGTTGTCTGGTAGCTACATGCTTCAAAAGACACTTGGTTACCTAAGAGGGCATCTAAGTCTTGGGGACAAAACTGTATTTCCCTGGACTAAAACTGCAATTTTGGTTTTTCATATGCCTGGAAAGGTTTTCCAAGTCAAGGATTCAGGGTATCATTTTGCTAAGTGAAGTGTTGGTATGTTGGTTAAAGAGACTTTGTTATCCACAGTTTAACACATTTTGAGTCTTTAAATTTCTGTTTAATAGGACTGGTATGGCCTGATTATCTATAAAGTTTTTTGATAAGTTCAAATGGGAAAGAGCAAAGATTCTGGGCTGTTAACTTAAATTACATTGAAGCAGATTTGTTCCTGTGTCTCTTCTGGGGAAAGGGGAGATGGAGATGTTGGGGTCACAGGAAGATGTTCACAGGTGCAGCATGAAAGACCCCTGGATTCAGAGGCTCCATGTCGACAGTCTCCATACATGTCCGTCTGGACAGCTCTTCAGAGAGACAGATCTGGGACTTGGCAGTGTGGGGTAGTCAGAGCTTTGGAGGCCAGGAAGTTGCATGTCTGGAAGGCTGCCTGCTGAGGAGAAGCCAACCTCTGTGCCCTCCCTTAGGGCAACCTTGGTCAGAGAAGGGAGGGTTTAAAGGCTCCGATAGGTGTCTTTCTCTTGCCTTCCTTTTAACCTTCCACGCCCCACCCCCACAGTCCCTTAATAGGACATTTCAAGTTACAACAGGAGAAGGCTTCTCTGGTTTGAATAACACCATGGAAATACCAGCTTGGGGAGAGTTGTTGGAGAGAAGATTATTTTTCTACATATTCTCTTTTTGTTTAGACTCTTCCTGCATATAAACCAGAGCAAACATGTTTTTAAACATTGTGCAGTAGGTCTCCGAGATGAATGAAGGAATCCCTTTGAAGAATCTGTAACTTCTTTATGAGGCTATTAAAATGGCGTACTTCAAAAACAAAGTGTGTACCAGTCAAATCAGTGCTATGTGTAATGCTCTATGTTTCTATTTTTTTCTGGAAAAGCTGTGAAGAAAAAGAAATAAATTAGGTAATTTATGGCAAGAAAGGCAGCACTGTTTGTGTTTGAGAGCCATGATTTGATGCTACTAATTTTGCAGTTAAGATCTGTCAAGATTAGGCAAACATTTGATTATTAGATTTTATATATTTCTGGGCTTTTAAATGAATTTAATAATTGAGATATTAACTTTTAAAATTATTGTTAGCCTAGTACCCATTATCATCTTCTTCTTATTTTGAGATGGAGTCTTGCTCTGTTGCTCTGTTGCTCAGGCTGGAGTGCAATCTCGGCTCACTGTAACCTCTGCCTTCTGAGTTCAAGCAGTTCTCCTGCCTCAGCCTCCCAAGTAGCTGGGATTACATGTGTGTGCCACCACACTGGGCTGCCTTTTCTATTTTTAGTAGAGAGGGGGTTTCACCATGTTGGCCAGGCTGGTCTCAAACTTCTGACCTCAGGCAATCTACCTGCCTTGGCCTCCCAAAGTGCTGGGATTACAGGTGTGAGCCACTGTGCCCAGCCAACTTTTTATTTAAAATGTATTTCTAACCGTGCTTTTTGACACTTGGTGCTTCTGGTGTCAAACATTGTCAATTGTTAGAAAAATATTTCTTAGTTCATTTAATTTTTGTATTGGTTGTTCATGACTCTTACTAAAGGTGGTCATTTCAAAGCCAATTGTAATTTATTTTTGATGTTTGGAAAATGGTCTGTCAGCATTTCCATTATAAATCTCTATTTTCTTTCTCATTTTGTTCTTTTCTTTCTGAGTTTATGACAGAGCCATAAACCTTGGCCTAGATTAAAACTTGGCCTATTAGATCTCAGTCTGAGATTTTTTTTTCAGTTTAGTTCCCAAATTTGTTTAAAATTGTTTCAGATGTTTAGGTTGCAAATGCAAAATATAATTTTGGAGTTTTCAATGCTTTCTAAATTATAACTTAAAAAATAACATGCTAATTTTAAGATAATGGTAAAGATAATTCTTTTTAGCTAACCAATTTTCTCATATTTTCAAGAGAATTATTTTAGAAAATGATATGATATTATTTGGTGTGATCTTGTAATTTTGCTTCCTTTCTTCTGTGTTTCCATTTTGTAATAGAAGAGTTTCTAACCTTTTGCATATATAAAGCTGTTCTCTGTTAAGGGGTTAAATGCATGTAAATCTCTTAGCATGTGCTAAGTCCATTAAATGAAAGCTATTTTTCTTATTTTTGAAATATGAATTTATGCAGGCTGATGGGTACTATTTTAGAAAACTCTTAAGTTCCATATGCAGCTATTCTCACACAATTCTTGTTCCTGTGAGTTTTAGGGATGGATGCACAAGAATTTCTCCACTTCCAGCAGCAGATCAGAAGCTGAGTTAGATATGGTTTCAGTTTTCACAGAAATTAGAAGGCAGAAGGTGGTAGTCATGGGTGGAATAACATCTGCACAAGGCTGACTATTCTAAGCACCATAAAATGACGTGAAATCACTGCCAGAGAGTAGGGATGGGACCAGCCATCCTGCCCTAGTGGATTAGAGAAGGCTGCATCTACACTGGAATTATCCATTCTCACATATTGTTAGGTAAAACTTTTGGTTTTGTGAGGAGTTTGAAGATGCATAAAATGGAGAAATAGAAAGGTTGCATCAACTTGTTTAGCTTCCCATGTAGTCAGCAAGTTGGGACTGAAAGCTGCGAGGTGTCCTAGTCTCCCCATGACACGCTGTGTTCCCACAGGTAGAGTGACGCGTATTTAAAATCCCGCAGGCAGGCTGGTGTGCGTGAGTTCCTCCATGCAGAGTCTCAGTCTTTTGGGGCTGCTTTAACAAGATGCCCATCCTGGGACATTGACAAGCAACAGAAGTGTATTGCTCAGTTCTGGAGGCTGGCAAGTGTGAGATCAAGGCGCCGGCAGATGAGCGTCTTGTGAGAGCTTTCTGCTTAAGAGGCGGGGCCTTCCTGCTGTGTACTCACATGGTGGAAGGAAGGGAAGACAAGCTCCCTGAAACCTCCCTCACAAGGGCATTCAGCCCATTCATGCAGGCTCCTCTCTCAGGACCGAATCACCTCTCAGTGCCA
The DNA here is from genome assembly GCF_048565385.1 of Saimiri boliviensis. Taxonomy (NCBI): domain Eukaryota; kingdom Metazoa; phylum Chordata; class Mammalia; order Primates; family Cebidae; genus Saimiri; species Saimiri boliviensis. The sequence continues at coordinate 1,393,786 of NC_133452.1, forward strand.
TTGCAATGGACACTGATGAATTCTGTGGGAGACCAATGTCCAGACCGTGGCGCCGAGTCACCCCAGGTGCTTGCTAGAGTCTGCTGTGAAATTTTTTGAGTGTCAGGGCTGCTAACGTTTACTGAGTCTCTGGAATGCATTGGCCTTTCCCTGTGTCCCTGTGTGTTCTCACAGGCTCAGTGAGAACATCTGATGGATGAGGACGCAGAGTGCAGGGCCTTCCTCCTCCCTCTGCATGGGCTGTGAGCTGGGAGTTGGACTCCAGAGCTGCCTGGTTCCTCTGTCTGGATGCCATTTTTCCTCCCTCTTCACCATCTAAATGTCATGTTATCTCAAGTGAACCCAGTATTTTGACCAGGACAATCCGCTCCCAACACTTCACACCACACCCCGTGCTGTGGCCGCACCTGCCTAAGCGTCGGGGTGGCTCCACGTGCACACCCCATGGGAGGAGGACAGAGACACTGGGCCTGGGGACAGCAGGCACAGTGAATGCTGCTCAGACACAGATGACCTCCAAAGTTGGACGTGTGTTATTCATCTCTTCCCTAGTGCTGGGTTCATTTGGCTTCTTTGGGTATTATCTTTTATTTCAATAATCGAGGAGACATGAACCAGATGAGGCTGTGCTTACATTTAGCTTCATTCTGGCTTTTGAAATACGTTGTGTTGGAAGCATCATCATAGATTTTTTTCAAGCCGTGAAAAAGCTTTGACTTGGAGAATGAAGATACAGGAAGTGAATTCACAGTGCGATAAAGGTTTGTTTTTAAATAGGTTTTTGTATTTTGTTCGCTTAATTATAATACATTTATTTTCAAGACTTAAAGCATCAAATTTCATTCTTCTCCCATTTAATTTACTGTAATGAACATTGTTATTTCTAAATATATGTTAGAAATCAGCAATATAGAGGAGGATGGTGAGGAGTTATCCAGGAGATAATGGAGCAGGACCTTTATGAATGACAGAAGTGCTGGAGGACCAGTCATGAATTACAGCAGTTGTGGACTTTCAAATCAGAACTCTGCTGTTCTTGAGAGAAATGTGCTGTCAGTAGCAGGCAGCTGCTTGTCTGCTGTAGTGAGGGTTCTTTAGAGCACAGGTGTCCAGCTCCTTGGAGGTGCAGGCCCTGCCCAGTGGTGCCGTGGGTGTCCACAGTGAAGAGTCCTCACTCCCAGTCCACTAGGAGACTTCTGCATCATCACACATTGGATGACCACACAGTCTCTTGGAGGACTGGTTCTGTGTGTCTAAAAACTGCCACTCTGACAGGCGACCATTTCAGCATGGAAGTACTCTGCTGTGGAACAACAGCTTTGTCTGCTTCCTCACGGACATGGTGACCATTTCAGCCGCGGGACAGCGGCCTCATCTGCTTCCTCACGGACGTGGTGACCATTTCTGCCACGGAACAATGGCCTCATCTGCTTCCTCATGGACGTGGTGACCGTTTCAGCTGCGGAACAGCCGCCTCATCTGCTTCCTCATGGATGTGGTGATGGTTTCTGCTGCGGAACAGCAGCCTCATCTGCTTCCTCACGGACGTGATGACCATTTCTGCCGTGGAACAACAGCCTCGTCTGCTTCCTCATGGATGTGGCTTGAGCACATTCTGCACTGCACAGCGTGGACTCGTGTGGAAAGCCACGCAATGTCATCCTCAGGAGCACCTCCCAGATCACAGGCAGGAGGTATATTCAGCTCCTGAAGTGGTCAGTGGTGCCTCTGAACAAGGCAGGGTCAGGGAAGGTGTCCTCAGGAGGTGGTCCTGGGCTGAGCCTTGCAGGGGGAGGGGGCAGCTGCAGCAGCAGGAGGGGCCCGGATCTGGCCCCCTTGGCCCATTGAGTGGCCTAGAGAAGGCAGCAGGAGCCTGGCACAGCCTGCCGTGTTCTGTTCCTGGCCCCACAGGCAATGCAGCACCCCTCAGGCTGCTGCCTCTGCACCCACCCTGCTCATCACAGCACAGCCCCTCTCTGTCAACCTCTGTGGGTGTGCAAAGCCACAGGAAGGTGACGCCCACACTTGCCTAGCTACAGCCCCACGAGGACTTGCCACCAGGCAGGTGCAGATGTGGGAGGCCTAGCGCTGCCCGTCTTCTGTCCCAGCTGCAGCCTGTATTTTGCTTCCCAGCAGCCGTCCCCATGGGCTAGTCTCCCCATCACTACCTGCTGTTGACCTGTGCCTTCAAAACCCCAGCCGGGTCATTTTAATCTTCACTTCCAGTTCTTCGGAGGTCCTCAGCAGCTTTTAGGAAAAGTACCCGAGGCTACATATCGCCCCTGTGGTGTCTTCTTGTGCCTTGACCTTGTTAGTGTCCTTGGTGACGCCTTGGACCTGGTCTCAGGCTGGGGGCCTATGTGAAGCCCAGGTTGCTGGGCTGGGCCATTCTCTCACACCCCGGTTGGCTTCTGTGGTGACCTGGACATGCTGTGTTTTCCCGTGGTGCGGTCACAGGAGTGCATCGGGGCCAGCTTGTATGTGACACACATGATCTACCTGCCAGGAAGGGGTGGGCTCTGTCCCCATATCGCAGCAGCATGAACGTGGGCACGGGGCATCCTCATCCCCCCGGGGCCCCAGATGGAGTGGGGGTGCCAGCTGTGAGATCTGAGCAGGCACTGCTGGCACCCAAGCTCTGACCCCACAGAGCAGCTGAGGCTCCACACTGACTTCCCAGCTGCACCCACCTGATGATGAGCCTAGCGAACAGGGCTGACTCTGAGACACAGGATTGACTCCGTTGGGCCTGATCCCCCACACCGCAGCCCGTGGGACTCTTGGAAGCCAGAGCTGAGCATCTGCCGGCTGCACTCTGTGCTCCTGCTCTGTGGCCTGGGTCATAGGCAACCCCCACAACCAACTGTGTCCAGGCTGTCTCCACCACCCCCCCAGGAGGCCTTCCTGGCCTCCTAGTAGTTGAGCTTGGCCCCTTACTTGGTCTCGTGTCTACACTGCTGTTCCAGGGCTCATCAGTGCAGTCAGAATGACGTGTGATTAATCCTCTCCTGTGTGATTCTCACCTTGATGACAGAGCCATCTCTTGCTAGCGTACAGTAGGTGTTCAAAAGTTGCTTGCTTAGTCCGTGCTCAATCCTGGCAGTTTTAAGGGATCTGTTGGAGTTACAACCATTGGAGCTGCTTTTCCTTCTTAGTTGGGCCATTGCTTACCGATGAGAGCTCCACGAACTGCTGGTGGCGCCGGGACTCCAGGACTCAGCCTTTGGCTCTCCATAGTGGTGACATAAGAGAAGCAGCTTCATGTGTGTTTATTCCAGATGCCAAGTGAAGTCTTGAACTAGAGTTTCATCTTGCCCCAGAAATCAGAAGATGCTGGCAAGGATGTGGAGACAAGGGAACATTTATACACTGTGAGTTGGAATCTAACTTAATACAAATTAGAACTAAGTTTTCTACAGAAACAGTATGCAGATTTCTGAAAGAACCAAAAATAGAACTACCATTAGATCCAGAAATCCCACCACAGGGCATCTGCTCATAGGAAAAGAGATCATTGCATGAAAAAGACACCTGCACTCTTGTGTGTTTATTGCAGCATGATTCACATTCGTGAAGTCATGGAATCAAACTGTCTGTCAACAGATGAATAGATAAAGAATACACGATACAAACACACAGTGGAACGCTACTTAGCCGTGGAAAGAATGAGATCAGGTCCCATGCAGATCCAGTGGTTGGAACTGGAGGCCATTATCTTAGGTGAAACCACTCAGAAACAGAAAGCCAAAGACCACATGTTCTCACTTATAAGTGGGGCTCAGTAATGTGCACAAGTGGACATGTGAGTGGAATCAAAGACGCTGGAGACCTGGAAGGTGGGAGGGGGTGAGGGATGAGAAATCACTTAATGGGTACAATGTACAATATTGGGGTGGTGGCTACACTAAAGCCCAGACTTCACACTACACAATATGTCTGTTGACAAAAAGATTCAAACCTGTAAAATATTGGAAGAGATTTATTCTGAGCCAGACATGAGTGACCATGGCCCGTGACATAGCCTTCAGGAGGTCCTCAGAACATGTACCCAGGGTGGTTGGGGTGCAGCTTGGTTTTGTACATTTTAGGAAGGCAGGAGACATCAATCAAATACATTTAAGAAATACATTGGTTTGGTCCAGAAAGGTGGGAAAACTCAAAGCAGGTGTGTGGGTAGTGGGGTGCTTCCAGGCTATTGGTAAATGTAAACATTTTCTGGTTGTCAATTGATTGAGTTTGTCTAAAGACTTGGGTTCCATAGAAAAGAAATGTTCAAGTTAAGATAAAAGATGGTGGAGACCAAGATTCTTTTGAAGTCTTACAATGGCTGCCCTTAGAGGTAATAGATGACAAATGTTTCCTATTTAGATCTTTAAAAGGTGCTAGACTATTCATCTGTTTAGTATTGGGAGGAGCTGGAAGAAAGATATCTAGCTATGTTAATGGAGATTCTTTACAGATGCACATTTTCCCCCACAAAGGACAGCTTGGCAGGGCCATTTCAAGATATGGCAAAAAAACATGTTTTGGGGTATGCATGTGTGCATGTGTGTGCATGTATATGCATGTGTGTGCATACGTATATGCATGAGTGCATGTGGGTATGTATATGTGTGCATGCACGTGTGTATATGTGTGCATGCATGTGTGTATGCGTGAATGTATATGTATGTGTGCGTGCATGTGGGTATGTATGTGTACATGCATGAATGGTTATGTGTGTATGTATATAATGAATGCATGTGTGATGCATATGTGTGAATGTGTAGTTATATGTATGTGTGCATGTGTGTGCATATGTATGTGCTTTTAAAGTATCTGCATTGAACTGCTTATTAATTAATTTATTTAAAATATGTATTAGCTGCTACTCTGTGCTTGGCAGTGTTCCATGAATAAAGTTAGATGAGTGAAGAAAGGGCAAAGTCCTTGTGCTTGAGGAATGTATTTTCTTACAAAGGAACACGTGTATTACATGAGGTCAGGTGCTCTGTGTTGATCAGGTCACTGGAGCAGCCGGTTCATGACACTGGGAAGGGAGCCAGGCCTATGTCTAGAGGAGCAGAGCGCAGGAGGTAAGCTGTGTGGTGAAGCCGATGGAGGAGTGGACCTCAAGGCCCTTGTTAACGCAAAATATCTAAGACAAGTCTCAGTCAGTTAGAAAGTTTATTTCACCAAGGTTAAGGATGCACCCATGACATAGTGTCAGGAGGTCCTGATGATGGTGGTCAGGATACAGCGTGGTTTTATACATTTTAGGGAGAGATGAGATACTAATCAATATGTATCTTGGTTCAGTCAGGTAAATCAGGACAACTTGAGGCGAGGGCTTCCAGGTCATAAGCAGATAAATGGCGAAAGGTTGCATTCTTATGAGTCCATGATTATCCTTCTACTGAAGACACAATTTAGTCTGGCTCAGTGAATCTGCATTTTTGCATAAACAATAAGGGAGAGCAAGCAACAGATACACACTTGTCTCAGGGGAGCCTCAGAGGGATGACTTTGAGTTCTGTCTGTCCTTTGTCCACAGGGAATTTCCTTGTGAGCAAATTTTAAGGGAGTTCTGTACCTTCTTACCTCTGTAGCCATCTTATTTAGGAATAGAATGGGAGGCTGGTTTGCCTGAGGCAGTTCCCAGCTTGACTTTTCCCTTGGCTTGGTGATTAGGGGGTCCCAAGGTTTGTTTTATTTTCACATGGACATCTGGACAAACTGACTCCCTGAGAAAGCATCCTTGCAGTTAAGGTGTGCCCTAAAAGGGACTAAGCTCTGATTAAGGGGTCTGGGGAGTGCAAGGTTCTTTAAGCAGACTGCACCATGGACTATGCCATCGTGACCCCTGTGACCTGCATGTACACCTCCAGATGGACTCCCAGAGCCAGAAGGTCTGAGTCAACCTTGTGACATTGGACCCTGCAAAATGATTAACCAACCTTGCAACATTTTGCTGTTGTTCCTGCCTCAACCGTTCCTGCCTCAACTGATAAGCCAACTTAGTGACACTGGACCTTAGACCTAGTGACACCCCTGCCTCCTGGCAACACCTCCCCAGCTTGCAAAAACCACCCTGAATTATAACTTCTGTAACTTTCCACTGCCTACCCCAAACATATAAAACCAACTCCTATCCCACCACCTTCCGCTGACTCTTTTCTGACTCAGCCTGCCTGCACCCAGGTGAATAAACAGTCATGTTGTTCACACAAAGCCTGTTTAGGGGTTCTCTTCATTCAGAGTGCACTTAACATTTAAATCCTTCTCCTTTTAAGTAGAGGCAAAGCAGACACTCTTTATTGATGTGCTCAAAAACTCCAGCATTGCTCACAGACTTGACTAGGGAAGAGAGTCTTACCTCGGTGCCTGGTCAATCGCAAGGATACCTGCCTTCATCATTTGCCCATGTTACAGCCCAGGATGTGCCCTACAAACCACAGTTCTCATCAGATGGGTTTTATTTAACCCTGTGTATCGTGACTTGCTTTCCAAACTGACTCTGGCATAAGTTATGACAAGGAGGAAAATCAAAATATTTTACCCCAAAACGTATTTCCTTTGCCGTATCTTGAAATGGCCCTGCCAAGCTGTCCTTTGTGGGGGAAGGTGTGCATCTGTGAAGAATCTCTATTAACATATCTAGATCTCTTTCTTCCAGCCCCTCCCAAAACTAAAGGAAGAGCCTAGCACCTTTTAAAGATCTGAATAGGAAACATTTGTCATCTATTATCTCTAAGGGCAGCCACTGTAAGATTCAAAAGAACCTTGGTCTCTACCATCTTTTATCTTAACCTGAACATTTCCTTTCTATTGAACCCAAGTCTTTAGACAAACTCAACCAATTGTCAACCAGAAAATATTTAAATTTACTTGTAGCCTGGAAGCCCCCACTTTGAGTTTTCCTGCCTTTCTGGACCAAACCAACGTATTTCTTAGATATATTTGATTTATGTCTCATGCCTCCCTAAAATGTATACAACCAAGCTGCGCCCTGACCACCTTGGGCACATGTTCTGAGGACCTCCTGAGGGCTCTGTCATGGGTCATGGTCACTCACGTCTGGCTCAGAATAAATCTCTCCAAATATTTTACACAGTTTTACACTTTCGTTAACAAGAGGTGCATAGGATGTTTCATGCCAAGTGCTGTGGTGAAGACTGTTTTCACGAATTGGCCCTGTGACGAGCCACGTTGTGTAGATGTGCCTCGCTTTGTTTCTGGAATGACATAGTGACCATCTAATTTCCCAATTTAAGGAGAGTTTCTCTCTTTTAAAATCTTAGCTTTTTGTTAAGAGGTTTAGTGTCTTTGCTTTAGGAAACTGCTTAAAATATCTACATTTTGTAGCAGCTTGAGCAATGCCTATACAGTAGCTTGAATCTTCCTCAAATCTCTGTGGTCTTTCAGTAAGGATTGTAATATTTTGTGAATCATTGTGGTGTACTCTTGGATGAGAAGTGTTATATTAAGAAAAATAGTTCTGAGGCTTTTTATGGGGAAATTACGGGTTTTACTTCCTGAAAATAAACATCTGAATGATATTCGATGGAATGAAAGGAAAGAGTATAAGGTTACAGAGGTTTACACTATGTTTTAATAGCTTTTTAAAAAATACTTTCTCTTACATTTTTGTTCAGTTGCACAATGTATATCAAACTAACCACAGCCATGTGGGGCTGCTACTCACAAACTGTCATCCTGCAAGTCCAAATACAGAAGAAGCAAAAATTATAATTGGCCCAAATGCTGTATTTCCAGTAAAATATAAAATAGGGCATTTCTAATTTCTTCTAAGCTTAGTAACCAGCACAACCACATTAGTCATGTATCAATGACTTTTTTTTGCAGTCATCCTAGTGCACTACCATTAAAATGATCTCTTCTGAAAATAACTTCTATAGTTATCTTAATTTTGTTAGACAAACAGAATTTTTATTTCATTTTAGTATAGTATTAACAAGAGTACCAAACACATCAAAAGATGATGGCCATATTTTCTTGTTTTATGTGTTATGTTAATAAATGACTCATTTAAAAAATGAAAATAAGTGTTTTATGATTTATTGTTATCCTTAAATCATAGCAGGTGTAGATACTTTATGTATTTCTAAAACTTGACAGGATACTACTCTTTTTGCCCGACTGACTAAAATATATACTATTTTGTGATATAAATATATAATACTAGACAGCTAATTTGAACTATGAACAAGAATGTGTAAAAGTTTAAACAGCTTTTTTAATGACATAATTTGATTACACATGATTTTAGATTTCAGAAATAATCACTTATGTTATTTTGCTTTATTGGTTTTAGATCTTGCTGTATTTTTAAAAAAGAAATGAAATGATTATTGATACAAAGAAAACCCTACCCACATCCCTCCTTTTTCTTCTTCTCTGATAACCACTACTGAATTTGGTGTGGGTCTTTCCCTAGTACCCATTGAAAAACAATAATATAGGAGTTAAGAAGACATTACTGAGGCGATAGTGAGGGTATGGGAATCCTCGGCAAGGTTTTCCTTTTAACGAAAAGCAGACCCCAAATCATTTTCTTTTCTAACAAAGAGCAGGCTGTAAAATCGAGCTGCAGACATAGACAAACAGGCTGGAAGCTCACACCAGTGAATGCCAGCAGTTGTGCCAGTAGGAAAGGCTACCTCGGAGTAGGCACCTTCAAAATGACTGCTCCATCTTCTCTCTTCTACCAGCCACGTGTACAGTGTGCAGCAGACAAGATGGGGCTGGCCAAATAGAAAGTCCATTTGCATAACAAGATTAGGGTGGGGTGGCAGGGCGCAGTGGCTCACGGCTGTAGGAGTTTGAGACCAGCCCTGCCAACATGATGAAATCCCATTTCTACTAAAAATACAAAATTAGCCGAGTGTGGTGGTGTGCCCCTGTAATCCAGCTACGTGGGAGGCCGAGGCAGGAAAATTGCTTGAAACCAGGAGGAGAAGTTTGCAGTGAGCCGAGATTGTACCATTGCACTCCAGCCTGAACAAGAGTGAAACTGTCTTAAAAAAAAAAAGGATTAGGGTGGTGCAACGAGCCCTTTCTTGCCCATCATGTAAATGTCATACTTGATCGAACCAATCTGTGGGCTCTATGTTTATCAGGCATTGCCTCAAGACTGCCTATAAAATCTGGCACAATCCACTTCAGGCTGGCTGTTTCCTTTGGGAGGCCCCTCTCTTGAAAGAGAGAGAAAGAGAGAGAGAGAGAGAGCGCGCGAGCGAGCGCGCAAGCACACGCTCTGCAGACGAGCCAGTTCTGTTGCTGTGGCTGGTTTGAGCTGCTGCCATCAACACACTTAGCTAATCACCATATATAGTACTGATTTTCTTGATATCTTTGAGATTTTTATCTATTGAGAAACTTGACATATGGTTTGTTTTTAATATTACATAGGTGTGTGAGAAAAATGTGGTTTTGCTGATTAGTGGGTACATGTCTACACAGATATTCTTTGACTCACACTTGTTAAGTGTGTTTAAATTGTTCAAGGCTTTCTATTGCTTGATTTTTTTAATTACTGAGAGATGCGTTAAAATCTATCACTGTGGTTGTAATCTTAGTTTCTTCGTATAAGTCTGTTGACTATTGCTTTATGTATTTGAAGGACACGTTATTGGGCATATTTAAGTTCAGTCTTATATTTTCATGTGCAGTTTTCTTTTATCATTTTCTTGAAGAAACTGTTTCTTATGAGAGTTTCTTTACCTTGTATCTGTTTTTCTCTAGTGCTTACATAATCTTACCTCTTTGTAGTTCACGTGTACTGTTTGATCTCCACCTTTCACTTTCAACTTTTTTTTAAATTAAGTTTTCAGTCTTTTTCTTAAAATCTAGCCTGTTTCTTGTAGATGCTGAATATTAGACCTTTGTTAGATGCATAATTTGGAAATATTTTCTCCCATTCTGTAGGTCATCTGTTTACCCTGTTTATACTTTCTTTTTTTTTTTTTTTTTTTTTGAGACGGAGTTTCGCTCTTGTTACCCAGGCTGGAGTGCAATGGCGCGATCTCGGCTCACCGCAACCTCCGCCTCCTGGGTTCAGGCAATTCTCCTGTCTCGGCCTCCTGAGTAGCTGGGATTACAGGCACGCGCCACCACGCCCAGCTAATTTTTTGTATTTTTAGTAGAGACGGGGTTTCACCATGTTGACCAGGATGGTCTCGATCTCTAGACCTCGTGATCCACCCGCCTCGGCCTCCCAAAGTGCTGGGATTACAGGCTTGAGCCACCGCGCCCGGCCCTGTTTATACTTTCTTTTGCTGTGCAGAAGCCCTAAAGTTTAGTTAGATCTCACTTGTCAATTTTTTGCTTTTGTTGCGATTGCTTTTGATGTCTTTGTCATGAAATCTTTGCCAGTTCCTGTGTCCAGGATGGTATTGCCTAGGTTGTCTTCCAGGGTTTTTATAGTTTTGGGTTTTACATTTAAGTCTTTAATCCATCTTAAGTTGATTTTTGTGTATGGTGTAAGGAAGGTGTCCAATTTCAATCTTCTGCACAAGGTTAGTCAGTTATCCCAGCACCATTTATTGAACAGGGAGTCCATTCCCCATTGCTTGTTTTTGTCAGTCCTGTTGAAGATCAGATGGTTGTAGGTATGTGGCTTTATTATCAATACTATGCTATTTTGAGCTAAATGATGAGAACTCATGAACCAAAGAAGGGAACAACAGACACTGAGGTCTGCTTGAGGCTGGAGGATGGGAGCAGGGAGAGGAGCAGGAAAAATAGTTATTGGTACCAGGCTTAGTATTTGGGTGGTGATATAATCTGTACAACAAACCCCTGTGACACAAGTTTACCTATATAACAAACCTGAACATGTGCCCCTGAACCTAAAATAAAAGTGAAATAATAATAATGATAATAATGAAATCCAGCCTAATATTGTTGAGTTTAGTCTGTTTGAAATTATGATTATTCATATATTCAATATCATTTGTGCTTTCTCTTACACATTTTTTATTTCTTTGCTTTCTCCTTGTCATGAATTTTCTTTGGTTCTTTATTTCTTCTTTCTTACCCTCTACTGGATTGAACACATTTTTAAAAAGTTTACCTTTACTGTTGAAAGGTTTGGCCATTACGTATTATTTCCGTTCTGTTGAGGTTTTTACTCTTTAGCCTCCGGTAGCCACTGTGTAAGGTGTTGTCGGTGCCGCCGCCTTGTCTGTCTTCGTTAGACTAAGTCTACGTTTTCTTTTTTTTATGCTGAGTATCTCTTATAACACCAGCATTCAGTAGATGATCTGTAAATATTTGTTAAATGCCTGCTGAATTATTAGTGTCAATTATTATTATTTTAAAATATGTATTACAGCTTTTTTTTTTTTTTTTTTTTTTTTTTGAGACAGAGTCTCACTCTTTTGCCCAAGCTGGAGTGCAGTGGTGTGATCTTGCCTCACTGCAACCTTTGCCTCCTGTGTTGAAGCAATTGTTCTGCCTCAGCCTCCTAAAGTAGCCGGGATTATAGGCATGCACCACTACATCTGGCTAATTTTTTGTATTTTTATAGAGATGGGGTTTCACCATGTTGGCCAGGCTGGTCTCAAACTCCTGACTTCAGGTGATCTGCCCACCTCAGCTTCCCAAAGTGCTGGGATTACAGGCGTGAGCCACTGCACCTGGCCTTGAATTATTATTAATTTGTTATTATTGAACTTAGTAAGCTTTTATTTTCTGTTTGCAAATGAAGGATGATGTCTAAGCACATTTTAAGCATCAATGGTTTGGATATCCTTCATGAAATTTGTCTTAATATTTTGAATATTCTTGACCCAAGAGGATGGAAATCATTATTTCTCATGAAGTTTTTAGGTAATGTTTTGTGCCAAATGGTTCTGTAGATGGAGTCAGTTCCACTTAGTTTGGATAGCAGCACAGGGAAAGGGGAGCAAGTCAGAGCCAGGGCTGGGACTTGAGGCCCGGAGGGAGCTCACCTGCCTCACCATTGCAGGAGCCTGCTCGGTGTATCTTAGGGGTTGATAATTGGTAGATTAATAAGTCACCTTCACTTTAAATGCCTTGTTGAGAGGCATGTTTCAGATGATTTACTGAACATGGCTTATGGCCTATATTCTAAACATAAATTGTGGCGTGTTACTCTCTTGGTCTTTTGGTCTTTGACTATTTTGTACTTCCGTACCTCTCAGTGGCATTACACATAAAAAGAACATATATCAGTAATTCTCTAGGTCAAAATATACCCTCATTAACTATTTTATGTACAAGTTTTTGCAGTCCAATTCTGAAATTGTTATAAATAAGAAATAGTTGTGTTAATATCTTACTTGAGAATCAGCAATTATGAGGTGTCATTAGCATAATGCTTATTAATTCAACCTTTGAAAATACATCTTGATTTCCCCCTTACAATTATAGGGTTCATCATTTACGACCCAACAGCCTCAGGCTTATAACCTTTTCCTGACCACGGCCATTGGCGATGGGATGAGACTGTGGGACCTGAGAACTCTGAGGTAAGGCTGCTGTGTGCCCTGCAGTGCAGAGGTGGGGAGCTCAAGAGCTCTAAGTGCAATCGGCTCTTTTCCGAATGTAATGAGGTTGTGGTTATTCTGTGCACACTGACTAATCTAAGGGTGATTTATGCACAGAAGAGGTAGCTCTACCTTTGGAATGGTGAAGCACTAGTTGGTCTTTCTGCCACATGTGGCTTAGGAGAGTAATCGCAGGCCTCTCCTGAGCATCAGTGATGTTGACGGAGGCATTGGTTGGAAGCTCCTAAACCACAGTTACCCCTGTGGTGTGATGACTGCCCTCTCTCCCAAGCGTGTTCCCATCTCTGTTGGGTGCCGCCCATCAGGCGCCGAGCACCCCTGTAACGCAGGACCAGTGGTACCTAACTCTACTTTTCCTGCTTCTCACGTCACAGTTGGGAGGGCATTTCCTTAGTTATACTATCATTAAGTAAATTACTTCTCATTTCACATCATGCATATTTTAGATGCTTTAGTAGACTTTGAGAATGCCTTTTACAAAAAAGTTAGAAACCACCTTAGTTTTATCAGGAAAATATTTGCAAATCTTTTAGGATAGGAATTCTTAACCTTGTTATTGTCATTGTACCATTGAAAATTTGGCAATAAACTCTTCTGGACACTTTTTAAGAAGACTGTTAAATGCATAAAATGAAATATATAGGATTATGAAGGAAACCAGTTATATTGACATGTAATTATTGACATTTAAAAAGTCATGATATAACAAGATTTGTTGTTTATTGTTGAATGCAATAATAAAACTTATGGCAGGTTTGTTGACAATTGTGATTTCAAATTAGTGATGAGAATCTGTATGAGCAGTCATGTTGCACATGATGACGTCTTGATCAATGCCTGACCATATCACATTGCTGGTGGCGTAAGGTTATGATGGAGCTGAAAAATTCTTTTTGTTTATTAATTTACTTACTACTTTTTATCATGATTTTAGAGTAAATTTCTTCTACTTATAAAAAAAGTTAACTGTAAAGCAGCCTCAGGCAGTTCCTGCAGGAGGTGTCCAGAAGAAGCCTTTTTTTTTTTTTTAAGGCAGCGTCGTGCTCTGTCATCCAGGCTGGAGTGCAGTGGCACGATCTCAGCTCACTGCAACCTCCACTCCCCACCACCCACCACTGGGTTCAAGTGTTTCTCTTGCCTCAGCCTCCTGAGTTTACAGGCAAGTGCCACCATGCCCAGCCAATTTCTTATTTGTTTGTTGGTTTGAGATGGAATCTCACTCTATCACCCAAGCTGGAGTACAATGGTGCAGTCTTGGCTCACTACAACCTCTGCCTCCAGGGTTCAGCCATTCTCCTGCCTCAACCTCCCAAGTAGCTGGGACTACAGACATGTACCACCACCATGCCTGGCTAATTTTTGTGTTTTTAGTAGAGACAGGTTTTCACCATGTTGCCTAGGTTTGTCTTGAACTCCTGACCTCAAGTGATCCACCTACCTTGGCCTCCCAAATTGTTGGGATTACAGGTGTGAGCCATCATGCCCAGCCACGACATTGTTATCACAGGAGGTTATGGCCCTGTGTATCACTGCCCCTGGAGATTTTCCAGTAGGACAAGATGTGGATGGGGAAGACGATGATGTTGATGATCCTGACTCCATGTAGGCCTAGGCTACAGTGTGTGTTTTTGTCTTAGTTTTTAACAAAAGGTTTAAAAAGTAAGAAAAAGTTCAAAATAGAAGAAAGCATGTAGAGTAAGAATATAAAGAAATAAAATATTTTTGTACAGCTGTGCAATGCATTTGTGTTTTGAGCTAAGTGACATTAGCATAGAGTTTTTAAAAAGTATATAAACTAAAAAAGTTACAGTAAACTAATGTTTGTTATTGAGCAAATAAAAATATTTTAAAATAAATTTTGTGTAGCCTAAGTGTCTAGTGTTTATAAAGTCTGCAGCAGTGACGGTCATGCCCAGGATCTTCACATTCACTCACCTCTTGCTCAGTGACCTGCTAAGGGCAGCCTCCAGTCTTGCAGGCTCCAGTCATGGCAAGGACCCTATACAGGTGCACCCTTTTTAATCTTTTATTTAATTTTTTTTTTAAATTTCAGTAGCTTTTGTGGTACAAGTGGCTTTTGGTTATGCAAATGAATCGTATAGTAGTGAAGTCTAAGATTTCAGTGCACCTGCCACCTGAGTCTATACATTGTAGCCAATATGTCATTTTTTACCCCTCACCCACCTCCCACCCTCCCCTTGTGAGTCTCCTTTGTGTACTCTCAGCTTAGCTCCCACTTAGAAGTAAGAACATAAAGTATTAGGTTTTTCCAAAAACCGCATGATCTCACTCATAAGTGGGTGTTGAACAATGAGAACACATGGACATAGGGAGGGGAACATCACACACTGGGGCCTGTAGGGGGATAGGGGGCTATGGGAGGTAGCAGGGGGTGGGAGATAGGGGAAGGATAGCATTAGGAGAAATACCTAATGTAGATGATGGGGTAATGGATGCAGCAAACCACCATGGCATGTGTATACCTATGTAACAAACCTGCACAGTCTGCACATGTACCCCAGAACTTAAAGCATATATTTTAGAAAAAAGTATTAGGATTTTCATTTCTGAGTTAATTCACTTAAAATAGTGGCCTCCAGCTTCTGTCAAGTTGCTACAAAATACATTATTTTGTTCTTTTTTATGGCCGAGTAGTATTTCATGGTGTATATATACCACGTTTTCTTTTTTCACTCATTGGTTGAGATGGTTTGACCATGTCCCCACCCGAATCTCATCTTGAATCATACGTGTTGGGGGAGGGACAGTGGAAGACAATTAAATCATGGGGCCAGTTTCCTCATGCTTTTGTGGTGGCAGTGAATAAGTCTCGTGAGATCTGATGGTTTTATCAGGGGTTTCTGCTTTTGCTCCTTCTCATTGTGTCTTTGCCTGCTGCTGTCCATGTAAGACAGCTCTTGCTCCTCCTTGCCTTCCACCATGATTCTGAGGCTTCCCCAGCCACATGGAACTGTAAGTCCAGTTAAACCTCTTTCTTTTGTAAATTTCCCAGTCTTGGGTATGTCTTTATCAGCAGCACAAAAGCAGACTAATACAGCAAATTTGTACCAGTAGAGTGGGGTGCTGCTGAGAAAATACCCAAAAATGTGGAAGTGACTTTGGAACTGGATAGCAGGCAAAGGTTGGAACAGTTTGTAGGGCTCAGAGGACAGGAAAATGTGGGAAAGTTTGGAAGTTTCTAGAGACTTGTTGAATGGCTTTGCCCAAAATGCTGGTAGTGATATGGACAATAAGGTCCAAGCTGAGGTGGTCTCAGATGGAGATGAGGAACTTGTTAGGAACTGGAGCAAAGGTAACTTTTGTTATGTTTTAGCAAAGAGACTGGTGGAATTTTTCCCCTGCCCTAGAGATTTGTGGAACTTTGAACTTGAGAGATGTGATTTAGGGTCGCTGGTGGAAGAAATTTCACCAGCAAAGCATTCAGGAGGTGATTTGGGTGCTGTTAAAGGCATTCAGTTTTGAAAGGGAAACAGAGCATAAAAGGTTGGAAAATTTGCAGCCTGACAATGTGATAGAAAAGAAAATCCCATTTTCTGAGGAGAAATTCAAGCTGGCTGCAGAAATTTGTGTAAGTAATGAGGAGCCAAATGTTAATTGCCAAGACAATGGGGAAAATGTCTTTAATCCATGTCAGAGGTCTTCACTGTAGCCCCTTCCATCACAGACCCAGAGACCTAGGAGGAAAACGTGGTTTCATGGGTTGGGCCCAGGGTCCCTGTGCTATGTGCAGCCTAGGGACTTGGTGCCCTGCATCCCAGCCGCTCCAGCCATGGCTGAAAGGGGCCAATGTAGAGCTCATGCCATGTCTTCAGAGGGTGCAAGCCTTAAGCCTTAGTAGCTTCTATATGATGCCGAGCCTGCGGATGCACAGAAGTCAAGAATTGAAGTTTGGGAACTTCTGTCTAGATTTCAGATGTATGGAAACACCTGGATGCCAAGGCAGAAGTTTTTGCAGGGGCAAGGACCCCTTGGAGAACCTCTGCTAGGGCAGTGCAGAAGGGAAATGTGGGGTCTGAGTCCCTACTGGGGGCACTGCCTAGTGGAGTTGAGAAGAGGGCCTCCATTCTCTAGACCCAGAATGGTAGATCCACCTACAGCTTGCACTGTGAGACTGGAAAAGCTGCAGACCACACCAGCCTGTGAAAGCAGCCGGGAGGTAGGCTGTATCCTGCAAAGCCACAGGGACAGAGCTGCCTATGACCATGGGAACCCACCACTTGTGTCAGTGTGACCTGGATGTGAGACTTGGCATCCAAGGAGATCATTTTGGAGCTTTAAGATTTGGAGCACCACATTGGATTTCAGACTTGCATGGGGCCTCCAGCCCCTTTGTTTTGGCCAGTGCTTCCTATTTGGGATGGCTGTGTTTACCCAATACCTGTACCCCACTGTATCTAGGAAGTAACTAGCTTGCTTTTGATGATTGTGAGGCTTCTCCAGCCCCATGAAACTGTAAGGCTTATAGGCTGAAGGGACTTGGCTTGTCTCAGATGCGACACTGGGTTGTGGACTTTTGGGTTAACGCTGAAGTAAGTTAAGACTTTAGGGGACTGTTGGGAAGGCATGGTTAGTTTTGAAATGTGAGGACATGAGATTTAGACGGGCCAGGAGTGGAATGATATGGTTTCACTTTGCATCCCCACCCAAATCTAATCTTGAATTGTACTCCCGTAATTCCCACTGTGTGAGGGGCCTGGTGGGAGATAATTGAATCATATGGGCAGTTTCCCCCATACTGATCTCATGACAGTCAATAATTCTCATGAGATATGATGGTTTTATCAGGGGTTTCTGCTTTTGCGCCTTCTTCATTGTGTCTGCCTGCTGCCATTCATGTAAGACATGACTTGCCCCTCCTTGCCTTCAGCCATGATTGTGAGGCTTTCCCAGCCACATGGAGCTATAAGTCCAATTAAACCTCTTTCTTTTGTAAATTGCCCATTCTAGGGGATGTCTTTGTTAGCAGCATGAAAATGGACTAATACATTGATTGATGGGCACTGAGGTTGCTTTCATATCTTTGCAATTGTGAACTGTACTGCAATAAACATGCACACACAGTTATCTTTTTGATATAATGACTTATTTTCCTTTGGGTAGATACCCAGTAGTGAGATTGCTGGATGGTATGCTAGATATACTTTTATCCATTTTTAGTTCCATGGAAAACACTATGGAGATATCATTTTTATCTTTTATATCATATTTTTACTGTGCCTTTTCTTTGCTTAGATATTCAAATACTTACCATTGTGTTACAGTTGCTTAGTACAGTTGCAAGTTATACATGTTTGTAGCCTAGAAGCAATAGGCTACACTACACAGCTTAGGTGTGTAGTTGCTACACCATCTAGGCATGTGTTAAGTATACTCTGTGATGTTCACACAGGGACAAAATCGCCTAACGACATATTTCTCAGAATGTATCCCCGGCATTAAGTGATGCATGACTGTATAGTTAACTCCTGACACATTCTTAGTATTTAGCAAACAGCCAATTGCTTATTTACGTATTTTTTTATTTTTATACATTTAGGAGGTACAAGTGTAATTTTGTTACATGGTCAGATTTGTAGTGGTGAAGTCACGGCTTTTAAGGTATCCTTCACCCAAATAATGTGCATTGTACCCATTAAGTAATTTTTTTCCTCCATCCCCCTCCCACCCTCTACCATTCTGAGTCTCCAGTGTCTATTGTTTCATACTCTGTGCTCATGTGTATACATTATTTAGCTCCCACACATAAGTGGGAACATGTGTTATTTGATCTACTTTTTTCATTACTGAATAATGTTACATTATATTTGCATGACACATACACAAATATACTACATTTTCTTTATTCAGTCATCTGTTAATGGGCACTTAGATTGATTCCATGTCTTTGGTATTGTAAATAGTGCTGCAGTAAACATACGAGTGCATTGTCTTTTTGAAATAATGATTTCTTTTTCTTCAGGTAGATACCCAGTGGTGGGCTTTCTGGAATGATTGGTAGTTATATTTTTAGTTCTTTGAGAGATCTTTACACTATTTTGCATGGAAGTTGTACTAATTTACATTCCCGTCAACATTGTATAAACTTTCCCTTTTCTCTGCATCCTTGCAAACATCTGTTACTTTTTGTCTTTTCAGTAATAGGCATTCTGACTGGTGTAAGATGAAATCTCATTGTGGTTTTAATTTGCATTTCTCTGATGATTAGTGATGTTGAGCATTTTTTCATATGTATGCTTGCTGGCCATTTGTATATCCTCTTTTAAAATGCTTTTACACTCATTGTTCAACAGCCGCCTATGAGCGAGAATATACGGTGTTTGATTTTCTGCTCTTGTGACTGGGATCCGTTGGGGGGAAATGGGGGAGGGGCGGGGGGTGGGGAGGTGGGAAAAGATAGCATGGGGAGAAATGACAGATACAGGTGAGGGGACGGAAGGAAGCAAAGCACACTGCCATGTGTGTACCTATGCAACAATCTTGCATGTTCATCACATGTACCCCAAAACCTAAAATGCAATAAAAAAAAAAATGCTTTTACACTGTTGGTGGGAATGTCAATTAGTTCAACCCTTGTGGAAGACAATGTGGCAATTCCTCAGAGACCTAGAACCAGAAATATCATTTGATCCAGCAATCCTAATACTGGGTATATACCCAAAGGAATATAAATTATTCTTCTGTAAAGATACATGTGTGCATAAGCTCATTGCAGTTCTATTTATGATAGCAAACACATGGAATCAACCCAGATGCCCATCAATGATAGACTGGATAAAGAAAATGTGGTACATATATACCATAGAATACTATGCAGCCATCAAAAGGAATGAGATCATGTCCTTTACAGGGATATGGATGGGGCTGGAAGCCACTATCCTCAGCAAACAGATGCAGGAACAGAAAACCAAACACTGCATGTGCTCACTTATAAGTGGAAGCTGAACAATGAGAATGCAAAGACCCAGGGAGGAGAACAATACACACTGGGGCCTGTCAGTGGGGCAGGGAGAGGAAGAGCATCAGGTTAAGTAGCTAATGCTTGTGGGGCTTAATGCCTAGGTGATGGGTTGATCTGTGCAGCAAACCACTAGGGCATATGTTTATCTGTGTAACTGCACATCCTGTACATGTATCCTGGAACGTGAAATAAAGTGAAAATATCCATTCATGTCCTTTGCCCACTTTTTAATGGAATTATTTGTGGTATTTTTTGTTGAGTCCTTTGAGTTCCTTGTAAATTTTGGATATTAGTCCCCTGTAAAATGAATAGTTTGCAAACGTTTTCCCCCATTCTGCAGGTTTTCCATTAACTCTGTTGATTATTTCTTTTGCTGTGCAGAATACTTGTAGTTTAATGAAGTGTCACATTTGTCTACTTTGGTTTATGTTGTCTCTGGCTTTGAGTTCTTAGTCATGAATTCTTTGCCTAGGCCAATGTCTGGAAGATTTTTTTTTGTTTTTTAAGATTTTCTTCTTCTTTTTTTTAAATTGCATTTTAGGTTTGGGGGTACATGTGAAGAACATGCAAGATTGTTGCATAGGTACACACATGGCAGTGTGGTTTGCTGCCTTCCTTCCCCTCACCTGTATCTGTCATTTCTCCCCATGCTGTCTCTTCCCACCTCCCTACCTCCCCGTCCCTCCCCCATTTCCCCCCAACAGACCCCAGTGTGTAGTGCTCCCCTCCCTGTGTCCATGTGTTCTCATTGTTCAACACCCGCCTATGAGTGAGAATATGCGGTGTTTGATTTTCTGCTCTTGTGTCAGTTTGCTGAGAATGATGGTTTCCAGGTTCATCCATGTCCCTACAAAGGACACGAAATCATCGTTTTTGATGGCTGCGTAATATTCCATGGTGTATATGTACCACATTTTCCTTATCCAGTCTATCATCGATGGGCATTTGGGTTGGTTCCAGGTCTTTGCTATTGTAAACAGTGCTGCAGTGAACATTCATGTGCATGTGTCCTTATAGTAGAATGATTTATAATCCTTTGGATATATACCCAGTAATGGGATTGCTGGGTCAAATGGGATTTCTATTTTTAGGTCATTGAGGAATCGCCACACTGTCTTCCACAATGGTTAAATTAATTTACACTCCCACCAACAGTGTAAAAGTGTTCCTATTTCTCCACATCTTCTCCAGCATCTGTTGTCTCCAGATTTTTTAATGATCGCTATTCTAACTGGTGTGAGATGGTATCTCAAAGTGGTTTTGATTTGCATTTCTCTAATGACCAGTGATGATGAGGATTTTTTCGTATGTTTGTTGGCCTCCTGTATGTCTTCTTTTGTAAAGTGTCTGTTCATATCCTTTGCCCACTTTTGAATGGGCTTGTTTGTTTTTTTCTTGTAGATCTGTTTTAGTTCTTTGTAAATTCTGGATATCAGCCCTTTGTCAGATGGGTAGATTGCAAAAATTTTTTCCCATTCTGTTGGTTGCCGATTCACTCTACTGACTGTTTCTTTTGCCATGCAGAAGCTGTGGAGTTTGATTAGGTCCCATTTGTCTATTTTGGCTTTTGTTGCCATTGCTTTTGGCGTTTTGGTCATGAAGTCCTTGCCTACGCCTATGTCCTGAATGGTTTTGCCTAGATTTTCTTCTAGGGTTTTTATGGTGTTAGGTCTGATGTTTAAGTCTTTAATCCATCTGGAGTTAATTTTGGTGTAAGATTTTCTTCTAGTATTTTTATAGTTTCAGGTTTTACACTTAAGTCTTTAATCCATCTTGAGTTTGTTTTTGTATATGGAGAGATAAGAGGGATCCAATTTTATTCCTTTGCATATAGCCATCCAGTTATTCACACTATTTATTAAAAAGGGTGTCCTTTCCCCCTTGTTGATTTTGTCAACTGTCAAATATTAGTTGACTGTAAATATGTAGCTTTATTTCTGAGTTCTAGATTCTGTTCCAATTGGTCTATATGTCTATTTTTATACCAGGACCATATTGTTTTGGTTACTGTGATTTTGTAGTATAATTCATAGTCAGGGAATGTGATGCCTCCAGCTTTGTTCTTTTTATTTAAGATTACTTTGGCCATTTTGGCTCCTTTTAGGTTCCTTATGAAGTTTTGAAGTTTAGGGTTTTTTTTGTTTTGTTTTGTTTTGTTTTGTTTTGTTTTTGTGAAAAATAACGTTGGTATTTTGATAGGCATTGCATTCTATCTATAGATTGCTTTGGGCAGTATGGTCATTTTAATGATATTAATTCTTCTAATCCATGAGCATGGGAACTTTTGTTTGTGTTATCTGTAGTTTCTTTTATTGATGTTTCATAGTTTTCCCTTAGAGATATTTTACCTCCTTGATTAATTATATTTCTAGATATTTCATTGTTTTTGTAGCTGTTGTCTATAGGACTAATGTCTGATTCTCACCTAAATCATTATTGATGTATAGAAATGCTACTGATTTTTACACATTGATTTTGTGTCCTGAAATTTTACTGAATTCATCAAATCTAATAGTGGTTTTGGTGAAGTCTTTAGGTTTTTCTAGATATAAGATTTTATTATCAGTGAATAGGGATAATTTGAGAACCTCTTTACCAATTTGGTTGCTTCTTTAAAAACAAACAAACAAACTTTTTATTTTTATTTTTATTTTTTTATTTTTTATTTTTATTTTTGCCTAATTGCTCTGGTTAGGACTTCTGGTGATAGTTGGCATCCTTCTCTTGTTCCAGTTCTTAGAGGAAAGACTTTCAGCTTTTCCCCATTCAGTATAACCTTGGCTGTTGGATTGTTGTATTATGGCTTTATTATTTTTACGTATGTTTCTTCAATACTTAGTTTGAGGATTTTTATCGTGAAGAGATGCTGAATTTTATCAAGTGCTTTTTTTTTCTGCATCTGTTGAGATAATCCTATGTTTTTTTGTTCATGATTCAGTTTATGTGATGTATCACATTTATTGATTTTTATATGTTGAACCATCCTTGCATCCCTGGTATAAAACCCACTTGGTCATGGTGTATTATCTTCTTGATGTGCTATTGGATTCTGCTTGCTAGTATTTTGTTGAAAATTGTTTTTATGTTCATCAGGGATCTTGGTCTGTAGTTTTCTTTCTTTTTCTGGTTTTAGTATCTGAGTGATATTGACCTTATAGAATGAATGAGGCAGAATTCCCTTTTTCTTGATGTTTTGGAACAGTTTCAAGATTGATATTAGTTCTTCCTTATATGTTTGGTGGAATTTGTCTATGAATTCATCTGGTCATGGGCTTTTCTTTGTTGGAACACTTTTTTTTTCTCTGATTCAGTCTTTCTACTCATTATTGGTCTGTTCAGGTTTTCTATTTCTACCTGGTTCAATATTGGGGAGTTGTGTGTTTTGAAGAACTTATCCATTTCCTCTAGATTTTCTATTTTGTGAGTGTGTAGTTTTTTCATAATAGTTTCTGATGATATTTTGCATTCCTGTGGTTGTAATGCCTTTTTTTTTTAAACTTCTAATTTTGTTTATTTAGAGTTCATGTTTTCTTGGTTTGTCTATGAGTGGTTTATCAATTTTGTTTGTCTCCTCAAATAACCAACTTTTCCTTTTGTTGATCCTTTAAGTTGTTTTGTTGGTCTCTATTTCATTTAGTTCTGCTTTGATCTTTCTTTTTAGTTTCTTTTCTATTGCTAGCTTTGGGTTTGGTTTTGTCATGCTTTTCTTGTTCCTTGAGGTACAACATTACGTTGTTAATTTGTGACCTTTCTAGTTTTTTTTTTTTTTTTTTGATATAGGCATTTAATGGCATAAACTTCCCTCTTAACATTACTTTTACTGTATCCCACAGGCTTTACTATGTTGTGTTATCACCTTCATTTATTTCAAAATTTTTAAAACTTCTCTTGAACCCAGTCTAATTATACTTCTAGAACACTTAATTATGTGCCAGTTGCTGTAAGAAGAAATTTACTTTGTGAAGTTATTTAAGACCATTTCAGGAATGGGTAAGCTGCAGCACAGAGGTGAGCAACTCACCAGAGTTGCTCATTTGGTAGAAAGGGGCTGATCTAGGGTCAGAGTTGAACCTGGCTCTGGGTCATCTGGTCTTGGCCATTGCTTTCTATGGCCTCTTCGCTGAGCTCATTAGACAAGAAACAAATGATTGTGAGGAAAATGTTCATGGTGTATTTTGGGGTAGACATAGCAGGATATGCACCTCTACTTTGTTAAAAGAAAAAAAGCCCTTTGCATATGCAGAGAAAATGTGCAGTACATGTGCCACATTACTTTCTGTGGTTGTCATTGAATGGAAGGATTATGAGTGCTTTGACGATTTTTTTTCTTTGTGTTTCTTTTTTTAAATAGTAAAAGAAGAATGTGAAAATTTAAAAAATAATGTAAAAGAAAGAAAGACATATATGACAAATGTTTATGACATTTTTACAAAGATTTAATCTTTTCTCAGTAGTACAGTATAGTTCAGGTTATTTTCTACTGCACTGTATTACCATCTACAGAATTTTTCTAGACAGAATTATCTTGGCCATTGTGACAGTGCACTCCAGCCTGGGTGACACAGCAAGACTCCATCTCAAAAAAAAAAAAAAAAAAAAAAAAAAGAATTATCTTGACTGGGTACAGTGGCTCACGCCTGTAATCCCAGCACTTTGGGAGGCCAAGGCAGGTGGATAATCTGAAGTCAGGAGTTTGAGACCAGCCTGGCCAACATGATGAGACCCCGTCTCTACTACAAATACAAAAATTTGCTGGATGTGGTAATCCCAGCTGCTCTGGAGGCTGAGGCCGGAGAGTCACTTGAACCCAGGAGTCAGAGGTTGCAGTGAGCTGGGATCATGCCACTGTACTCCATCCAGCCTGGGTGACAGAGTGAGACTCCATTTCAAAAAAAAAAAAAAATCTCTGTAGAATTTATACTACATAGGACGTAATAGGTAGTCAATAAATAAAATACTGAACTTGACACACAAATTAAGATATTACATAGATATGGCATTTTTATCACAACTGTGTAGAACTATTTCATGCTTAAATAGCTTTGTTCTTCAAACCAGTGTTTTAAGGCAGTAGCTGCATTTAATATGATTCTGGATGATAGGTGTGGTTGTGGGGATGTGCTTTCAGCTGAACTGCTGCTCACGTGGAGCCAGATCAGCCCTGCTCAGAGATAGCTCAGTCGTTGTGCACCTCCATTGCTGTGTTGTATAATGAAGTGGACACTGCTTTACTGCACAGGGCCTCTTTTCATTGAAATTTGGATAATGAATATTTGAAGATTTGTACTTGTAATCCTCAGAGGATTTGGACAGAAGCATTTTAAGATCCAGAGGACTTAGGGTGAGCCTCTACTGTGACATCTAGAACTACAGATACCATATGGAAAACAAGTTAATAAAAAATATTTAGCTAAGCTATCTTAATTTATTTTCCTAAGATTTTTTTGAAAATATAAATCATTCCTGTAAATATAAAGTATTCAATCAGTATTCCTTGTAGGTGGTCAACAAAAATTACTTTTTTTTTTTTTTTCGAGATGGAGTTTCGTTCTTGTTACCCAGGCCGGAGTGCAATGGTGTGATCTTGGCTCACCGCAACCTCCGCCTCCTGGGTTCAAGCAATTCTCCTGCCTCAGCCTCCCAAGTAGCTGGGACTACAGGCGTGCGCCACCACGCCCAGCTAATTTTTGTATTTTTAGTAGAGACGGGTTTTCACCTTGTTGACCAGGATGGTGTTGCTTGACCTCGTGATCCACCCATCTCAGCCTCCCAAAGTGCTGGGATTATAGGCTTGAGCCACTGCGCCCAGCCGAAATTACCTTTTTAAGGGAATAAAAACATATATTTATTCCAAAAAGTGAAATTGTTATGAAATTGCTTATGTAGAACTAATTGATTACTCTTTCTGCCAGTGCTATTTTATTTTACAGCCAATTTTATGTCAGTAAAAGCCATTACTAGATATGTAAAGGTTACATATCTTTATGTGAACTGGCTTCCAGCATTCCAAATTTAGATAGTTTAGGCAGTCACATTGTTATCAACAGTCATATGCTTTGTTTACAGATTGTTTGTCACATATATTCTGTTAACTTTATGTATTTATATGAAACGTAAATTATTTTATATACAAATAAAATCCTGTTTAAGCAAAAAAGTATATATTTCCTGATAATTATGATCACTGCATATGTAATATACATTACAATATAACAAGCTGATATGGATTTTTACGTGTATGTGCATGCACATATACCTACCTATTCACAGGGATACAATTAGCAGAGTGTCTTTGCTCTGCTCTTTCATCACTTTAATCACTAGAACAAATAACAAAAGTGCATCCTTTGTATTTTTTGTTTGTATTTTGTATTTGCATTTGCGTTTGTATTGTATTTTGTATTTGCAGTTGTATTATATTTGTGTTGTATTGTATTTGTATTTCGTATTTGCAGTTGTATTGTATTATATTTGTGTTGTATTGTATTTGTATTTTGTATAGTTACCTGTGTGCTTTGTGCCTTTGCCACCACTCAGGGCACCTTCAGCAGGGACCCTGCAGGGCATCTTTGTGGTCCCCAGCCCTGTGCTGGTCAAGGCTTATGGAGGCTTCTTAGGAAGGCTCTGGTCATCCCCAAAAGGTGTTGGAGATTCTCTCCATAATTAATAAGAATTCCTTGACATTTTTTTTACAGTAAACAAATTTCATATGGTACTTTTTAAATAGTTGTGAAACTTAACCACCCTTGATAGAATGTTTTGCCTCCCAAAAGTCTTGGAATAATTTATCTAAATAATTTACTATTTTAGAAGATTTGTTAGGTTTGCTCTGATATTTTAAAAATTTCCAGAATATGATTACATTTAATATTTATCATAGATAAAAGTTTATTTACTATTAGTTTTGTCATCTTTGGGATTTGTGATTTTTGAATAGTGTTTGAATTATTTTTAACTATCTCTAGAGAGACTCATTAACCATTTAATAATTCTCACATATAAAATACTTTCATTATTCATTTTTGCCTTTTTGTGAAGAAAAGCAACAAGTTGTTTTCTCTCATTTAATTTGTATTAAAATTTAAAAATTATTTTTCTCTTGGTGTTTCTTTCCTCCCCATAGGTGTGAGCGCCACTTTGAAGGGCATCCAAACCGCGGCTATCCATGTGGAATAGCTTTCAGTCCTTGTGGACGATTCGCGGCTTGTGGGGCTGAAGACAGACACGTATGTACTATTTGAGGGTCTATAAATGCAGAGATTCTAGACTTTGTTAATGTTTAGACTGTTTAATATTGTTACATGTTAGGATAGAAGCCTACTTTAAGCTTGACCGTTGGTCAGTATTTTAAGACTTATGCATAATAGCATTTTAATAATGTGTAAGATATGAAATGTGTTTATTGAAGCATGATAAATAGTAATCACTCAAGAATTCATTATTAATCATTTCACAGATACTTGTTGAGTGCCTGTTATTTGAACAACATTGTGCTACACATTATCTTTTTTTTTTATTAAAAGATGATAATATTAATTAGTGAAATACCAGATCCTGTGTATTCAATGGTGTGATCCTTTCCTAAGTTAGATCCTTAGGCAACAATGTGCTTATATTAATGAAATTGCCCTCCACCGTCCTCCCACATTACACATTATGTGCATATGCCTCATAGTGGATTTGGGGCAGGTACTGATACACATCCATTTGTCCATAATACGTTTTAAAAGGCCTGTATTAACTTCCTAGGGATGCCACAAACTACCACAAACTTGGAAGCTTAACCCTCTTCCCGTTTGCCCCAAGAATACTGACTGGCAGCCTTGCAGCTGCAGGATTCACCTCAAAATCATGTAACTACAAAATACCTTGCTTTTATTATTATTTTCTCATGGCACTAGTATACTTGCTTTGGAAACAAAAGACACCATTCTGTCTATAGCATTCTGTTTTTAGTAGTGGTATTTTCATTTACAAAATACAGTAGTAATTCTTGATTGCTGAAAATGCAAAATTCTAGAAAATGTAGCCTTTCATTTTTTTATTGCATCTTAGGTTTTGGGGTACATATGAAGAACATGCAAGATTGTTGCATAGGTACACACATGGCAGCATGATTTCCTGCCTTCCTCCCCATCACCTGTATCTGGCATTTCTCCCCATGCTATCTCTCCCCAACTCCCCACCCCACACTGTCCCTCCCCTACTTCCGCCTGACCCCGGTGTGTGGTGCTCCCCTCCCTGTGTCCATGTGTTCTCATTGTTCAACACCCACCTATGAGTGGGAATGTGCGGTGTTTGATTTTCTGTTCTAGTGTCAGTTTGCTGAGAATGATGGTTTTCAGGTTCATCCATGTCCCTATAAAGGACACGAAGTCATCATTTTTGATGGCTGCATAATATTCCCTGGTGCATGTGTGCCACATTTTCCCTGTCCAGTCTATCATCGATGGGCATTTGGGTTGGTTCCAGGTCTTTGCTATTGTAAATTGTGCTTCAGTGAACATTCGTGTGCATGGGTCCTTATAGTAGAAAGATTTATAATCCTTTGGATATATACCCAGTAATGGGACCGCTGGGTCAAATGGAATTTCTATTTCTAGGTCCTTGAGGAAATGCCACACTGCCTTCCACAATGGTTGAACCAATTTGCACTCCCACCAACAGTGTAAGAGTGTTCCTATTTCTCCACATCCTCTCCAGCATCTGTTGTCTCCAGATTTTTTAATGATCACCATTCTAACTGGTGTAAGATGGTATCTCAATGTGGTTTTGATTTGCATTTCTCTAATGACCAGTGATGATGAGCATTTTTTCATATGTTTGTTGGCCTCATGTTTGTCTTCTTTTGTAAAGTATCTGTTCATATCCTTTGCCCTCTTTTGAATGGGCTTGTTTATTTCTTGAAGATCTGTTTTAGTTCTTTGTAGATTCTGGATATCAGCCCCTTGTCAGATAGGTAGACTGCAAAAATTTTTCCCCATTCTGTTGGTTGCCGTTTCACTCTACTGACTGTTTCTTTTGCTGTGAAGAAGCTGTGGAGTTTAATTAGGTCCCATTTGTCTATTTTGGCTTTTGTTGCCATTGCTTTTGGTGTTTTAGTCATGAAGTCCTTGCTTACGCCTATGTCCTGAATGGTTTTGCCTAGGTTTTCTTCTAGGGTTTTTATGGTGTTAGGTCTTATGTTTAAGTGTTTAATCCATCTGGAGTTAATTTTAGTGTAAGGTGTCAGGAAGGGGTGCAGTTTCTTATTTCTGCACATGGCTAGCCAGTTTTCCTAACACCATTGATTAAACAGGGACTCCTTTCCCCAACGCTTGTTTTTTTCAGGTTTGTCAAAGATCAGATGGTTGTAGATGTGTGGTGTTGCCTCCGAGGCCTCTGTTCTGTTCCATTGGTCTATATCTCTGTTTTGGTACAAATAACATGCTGTTTTGATGACTGTAGCCTTGTGGTATATCTTGAAGTCTGGTAGTTTGATGCCTCCTGCTTTGTTCTTTTTGCTTAGAATTGACTTGGCTATGCGGGCTCTCTTTTGGTTCCATATGAAGTTTAAGGTGGTTTTTTCCAGTTCTGTGAAGAAGGTGATTGGTAGCTTGATGGGGATAGCATTGAATCTGTAAATTACTTTGGGCATTATGACAATTTTCATGATATTGATTCTTCGTAACCACAAACATGGAATGTATCTACATCTGTTTGTGTCCTGTCTTATTTCATTGAGCAGTGGTTTGTAGTTCTCCTTGAAGAGGTCTTTTGTATCCTTTGTTTGTTGTATTCCTACGTATTTTATTCTCTTTGTAGCAATTGTGAATGGCAGTTCATTCTTGATTTGGCTCTCTTTAAGTGTGTTATTGTGTATAGGAATGCTTGTGATTTTTGCACATTGATTTTGTATCCTGAGACTTTGCTGAAGTTGCTTACCAGTTTAAGGAGATTTTGGGCTGAGATGATGGGATCTTCTTAATATAGAATCATGTTGTCTGCAATTAAAGACAATTTGACTTCCTCCTTTCCTAATTGAATATGCCTTGTTTCTTTTTCTTGCCTGATTGCTCTGGCTAGAACTTCCAATACTATACTGAACAGGAGTTGTGAGAGAGGGCATCCTTGTCTAGTGTCAGATTTCAAAGGGAATGCTTCCAGTTTTTGCTCATTCAGTATGATATTGGCTGTGGGTTTGTCATAAATAGTATTTATTATTTTGAGATACATTCCATCAATATCGAGTTTATTGAGGGTTTTTAGCATAAAGGGCTGTTGAATTTTGTCAAAGGCCTTCTCTGCATCAATTGAGATAATCATGTGGTTTTTTTCTTTGGTTCAGTTTATGTGGTGAATTACGTTTATAGGCTTGCGTATGTTGAACCAGCCTTGCATCCCCAGGATGAAGCCAATTTGATCATGGTGGATAAGCTTTCTGATGTGCTTTTGCAGTCAGTTTGCCAGTATTTTATTGAAGATTTTTGCATCTATGTTCATCATGGATATTGGCCAGAAGATTTCTTTTCTTGCTGAGTCTCTGCGAGGTTTTGGTATCTGGATGATGTTGTTCTCATAAAATGATTTGGGAAGGATTCCTTCTTTTTGGATTGTTTGGAATAGTTTTAGAAGGAATGGTACCAGCTCCTCTTTGTATGTCTGGTAGAATTCAGCTGTGAACCCATCTGGACCTGGGCTTTTTTTGGGTGGTAGGCTCTTAATTGCCGCCTCAACTTCAGACCTTGTTATTGGTCTATTCAGGGTTTCGACTTCTTCCTGGTTTAGGATTGGGAGGATACAAGTGTCCAGGAATTTATCCATTTCTTCCAGGTTTATTAGTTTATGTGCATAGAGTTGTTTGTAATAATGTCTGATGATGGTTTGTATTTCTGTGGACTCTGTGGTGATATCCCCTTTATCGTTTTTTATTGCATCTATTTGATTATTCTCTCTTTTCTTTTTTATTAATCTGGCTAGTGGTCTATTTTGTTGATCTTTTCGAAAAACCAGCTACTGGATTTATTGATTTTTTGACGGGTTTTTTTGTGTCTCTATTTCCTTCAGTTCTGCTCTGATCTTAGTTATTTCTTATCTTCTGCTAGATTTTGAGTATTTTTGATTTTGCTCCTCGAGCTCTTTCAATTTTGATGATAGAGTGTTGATTTTAGATCTTTCCTTGCTTCTCATGTGGGCATTTATTGCTATATATTTTCCTCTGGATACTGCTTTAAATGTGTCCCAGAGATTCTGGTACATTGTGCAGTTCTGGGTTAGTTTCTGAATTCTGAGTTCTAACTTGATTGCACTGTGGTCTGAGAGACTGTCTGTTATGATTTCCGTTCTTTTGCATTTGCTGAGGAGTGATTTACTTCCAATTATGTGATCAATTTTAGAGTAGGTGCGATGTGGTGCTGAGAAGAATGTATATTCTGTGGATTTGGGGTGGAGAGTTCTGTAAATGTCTATTAGGTTTCCTTGTTCCATGTCTGAGTTCTAGTCCTGGATATCCTTGTTAATTTTCTGTCTCTTTGATCTAATATTGACAATAGGGTGTTAAGGTCTCCTACTATTATTGTGTGGCAGTCTAAGTCTCTTTGTAAGTCATTAAGAACTTGCTTTATGTATCTGGGTGCTCCTGCATTGGTTGCATATATATTTAAAATCATTAGCTCTTCTTGTTGCATTGATCCTTTTACCATTATGTAGTGGCCTTCTTTGTCTCTTTTGATCTTTGTTGCTTTAAAGTTTATTTTATCAGAGAGAAGAATTGCACCTCCTGCTTTTTTTTTGCTCTCCATTTGCTTCGTAAATCTTCCTTCATCCCTTTGTTTTGAGCCTTTGTGTATCCTTGCATGTGAGATGGGTTTCCTGGCTACAGCACACCGATGGGTTTTGGCTTTTTATTCAATTTGACAGTCTCTGTCTTTTGATTGAGGCGTTTAGCCCATTTACATTTAGGGTTAATATTGTTATGTGTGAATTTGATCCTTCCATTTTGATGCTACCTGGCTGTTTTGTTGGTTAGTTGATGCAGTTTCTTTATTGTGTTGATGCTCTTTACCATTTGGTATGTTTTTGGAGTGGCTGGTACTGGTTGTTCCTTTCTATGTGTAGAGCCTCTTTCAGGAGCTCTTGTAAAGCAGGCCTGGTGTTGATGATATCTCTGAGTACTTGCTTGTTTGTAAAGGATTTTATTTTTCCTTCACTTACGAAGCTTAGTTTGGCTGGATGTGAAATTCTGGGTTGAAAGTTCTTTTCTTTAAGGATGTTGAATATCGGCCCCCAGTCTCTTCTGGCTTGTAGGGTTTCTGCTGAGAGATCTGCTGTGAGTCTTATGGGCTTCCCTTTGTGGGTAACCTGACCTTTGTCTCTGGCTACCCTTAGCATTTTCTCCTTCATTTCAACCCTGGTGAATGTGATGATTATGTGCCTTGGGGTTGCTCTTCTTGAGGAATATCTTTGTGGTGTTCTCTGTATTTCCTGTATTTGAATATTGGTCTGCCTTGCTAGGTTAGGGAAGTTTTCCTGGATAATATCCTGAAGAGTATTTTCCAGCTTGGATTCATTCTCTTTGTCACATTCAGGTACATCTATGAAACGTAGATCAGGTCTTGTCACATAGTCCCACCTTTCTTGGAGACTTTGTTCATTCCTTTTTACCCATTTTTCTCTAACCTTGCTTTCTCATTTTATTTCATTGAGTTGATCTTTGACCTCTGATATCCTTTCTTCTGCTTGGTCAATTAGGCTGTTGAAACTTGTGTATGCTTTGTGAATTTCTCGTGTTGTGTTTTTCAGCTCCGTCAATTCAGTTAAATTCCTGTTGTTTATTCTTGTTAGCATTTCGTCAAATCCCTTTTCAAGGTTCTTAGTTTCTTTGCATTGGGTTAGAACATGTTCTTTTAGCTCTGAGATGTTTCTAATTATCCATCTTCTGAAGCCTGATTCTGTCAATTCATCACACTCATTCCCATCCAGCCTTGTTCCCTTGCTGGTGAGGAGGGTTGTGATCCCTTATAGAAGGAGAGGCATTTTGGTTTTGGGTGTTTTCATCCTTTTTGTGCTGGTTTTTTCCCATCTTTGTGGATTTATCCACCTGTCGTCTTTGTAGTTGTTGACTTTCAGATTGAGTCTCTGAGTGGATGTCCAGTTTGTTGATGATGAAGTTATTTCTTTCTGTTTCTTAGTTTTTCTTCTAACAGTCAGGCCCCTCTGCTGTAGGGCTGCTGAGGTCCTCTTCAGGCCCTGCTTGCCTGGGGATCACCTGCAGTGCCTGCAGAACAATAACGGTTGCTGCCAGTTTATTCTTCTGCTATCTTTGTCCCAGAAGCATACCCACCAGATGTCAGTCTGAGCTCTCCTTTATGAGGTGACTCTTTGGATATACCAGTTTCAGGGAGCTGCTTGAGACAGTCTGTCCTGTATAGGAGCTCAAGTGCTGAGCTGTGAGCTCTTTTGTTCATTTAGAGCTACTGGGCAGGTACATTTAAGTCTGCTGCAGCAAAACTCGTAAATCCCCTCCTTTTTTTTCTGCAGGTGCTCTCTCCCAGGGAGTTAGGACTTTAATTATGAGTTCCTGTTGTGCTGCTGGCTTTTTTCAGTGCTGCCCTGTCCAGCGAGGAGGCAACCTAGTCATGTCTGCTGCAGAGGCTTTGCTGAGCTGCTGTGGGCTCCATACAGCTGCCGTGTAAACTTCCCTGAGGTCCTCTTTATACCGGTATAGTTAAAACTGTATCGACAATGGTGGCCCACTTCTATAATGGCGGACTCTCTCTGTAATGGCGGGCTGCCTCGGCAGTGGCGGGCTGCCTCAGCAATGGCGGACTACCTCCATAATGGTGGACTGCCTTGGTAATGGTGGACACCCCTCCCCCACAGAGTTGTACCATCCCGGGTTCAGCTGTGCTTGCTATGAAACTCTCAATCCAGAGCATTTCAGATTGCTGTTTTTTTGTAGGGGTGAGACCAGCCGAGCTGGTTCACCTGGCTCCCTGCCTCCCTGACTCAGAGCCCTTTTTTTTTTTTAAGTTGAACGGTTGACTCTGTCTCCCAGGTGTTCTAGTCGCCTGTTGAAAAGGTGCTTGGATCTGTGTGATTTCCTGTGTGACAACCCACTGCATGGGCTGAAACTGCTGCACTGAGATTCGTGGCACTTTTTTGCCCTGGAATCTCCTGCCCTGGCTCCCTGTTTCAGTCCCCTTTTCTATCAGTTGAGTGGGTGACTCTGTCTCCCAGGAACTCCAATCGCCAGCTAAAACAGTGCGCAGACCCGTGTATTTTGTACGGAGAACCGCCACACCAGGGCGCCGGCCAAAACAGCTGCGCTGGCCAACACAGCCACACCGACCAACACAGCCACGCTGCCCAAAATAGCTGCACTGGTGACCTGTGGGGCTCCTCCGCCTTGGAATCTCCTGGTCCATGGGCAATAAAAATCGGTCTGGAAATGCGGCGTCCACTCACCCTCCACACTTTCACTGTGGGCTGCAATCCTGAGCTGCTCCTAATCGGCCATCTTGGATCGAAAATGTAGCATTTCTGTGTGTCATGTTCATATCTTTCCTGAATAGTTATTGGCTGAAGATTCATGTAATGAATCTGAGTTTTCTGAAATAGATGATTCTGGTAATTCAGATGATTCTGATGTTCTGTTTGGAAATAACTTCAAGAACAGTTTTTGTATTTTATTTTCACATTGAAAATCAGTCAGATTTGCTTCAGTTAAATGAGCACTGACAGTAACCTGCATTTTAAAATTCTAACCAGGAAAAGGGTTAAAAAAACAGACATTTATTTTTCTGCCAGCTCTGGAGGCCGAAGTGTGAGATGAAAGTATCAGCAGGGCCGGCCCCTTCTGCTGGGTCTGAGGGAGGAATCCTCCATGCTTCCCTGGCCTCTGTGGCCGCCAAGTCCCTGGGATGCCCTGGAGTGTGGCTGTGTCACACCAGCCTCTGCCTCTGTCTCCAATTGGCCTTTCCTCCTCTGTGTGTCACTTGTCTCCCTGTTCTTTCTCTTGGGGACACTAGCTAGGTTTGAATGTCTCCTCCAGAACTTGTGTTGAAATTTACTTGCCATGTTTAAATTGTATTGTATTCAGAGACGGGACCTTTAAGAGGTGATTAGGCCATGAGGGCTGGCCCTCCTGCAAGGATGAATGCAATTACCATGAGAGGGGGGGTCCTTCCAAAGGTTGAGTGTGTCCCCTCTTGCCTCTAGGCCCTATCGCCTTCTGCTGTGTGATTATGCAGAAGGGAGGCCTTGCCAGATTTTGGCTCTTTGACCTTGGACTTTCCGGCTATCAAGACTGTAAGAACATACATTTTTATTATTTGTATATTACCCAGTTTCAGGTATTGTGTTATAGCAGCACAAAACAGATTAAGACAACACTGATAATGGATTATAGCCCACCCTAAATTCAAGCTGATCTCAATACCCTTAAGTTAATTACATCTGCAAAAATCTTATTTCCAAGTAAGATCACATTCATAGGTATTGGGAGTTAAGACTTGAACATATTTTAAGCCTTATAGTAGTTCATTTGTCACTGGTCTGTAAGGCTTCTCTAAAAACAGAATATGGGTGTATGTGTTCCCTCCAAATTCCCATGTGGAAACCTTCATCCCAGGATGATGGTATTAGAGGAGATGAGGTCTTTGGGAGGTGATTAGGTCTTGAGAGTGGAACCCACATGGATGGAATTAGTCCCTTATAAAAGAGCCTCCAGAGAGCTCCCTCATCTCTTCCACCACCTGAGCACACAGGGAAAAGGCGCTGTCTGTGAACCAGAGATTCCATCCTCACCAAACACCAAATTGACTGGCGCCTTGACCTTGGACTTCCCAGCTTTCAGAAATGAATGTGTGTTGTTTATAAGCTACTGAGCTTATGGTATTTTGCTATAGCAGCCTGAGTGGATAAAAATAATGTATGAGGACATTCCAAAAATTAAAGGGAATCATAAAGTTTATTTGGAAAAAATTACGGTTGATCTGAGAGACAGTTTTATTTTCTAAACATTTTTTTCTTATTCAATTTAACTGGCAAGAATTTAAATTTAAGAACATTGAAACATTTTCTTATGGAAAATAGGAAAAGTTATTCTAAAATTTTGCTAGTTCATGATTAAGTAAACATCCCACTCTGCCATCTTCAGCATCTGCTGTGATTGATACTGGTGCTCCTCTCTGAACAAAGTGGTGTTACCATTTGAAAAATGTGTAGAAATGGACACCTGTGTTTTTTTTTTTTTCCAAAGAAAACAATGTGTTATAGAAAATAACTACCATGCAGCCAATAAGTTATTTAAAAATTTATCAAAGCAATTCTAAAAATTAAAATAAGCAACTTTTTTTTTCTTTTTTTAATTGCATTTTAGATTTTGGGGTACATGTGAAGAACATGCAAGATTGTTGCATAGGTACACACATGGCAGTGTGATTTGCTGCCTTCCTCCCCATCACCTATATCTGACATTTCTCCCCATGCTATCCCCTCCCCAATCCCCACCCTCTGCTGTCCCTCCTCTATTTCCCTCCAACAGGCCCCAGTGTGTAGTGCTCCCCTCCCTGTGTCCATGTGTTCTCATTGTTCAACACCCACCTATGAGTGAGAACGTGCAGTGTTTGATTTTCTGTTCTTTTGTCAGTTTGCTGAGAATGATGGTTTTCAGGTTCATTCATGCCCCTACAAAGGACACGAACTCATTGTTTTTGATGGCTGCGTAATATTCCCTGGTGTATATGTGCCACATTTTCCCTGTCCAGTCTATCGTCCATGGGCATTTGGGTTGGTTCCAGGTCTTTGCTATTGTAAATTGTGCTTCAGTGAACATTCGTGTGCATGTGTTCTTATAGTAGAATGATTTATAATCCTTTGGATATATACCCAGAAATGGGATTGCTGGGTCAAATGGAATTTCTATATTTAGGTCCTTGAGGAATTGCCACACTGTCTTCCACAGTGGTTGAACTAATTTACACTCCCACCAACAGTGTAAAAGTGTTCCTATTTCTCCACATCTTCACCAGCATCTGTTGTCTCCAGATTTTTTAATGATCGCCATTCTAACTGGCGTGAGATGGTATCAATGTAGTTTTGATTTGCATTTCGCTAATGACCAGTGATGATGAGCATTTTTTCATATGTTTGTTGGCTTCATGTATGTCTTCTTTTGCTGCTTTTGTAAAGTGTCTGTTCATATCCTTTGCCCACTTTTGAATGGGCTTGTTTGGTTTTTTTTCTTGTAAATCTGTTTTAGTTCTTTGTAAATTCTGGATATCAGCCCTTTGTCAGATGGGTAGACTGCAAAAATTTTTTGCCATTCTGTTGGTTGCTGATTCACTCTAACGACTTGTTTCTTTTAAAATAAGCAACTTTTATTTAACAGTATTGCCAGTTTGCCACCGTTTGGATACACATGACAATAAGTGACTTTTTTGCAATTTTGAACATCTCTCCCGCCAGCCCCCACCACCAACAACAATAAAATAATGGAATTTTTGTTTTTTTCCTCTAATTTGTTTCTCTGTATCCATGTACCCAAGGTTTCTACCAATTCAAATCTACTCATCAAATCTACTTCTCTTTTGGAACCTCCTGTTGCCTATGATATCTTCCTGGCTTTCATTTGTTTCAAAGATTTGAGCACTCCCTGTATGTTGTCCAGGAAATTAATGAGATTTCTTAAGTATGCACGATTCCTTTAGGAGGCAAATGTAAGTGAACTATGTACATTGAATTTTCTTGAAATTTTTTCGTCACCATTTTTTTACGTTCAACATACATGTGAGTGCAATTCTCAATATAGGTAGGTCACTGGAATAGGTAGCACACTAGGGGCATATTTCTTCATTTGGTGTGAATTCCGGTTTCTCATTAGAAACAAATGCAGCCAGAAAATGGTGAAACAACATTTTTAAAGTGCTATAAGAACTGTCAAGTCAGAATTCCATGCACATAAAATATACTTTAGGAACAAAGGCAAAATAATCTATGATGAAAGAAAACTAAGAGAATTCATAGCTGGCACAGCTCACTCATTTATCTCAGGCCGCCATACAAAATTCCAAATACTTGGTGGCCTAAACAACAGGAATTATTTCTCAAGCCTCCGGAGGCTGCAAGCCCGAGATGAAGGTGCCTGCCTGTTCCTGGTGTGGGCTCTTCTCCTGGCTTGCAGATGGCTATCTTCTCCTGTGTCCTTATATGTCCTCTTCTTATAAAGGCCGTAATCCCATCCTGAAGACCACTCTGTCATGTCCCCATCTAAATCTAATCACCTTTCAAAAGCCACACCTCCAAATGTGATCACATTGGGGTTTAGGGTTTTAACAAATACACTTGGGGGTATCTTTAGTCCATAGCACTTATGCAATACATTTTTCTGATGATTTAAAAAATTAAATGAACTAAAATTTGTGTATTTCAATGGATTTTATCTGTTCTGAAGTGTACTTAGATATTTAATACAGTTACTCTAGCTTTTATTTGATCAGTGTTTATATCTTCCTCTAAACTTTGATTTATCCATGTCATGACATTTAACTTTGCTTTTCTTAATAGAAAGCCTGAGTCTTATTTTTTAATTAATATGACAAACTCTCTTTAATTGGTGTGTTTAGTCCTTTTATATTTAATGTAATTATCGGTACATTTGAATATAGCCTACTATTTTTTTGTTTGCTTCCTCTTTCACTTTCCCTGTCCCCTTTTAGGTTATTTTAATACTTTTTGAATTCTCTTTTAATTTATCTTTGTTTTGTTTTGTTTTGTTTTGAGATGAAGTCTCCCTCTGTCACCTAGGCTGAAGTGCGGTGGCACAATATCGGCTCACTGCAACCTATGCGTCCTGGGTTCAAGTGATTCACTTGCCTCAGCCTCCCAAGTAGCTGGGACTGCAGAAGTGTGCCACCACGCCCCCACTAATTTTTGTATTTTTAGTAGAGACATGGTTTCACCATGTTGGCCAGGTTGGTCTCGAACTCCTGACCTCAAGACATCTGCCTTCCTCGGCCTCCCAAAGTGCTGGGATTATAGGTGTCAGGTACCACGCCTGGCCTAATTTATGTATTTTGAAACCATATCTCTTTGTACAGTGCTGTATACATGTATGTGTGGTGGTTCTGGAGATTACAACATATATGCCTAATATCTTGTTAGTCTTCTTAGAGATGGTTCTTCATTTTCAGTGAAATTAAAACCTTATCACCAAATTGGTCCCTGTAGCCTTCCCATTCTGTACTGTAGCTGTCATAGGTATTACATCTACATGTGTTCAGAACTCCATCACAAAATGTTATACTTTTTAATATTTCAACAATTATACATATTTTAAAGGACTTTAGAGGAAAATAATAGTGTAATATATTTATTTAGACACTTACCAATTTCTGTTTTCTTCTTCATTCCTTAAGTTTCAAGTTTCCATTTAACATTGGAAATGGAATGTTACAGTTTTTAACATTGGAAATGGAATATGTATAGTTTTTCTTTTTCTTTTTTTTTTTTTTGGCCTGGAGAATTTTTTAAGCATTTGTTTTTATGCATTTTATGAATTCCCTTAATTTTCTTTCATCATAGATTATCTCTATTTTGCTTTCACTGCTAAAACATGTTTTCACTGTGTCTGGAATTCTGACTTGACAGTTCTTACATCACTTTAAACATGTTATGTCACTGGTTTCTGACTGTATTTGTTTTTAATGAGAAATCTGAAGTCATTCCATTTGCTGTTGAAATAGGCAGGTTTAAAGTTGGGAATGTAAATCAAAACTCTACAAATAAAGACTAATGATCAGTATAGAGATGGTAACTGAAGTGTTAGTAATAAATAAGATGCCCATGAAGAGTGGGTACAATGAGTAGACCAAAAGGTAGTGAGTAGAATTCCAGAGAACCTCGACAGTTGAAGCCAGTGGGGAGAAACAGAAAGGATTCAAGGTACAGGAGGAAAATGGAAGTGGAGTTTCCTGTGAGGGCCAAGGAAAGCTGCAGTTCAGTGAACGGGAAAGATTCAACAGGCTGTGGCAGCAGCAAAGTGGAATGATCAGTGATGAACAGAGGCCATAGAAGATGAACAGGTAGCTGAGGACTGAACAGGAGAAAACGAAATGAGGATGGCACTGAGTGTACCTTACAAATGGTACATTTAAAGTAGAATAATTAATAAATTATTTATTTTGCAAGAATAAAAATACTGTTTTTGTCATTAACAATATAATATAAGTCTATTTTAGTCAATATCTTCTTATGTTGACTCAGCAGATATCAATACTTGCTTTCCCTCTTATTCACAAATAAGGCAAAGGTAAAATTAATTTACCTGTACATTTCAAGCAGTCTTCTTAAATAATATCACACACTTTCTAGATTCCCTTGGACATTTTATTTGAGACCTTTTAGTGTTGATCAATTAGAGTAAAAGAATAAATCACAGAAATGTGTATTTTCTTAATTAATACTGAATATAGTTGCTTCCTAACAGCTATGAAGGATAAGATAAAAACCACTGGAAGGAACTAATGTATTTGAAATGAATACAACTATTTTTGGGGATGAGTGCTGCACTGAGATTTAAGTCCAGAATTATTTACCTATTCATTATATGTCCTCTGCATAGACAACACCAATCTTTGTGACTTTAAATACTGCAGAAAAAAACATTTGAAAAAACAATGACAGAAAAATTGTCAAGTAAAAGAAATATAATTTCAGAGTCAAAGCTTTCAGTGAATCCCAAACATGATCAATTAAAATAACATTGTTCATTATAGTTTCTCTTACCCTTAAAATGGGCTCAGCCTTTGAAATTCTCCAACTCTATATTCTGGTGCTTTGAAACATCTCCTCTTATTTCTCATAATTTAATTAGTTCAGACTTGTATGATCTCTTGCCCGATAAATATTAACTGGTGTCCATTATTAACTTCTCTTTTTCTATACTGTTTCCAGAATTATCTTCATATTCAGGCTTAGCACTGGCTATGTTGGAATAGCTTGGAACTGACTAGAGTGCCTATCAGAACTACTACACAAAACTAGGTTTATCTAGGGTGTGAGATGCAAAGGGGCAGCTGACATTTTGCAGCTACTTTTTCTCTGAAGGAGTTTGCCCACAAGGAGAAGAGACCTGTGTTTCAGGCAAAGGCCTTACAGAGGGATGCAGCTCTCTCCCTCTCTCTCTCTCTCTCTCTGGGTGTGTATGAAGGGTAAGAGGTGAAGTTGTGTAAAAAATTGGCAGACTTTTTTTGATATTGCAGGGATGTAGAGATAAAAACTTGAAAACTTCAGGGCTGTGGAAGAGCAAGTGCCATGCCTGACACTACCAGTATTCCTGTCAACATATTTTATTCAGTTCTGGAGCTAAGGAGGGCAGGAAACTGATAAGCTCAGCAGAAAACCTTTAGAAGCAGAGTGGGGGTTTTTAACAATATTTCAGGGCTGAGGATATGAATATTAGATGTCAGTATCTGCTAGTGGGGTGGGAGTTCCCAATGGACACCTCAGCTTACCCCTGGATAAACCAGGAGTTCATGGAATCTCACCCAAGCTGCAATCCAGCCTTGAGTGTGCTCAACTCTGTTTATAATAAGGAAGTCTTCTGTTCCATCTGCCCACCTTTCTGGGGCACAGTAACATAATTTTGAACTTTGGGAGTTTTTTAATTTTTTTATTTATTTTAATTTTAATTTTTATTTTTTTATTGCAATTTAGGTTTTGGGGTACATGTGAAGAACATGCAAGATTGTTGCATAGGTACACACATGGCAGTGTGGTTTTCTGCCTTCCGTCCCCTCGCCTGTATCTGTCATTTCTCCCCATGCTATCTCTTCCTACCCCCGTCCCTCCCCCATTTCCCCCCAACGGACCCCAGTGTATAGTGCTTCCCTCCCTGTGTCCATGTGTTCTCATTGTTCAACACCTGCCTATGAGTGAGAACATGCGGCGTTTGATTTTCTGCTCTTGTGTCAGTTTGCTGAGAATGATGGTTTCCAGGTTCATCCATGTCCCTACAAAGGACGTGAACTCATCGTTTTTGATGGCTGCGTAATATTCCATGGTGTATATGTACCACATTTTCCCTATCCAGTCTATCATCGATGGGCATTTGGGTTGGTTCCAGGTCTTTGCTATTGTAAACAGTGCTGCAATGAACAGTCGTGTGCATGTGTCCTTATAGTAGAATGATTTATAATCCTTTGGATATATACCCAGTAATGGGATTGCTGGGTCAAATGGGATTTCTATT
This sequence comes from Saimiri boliviensis, assembly GCF_048565385.1. Lineage (NCBI taxonomy): Eukaryota > Metazoa > Chordata > Mammalia > Primates > Cebidae > Saimiri > Saimiri boliviensis. The sequence goes on from NC_133452.1 coordinate 1,435,529, forward strand.
TTTAGGTCATTGAGGAATCGCCACACTGTCTTCCACAATGGTTGAATTAATTTAAATTCCAACCAACAGTGTAAAACTGTTCCTATTTCTCCACATCTTCTCCAGCGTCTGTTGTCTCCAGATTTTTTAATGATCGCCATTCTAACTAGTGTGAGATGGTATCTCAATGTGGTTTTGATTTGCATTTCTCTAATGACCAGTGATGATGAGCATTTTTTCATATGTTTGTTGGCCTCCTGTATGTCTGCTTTTGTAAAGTATCTGTTCATATCCTTCGCCCATTTTTGAATGGGCTTGTTTGTTTTTTTCTTGTAGATCTGTTTTAGTTCTTTGTAAATTCTGGATATCAGCCCCTTGTCAGATGGGTAGACTGCAAAAATTTTTTCCCATTCTGTTGGTTGCTGATTCACTCTACTGACTGTTTCTTTTGCCATGCAGAAGCTGTGGAGTTTGATTAGATCCCGTTTGTCTATTTTGGCTTTTGTTGCCATTGCTTTTGGCGTTTTGGTCATGAAGTCCTTGCCTACACCTATGTCCTGAATGGTTTTGCCTAGATTTTCTTCTAGGGTTTTTATGGTGTTAGGTCTGATGTTTAAGTCTTTGATCCATCTGGAGTTAATTTTGTTGTAAGGTATCAGGAAGGGGTCCTGTTTCTGCTTTCTGCACATGGCTAGTTTTCCTAACATCATTTATTAAACAGGGAGTCTTTTCCCCATTGCTTGATTTTGTCAGGTTTGTTGAAGATCAGATGGTTGTGGGTATGTTTTATTTCCTCTGAGGCCTCTGTTCTGTTCCATTGGTCTATATCTCTGTTTTGGTACCAGTACCATGCTGTTTGGATTACTGTAGCCTTGTAGTATAGTTTGAAGTCCAGTAGTGTGATGCCTCCTGCTTTGTTCTTTTTGCTTAGAATTGACTTGGCTATGTGGGCTCTCTTTTGGTTCCATATGAAGTTTAAGGTGTTTTTTTCCAGTTCTGTGAAGAAGGTCATTGGTAGCTTGATGGGAATAGCATTGAATTTGTAAATTACTTTGGGCAGTATGGCCATTTTCACGATGTTGATTCTTCCTAACCATGAACATGGAATGCTTCTCCATCTGTTTGTGTCCTCTCTTATTTCGTTGAGCAATGGCTTGTAGTTCTCCTTGAAGAGGTCCTTTACGTTCCTTGTTAGTTGTATTCCTAGGTATTTTATTCTCTTTGTAGCAATTGTGAATGGCAGTTCATTCTTGATTTGGCTCTCTTTAAGTCTGTTATTGGTGTATAGGAATGCTTGTGATTTTTGCATGTTGATTTTGTATCCGACGACTTTGCTGAAGTTGTTTATCAGTTTCAGGAGGTTTTGGGCTGAGACGATGGGGTCTTCTAGATACACAATCATGTCATCTACAAATAGAGACAATTTGATTTCCTCCTTTCCAATTTGAATACCTTTTATTTCTTTTTCTTGCCTGATTGCTCTGGCTAGAACTTCCAGTACTATATTGAATAGGAGTGGTGAGAGAGGGCTTCCTTGTCTAGTGCCAGATTTCAAAGGGAATGCTTCCAGTTTTTGCCCATTCAGTATGATATTGGCTGTTGGTTTGTCATAAATAGCTTTTATTGTTTTGAGATACGTTCCGTCAATACCTAGTTTATTGAGGGTTTTTAGCATAAAGGGTTGTTGAATTTTGTCAAAAGCCTTCTCTGCATCAATTGAGATAATCACGTGGTTTTTGTCTTTGGTTCTGTTTATGTGGTGAATTACGTTTATGGACTTGCGTATGTTGAACCAGCCTTGCATCCCTGGGATGAATCCTACTTGATCATGGTGGATGAGCTTTTTGATACGCTGTTGCAATCGGTTTGCCAGTATTTTATTGAAGATTTTTGCATCTATGTTCATCATGGATATTTGCCTGAAATTTTCTTTTCTTGTTGAGTCTCTGCCAGGTTTTGGTATCAGAATGATGTTTGTCTCATAAAATGATTTGGGAAGGATTCCCTCTTTTTGGATTGTCTGGAATAGTTTCAGAAGGAATGGTATCAGCTCCTCTTTGTATGTCTGGTAGAATTCAGCTGTGAACCCATCTGGACCTGGGCTTTTTTTGGGTGGTAGGCTCTTTATTGCTAACTCGACTTCAGACCTTGTTATTGGTCTATTCAGGGTTTCGGCTTCTTCCGGATTTAGGCTGGGGAGGATGCAGGTGTCCAGGAATTTATCCATTTCTTCCAGGTTTACTAGTTTATGTGCATAGAGTTGTTTGTAATAATCTCTGATGATGGTTTGGATTTCTGTGGAATCTGTGGTGATATCCCCTTTATCGTTTTTTATTGCATCAATTTGGTTATTCTCTCTTTTCTTTTTTATTAATTTGGCTAGTGGTCTATTTCGTTGATCTTTTCGAAAAACCAGCTCCTGGATTTATTGATTTTTTGAAGAGTTTTTTGTGTCTCTATTTCCTTCAGTTCTGCTCTGATATTGGTTATTTCCTGTCTTCTGCTAGGTTTTGAGTTTTTTTTTTTTTTTGATGTTGCTCTTCTAGCTCTTTCAATTTTGATGATAGGGTGTCAATTTTAGATCTCTCCTTTCTTCTCATGTGGGCACTCATTGCTATATATTTTCCTCTAGAGACTGCTTTAAATGTGTCCCAGAGATTCTGGTATGTTGTGTCTTCGTTCTCATTGGTTTTGAAGAACATCTTTATTTCTGCCTTCATTTCATTGTTTATCCAGTCAACATTCAAGAGCAAGTTGTTCAGTTTCCATGAAGCTGTGCGGTTCTGAGTTAGTTTCTGCATTCTAAATTCTAACTTGATTGCACTGTGGTCTGAGAGACTGTTTGTTATGATTTCCATTCTTTTGCATTTGCTGAGGAGTGATTTATTGCCAATTATGTGGGCAATTTTAGAGTAGGTGTGATGTGGTGCTGAGAAGAATGTATATTCTGTGGATTTGGGGTGGAGAATCCTGTAAATGCCTATTAGGTTTGCTTGTTCCAGGTCTGAGTTCAGGTCCTGGATATCCTTGTTGATTTTCTGTCTGGTTGATCTGTCTAATATTGACAATGGGGTGTTAAATCTCCCACTATTATTGTGTGGGAGTTTAAGTCTCTTTGTAAGTCATTAAGAACTTGCCTTATGTATCTGGGTGCTCCTGTATTGGGTGCGTATATAGTTAGGATCGTTAGCTCTTCTTGTTGCAGTGATCCTCTTACCATTATGTAATGTCCTTCTTTGTCTCTTTTGATCTTTGTTGCTTTAAAATCTATTTTATCAGAGATGAGAATTGCAACTCCTGCTTTTTTTTTTTTTTTTTTTTTTTTGGCTTTCCATTTGCTTGGTAGATCTTCCTCCATCCCTTTATTTTGAGCCTTTGTGTATCCTTGCATGTAAGCTGGGTTTCCTGGATACAGCACACTGTTGGGTTTTGGCTTTTTATCCAATTTGCCAGTCTGTGTCTTTTGATTGGGGCATTTAGGCCATTTACATTTAGGGATAGTATTGTTATGTGTGAATTTGATACTGTCATTTTGATGCTACCTGGCTGTTTTGTTGGTTGGTTGATGCAGATTCTTGATTGTGTTGATGCTCTTTTACCATTTGATGTGTTTTTGGAGTGGCTGGTACTGGTTGTTCCTTTCTATGTGTAGAGCCTCTTTCAGGAGTTCTTGTAGAGCAGGTTTATACATAGTATTCAGCCTTCAGTCAAAAATTATAAATATGTCAAGAGATAGAGCAAAAAAAGAAAAAAAATAGAAACAATACTATGGGTGACCCAGATATTGGACTTAGCAGACAAGAATTTAAAAATAACCATAATTAATATACTCAAGGAAATAGAGTGGAAGTCAGAGACCATAGATATAAGGATGGAGAATTTTATCATATAATTGGAATTTTCTAGAACTGAAAGACATATTATTTGAAATTAAAACTGTAAATACTTAAATGTTGAAAGTAGGAGGATGGGAAATGAAGCTAATATGATACTTGAGTGTAAAGTAGATTTTGGGTCTTAATGCATTACTAGAAATAATGAGTGACATTTAATGACAAAGATGCCAGTCTGTGTAGAAAATGTCATAAACCTGTATGCACCCAATAACATGTTTCAAAATATATAAAGCAAAAGTGATACAACTCTAAGAAGAAAAAGAAGTATCCTCAATCATCATGGAAGACTTTAACAAACTTCCGTTAATTACTAGAAAGAAAACAGATTATTAATGATCATGACACTTCTTAATGTAAATACTATTACACTTTTCTTTGTCAATACTGTGTGTTTACAATATTCTGCCAGTTCTCTATGTAGAACCAAGATCTTATGTCTGGCTTAAAAGGACTTTTACAACATGTCTCCAAATCACCTATCTACCTTCTCTCTCTCTTTTTTTCTATATATCCTACTCTCTGTGTCATACAACTTCTGGATATCACAGTCCTTTTTATAATACAAAAAAGAAAAAAAATGAGGACGAACCAGTATTCTCACAGACAACAAGACTACATCAGAAAAATTTGTCTTCTAAAGAGGTGAAAACTAATGATATATTTGCAAATTGGGTTTAAAAAGAAAACACCTAAAACATCAGAAATTGCTATACAACAGGAATATATGAAGTTAGAACTGATTAAAGTTAGGAAAGCATTAGAAAAAAAATTCAGAAATAAAGACCAAATGCAAAGGAATACAATAGAAGGCAAATCCTCCAGAGAGCACAATAGGGAAAAGGATACCAATGAGAAAAGCAAACAAAGAAAATAATAAAAGAAATTCAGGATGAAAGGGTAAATATAGAAGTTTGGCAAAAGAAATTCAACCTGCATATAAATGAGTCCCTGGTAAATTTTTAAAACGGCTATTAAACAGAATAAATATTTTTTAAAAATACAAAAATATATTTCCTAAAGTTAAAAAAATTAGTTAAATCTAAATATTGAATAATGCCTGGGAAAATTGACTCAGACTAGTTTGCAAAGAAATAATAGCTTAATAAATCTATTTGACTATAAACATTAACAATAAAACAACTTTGTGGATCCATGAACATGTTCAAATGCTTATAAGGGAACAAGTATCAGCTTGGATTGAACTTTTGTAAATCATCATTTTTTTGTTGTTAAAAAACATTGGGAAGAACATATTTAACATACTCAAAAAGAGAATCTGAGTCAAAAATTTTACTCTCTAGCTAAATTGTTTCTTGAGTATAAAACCAGACACACAGTTATGAATCTGCCAGAACTGAATGGTGTTTGCTTGAGTTATAGTGAAGAAAAAAGCTTTATAAAACGAAGGTAAGGCTGAGCAAGATGGCTCATGCCTGTACTCTCAGCACTTTTGGAGGCCGAGGCAGGTGGATCACGAGGTCAGGAGTTCAAGACCAGCCTGACCAACATGGTAAAATCCCGTTTCTATTAAAAGTACAAAAATTAGCCAGGTGTGGTGGTGGGTGCCTGTAATCCCAGCTACTCAGGAGGCTGAAGCAGGAGAATCACTTGAACCTGGGAGGCGGAGATTGCAGTGAGCCGAGATTGCACCATTGCACTCCAGCCTGGGCGACTGAATGAGACTGTCTCAAAAAAATAAATGAATAAAATTAAACCAAGGCAAGATTGAAGAAGTTTCAGCAAAAGGTTCCAGGTTAACAGTGAATATGTTTAACTATGTAAGATCAAAATATCGGAATGAAGGTACCAGATACTCTGTAAATGCTCTTATCTGTTGGAGTTTAATAGTACAAAAATGGGAGGTGTGAGAATATAGAAAGTAGAATAAGTCCCTTGATTCTTCTTGTAGATGTTAATTAAATAAGAGATCAGTTGAAACTGACAATAGAACTGTAAACCCTTAAATGTAATTAAGAGCATAAATATTAAGATAATTATGACTAAAATTGGATGTGGAGGAAGAGAGATGGAAGAATAGTCGCTAGACAGCCTCACTATTGGGCACAGTAGGGAGCTAACATGCATTGTCTTATGCAGGAGTAGACCGAGAGTTTTGTATAAAGATTTTAATACATAATTCCTGCTGGAACAAGAATTATGCCATTTTTAAGTACCCGAAGAAATATCTAGATAGGACAAATAAAATAGACCATAAAGTACCATACATTAAATAGAATTAAAAATAAAACAATATGTCAGTCATATTGATGTCTTTGTTGTTGTCGTTTTGTTTATTGTTGTGACAGAGTCTTGCTCTGTTGCCCAGGCTGAAGTGCAGTGGCCTGATCATGGCTCACTATGAGCTTGAACTTCTGGGCTCAATCCATTCCTTTTCCGCAGCCTCCCGCATAGCTGGAACTACAGATACATGCCACCTGGCCTGGCTCATTAGTTTTATAGACATGAGGTTTCCCTTTGTTGTCCAGGCTGGTCTCAAACAATTGGCTTTAAGCCTTCAGCCTCAGCCTCCCAAAGTGCTGGGGTTACAGGCCTGAGCCACCATGCCTGGCTCATATCGACGTTTAATGAAAAAAGCAAAAAACCTTTCAGATTGGATTTTACAGATGAGGAAAAAAATCTGAGTCCATGATGAATATAGGAGATACCTTAAGCCATAGTGATCCAGAAAGGATAAAGAGAAGAGATATGAAATGTGTACCAGGCAAATGAAAATAAAAATGAAGCAGATTATGTGATTTTAATATCACACAAAGCACAGCTCAACTAAAAATTACAAGGCAAAGATACTTATGATTCCAAAGGCTAAAATTCACAACAAAAATACAATATATGTTAATATCTAATCCTTGAAGAAAATAAATTTCACAAGGTGGAAACCATAAGAACTAAATAATAAGTAGCCACACATTAATAATGGAGACAAATGTGTCTGTCTCAGTCTGTGGCAGGTTGAGCGCACAGAAATTATAAGGTTATAGGAAACAAGTTCATAGTAATGTTTGTCTGCCAACAAGGAAGATGTCTTATTTTCAAGTGCACATCAAACATCTATGAACAATGACTGTAAATGAATCCACACAGAAAAACTCAAATTAAAATAAGAACAAAAAAAATCATCATTCTCTGACTATAATGCAATCAAAGTACAAATTTTAAAAACAAAAAGTTTATTCATGTACATATTAAAATTCTTTTAAAGAACTCTTTAAAGGTGTAAAACAAAATATGAAAATGTTGAATATCTTGAAAATAATGCTGTTTCCCTAAACCAGTTCTTGGAGGAAAATTTATAGCACCAAATACCTATATCATACAGAATTTTAAAAAGGAAAAAATGAGTATCTAAAAGCCAGAAAAGGAATAACAAAGTAAATCAGAAAAAATAAATTGATAGAGATAAAAGCAGGTGATAAGAAAACAGAAAATCAGTAGAACTAATAAATATATTAAAACGAGTTTTGTTGTTGTTGGTTTTTTGTTTGTTTGTTTTTCCTTTTGTTTTTTTTTGAGATGGAGTCTCACTCTGTCACCCAGGCTGGCATGCAGTGGCGCGATCTCTGCTCACTGTAACCTCTGCCTCCTGGATTCAAGAGATTCTCCGGCCTCATCCTCCTGAGTAGCTGGGATTAGAGGCGCCTGCCACCACGCCCAACTAATTTTTTGTATTTTTAGTAGAGATGAGATTTCACCATGTTGACCAGGCTGTTCTTGGACTCCTGACCTCAAATAATGCACCTGCCTCGGCCTCCCAAATTGCAGGGATTACAGGAGTGAGCCACTGTGCCTTCCAAAACACTAGTTTTTTAAAAAACAAGCAACAAAATAAACTTAAGCCAGTGCAAGTATTTTTTTAAAAATAGAGAAAGCTTAATCTATAATTAAGAAATAAGGAGGAGGCAAAAGCATGGAGCCGAAGGATTTTGAAAATCATGAAACTGGTTCTCATAATTTGTGCAAATTAATATGAAAGCCTCTATAAAAATAGTTGAGTTATGGAAATTTAGTTTATCAAACTTCCCTCCAAAGTAGAAACAAATTAAACAGGCCACTTTTCTTAGAAGAAATAGAGAACATTTTATAAGAGCTCCTTGTGAAATAGTACCAGGCCCATGTGCTTTCTCAGAGGATTTTACTAACCTCTTAAACATCAAAGAGTCTTAAAGATATCTAGCTGTTTTAAAGCATAGAGAAATAAGACATCAGATTGCTTTTTGAAGTAACCATAACTGATAGAAAACTTGATGAAATTTCAGAAAAGAGTTATATTTAATCTAAGAATATTAATTCAAAATCTTAAATGGGAACATAGACAGTGCATTAACAATAATTTATTATGCCTAAGTGGAGTTTATGCATAGAATGCAAGGATGATTCACTATGAATAAATCCGTTAATAATTCTCTAGTAATATTAACTGATATAAAAAGAGTACTCTTATAACCGTGTTCCTGGATGCAGAAAGATGCTTCAACAAAATTCTGGATTTCTGCTAAAACACCCAGTAAAAGAGGAATCCATGAATGCTGCTTTTAAATGATAAAATGCTTATCTCAGCCCAAAAGCTGACATCTTACTGAGAAAAGTGGTTGGGAACAGAGCCAGAATGTTCATTAATTCCATGACTATTTTACAGGGTATCGGAGGTTATTTCCCTATGAAATTTGACAGGAGAACTTACAGACATTACCACTGAAAAGAACAGCTAAAATTGTCTTTATTCATAGGTGACAAGATTGCATATCTGGAAAGGTGAAGAGACTTAGTGGCAATAAAATAATCAAGTGAAAGATTAGTAGTGGTGTTAAAACTAATATATGGAATTCAATGATCTTTATAGATACAAACAATAACCTCTGAAAAGTTATAGTGGAAGAGGAGAACTCATTTAGAATAGCCTCAGAAAGGATAAACAAGATTTCTGCAAAAAGGATAAACCATTCAGGTATTAACAAGATTTCTACAATACCTGCATTAAGAACATTTTATTTTTTTCCCCCGGAAGTGTAGACTTAAATAAATACAAAATTGTAACTTGTTCTTGGATAGATAGGTTTAATCTCATAAAGAGGCAGTTCTCTGTAGGTAATTTGTAAATTTAACACTGCCCACAACAGCAACAACAACAAAATACTAGCAGGTTTTTCTGTAGCTGTACTGTTTGATTGTAAAGTTACTTGGGAGAATAAACAAGTTAACAGTGATCAAAATACCCCTGAAAAAAAGAACGTTACAATGGGGAGAACTTGCTCTGTCAGCCATTAACCTATGTTAGAAATAAGCCTTTCAGATTAAAGCCATGTGGAACAGTGCATGAATACCAGTATTTCCTAGCTCCCACCGGGGAATGTTCTTGGAAGTGGCGATGTTCCGGTGATCACCCTCAGTACACTCTTTGCAGCCTCTAAATACCGTTCCTCACTAATAGAAGCCAGAACTCCCTGGGTGGAGAGCTAGTTCCAGGCCTATGGCAGAAGACTTACAAGATGAGCCAGGGATATCTTTTGCCAAAGAGAAAAGAAGAAATCAAAGGCGAAATCAAAAGAAGGAGTCATATAACAAGGCCACAGGCAACAACCAGTTCCTAAGGCCTTAAAGCTACTGCTGTGTGAGGCATGTACCACTGTCTACTGGTTAGACCACTGGGCAGCACCACACCAATGCCCTATTCTGTCAGCCAAAGGAGGGCTGGCTGAGCATCCAAAGAGTACTGACTATGATTGACTTCAAACACTGTATATCTAAACCCTCATCATATTTGATAATACTTCCCCAAAAAGCTGTACCTAAAAACAAAACCAAAACCAAATGTCATTCGTCCCCATTGGAGGTAACTAGGGCACCAGTCCCTTACTCAGAAATGTGCCTTATAAATGAAAATAATTAAACATTTGTCTGTCTTTCCTGTTCAGACTGTATTTTAAGTAAACCAAATACCCTACTTGGTAAGGGAAAGTTACTTCTTATGGGAATGGATGAATGACAGAATTAGAAAATCACCCTCTTGCAATCTCAGATGCAGTAATTGACTTAAGCAATTGACATCAATAGATGAAATTATCAGATAGAGATAATGGCCCAAAGGAAGCTTGGATAATAGATATTTTGCTTAAGAACACACAAACAAATGGCCAACCGGTACAGGAAAAAGGGCTCACATCACCAATCATAAGGAAAATGCAAGTAAAAAACATAATGAGATACCACCTCACACCTGTTAGAACATCAGAAAGACAAGTGGTACTGAGTGATGATGAAGATGCAGAGAAGGGGAGCTCCTGACCACTGTCTGGGGGATGCAAAATGAGGCAGCCACTGCGGAAAAGGGTGTGTTTTTCATCACAAAGCAAAGAGTAGACTCCACATGATCCAGCAATCTCACTCCTGAGTATTTGTCCAAAAGAACTGAAATCGGTATATTGAAGAGATACTTGTACTTCCATGGCCACTGCAGCACTCTTCAGAGTATCCAAAATGTGGAAGTGCCCTAAATGTCCATCACAGAGGAATGGATAAGGAACATGTAGCGTAGACGTGGAATGACATCTTATCCCAAGGCCTTAAAAAGTTACTGCTGCCTTAGGTATTTTCCACTGTCTACTAGTTAGACCAGTGGGTGGTACCACACCAGTATCCTATTCTGCTGCATCTTTGCAAGAGGAAGTGCCAGAGAAAAGGGTGGGGTTTATTACTGAGTGTGCCATATTTATTTTGCCAGACTGATGGAGGTTGACAAGAGTTGGAGATTGTGTGTCAGCCTTGCAGCCTGATGAGGTGGTGCCGAGCAATGCCATTCGCCTCCCATGGCTTGTGTGGCAGGCGACCAGGTGGCCCTGTGTGCCACAAGCTGGAATTCTCTAGAGCCTTTGTCCCTTGCTGTAAGAAGGCAAGGCTTCTGTCTTAGTGTGAGTTTAATACATCTTGAAACTTTTGGTCTTCTGAGAATAGTTTACTGTTTTGTAAACTAAAAATTCAGTGATCTGAAGAAATGTGCAGAATACTCAGAAAATGTCATTTCTGGAATTATTTTCAAAAACAAAATAAGTGAGCATAATAATAATTGATTCCCCTGTGGAAAACATCGCTACCATTGTGAAGTTTCAGAAGTGCAGAACTCACTTCTGTTTGTAATTCTTTGTCCTCTTTCTTCGGTGGGGTTAATTTGGGTAAAGGGAAATGAAGGTCACATGTTAGGAACTCTGTGAAAGGAAAAATGAAAGAAACTTCATCCTCGAGGACACGGCTCAACAGAATTACAAAATAGTTGTAATGAATCGGTGTAGTCCTCTTTCCAAAACACTTCCCTTCTTCAGTAGTACATTCAGTCCTGTACGATTTTTGTGAAAACATTTTTGAGCAGTCAAGCATTGTTCCAGCACCCACAGATTTATGCCATATCCTCATCTTTTGCCTGAATAATACTGCTTCCTTTTTTCTTGCTGCTTCTCTCAGGCCTTCGTGATTTGGTTCTGGCATAGGATTTACTTACATAGGTTTTCTTTCTAGCTCTGTTTGTTTTCTGAATATGTCTTAGCCAGAGTTCGTTTCTCTGTGGTGGGGGAAGTGCTTCATGACTCAAGTGAGTACCTCTAATTAAAACATTTTTTTTACACATGAATTGTGGTTACATTGACTCATTTGCAGAGCTGTTCATTACCATTGCTCTGTGTCATACAAGAGGCTTACCTCTTGTCCTTCTGTCTTTATGGACACTGTGTAGGATCACAGCATAAGAAACCTGTGTATCTACTAAAATATTTCTGATATTTGGGCTTCAAATTGCTCTCTCACTTGTAAAGTTGTCATGATCAGAAAATTCATGAACCCCAAGAATCCCCTGGACCAAAAGGTGTGTTTTATTTAATTCCATTCTCAAAGAGGAAACAAAAGGCCGTTCCCTGGATAAGTTTTACCTCGCTTCCTGCCACTATATTATGTCATTCTATGTGTGTTTTGAGGTTTCATGCAAAGAGAAGCCAGTCGACCTCAGGAAGGGCTTTTCAACAGAGGTGAGAGGCCTCGGAAGGCTGCCTGCCCTCAGCCTGGCTTCCTTGTCTATAGAATTGGGACAACAAGAGTGTTTTCTTCATAGTGCTGTCGAGAGGGTTACACGAGAAAATTTGTATAAAATTCTTATCAGAGTGCCTGGCAAAAAATCAGTGTCCAGTAAGTACTTGCTGCTGTCAACCTCCGTATTTTGTCATTGGAAATAATGGCTGGAAAAGCGATTCAGTCATTATAATTTCCTTTATCCATTTAATCTGAAAAGCAGACAGACGGGAGTTTTGGATCCTCAGAAACATTTTGATATTAAATCAGTCCTGAAGAAAAAAATAGCAAAATAAGCAAAGATGGTTTTGGAAACACCTGTGAAATTAGAGGGAATTTGAGGATGCCCTAGCCCTGTGTGAATGGGAGTTGTCGTTGGCAGCCTAGTGAAATAAACAGCAAAAACTTAGTCAGAAAAATCAGTCTGGAATCTCAACACCGAGGCTCCGGGCTCGACTGGTAATGTGCTCTCTACCTGTCATGAGTTTCTCAGTAAAAAATTTAAGTTTCAATAAAATATGGATGCACCTTGGCTCCTTATTGTAAATAGTTTACGTTAACAGTTGTGTTTTATAAATAGTGACAACCTGTGCAAATGTTAGGGTTGCCCTTACCCAGTGGTTCCCAAAGTTGGGTGCCCTGGACCAGCAGTGTCAGCCTGACCTGGGAACTCGTGTTAGGAGTACACATCCCCTGGCCCTATACCACCCTTTCCAGCAGCAATGGCACAGGAACTTTCAGAGTTAAGCAAATTATACTTTTCAAATAAATATATGCTTGTGACAGAAGAAAATAAAACATAGACATTTTATTTCCCCACTTTCCTTCAAAATACAGCTGACCATTGAACAACATGGGTTTGAAATGCATGGGTCCACTTATACATGATTTTTTTCAACAAATGTATTACAATTTTTGGAGATTTTGAACAATTTGAAAAAAAACTCGAAGATAAACTACATACTCTAAAAGTATAAAAAAAAATTGAAAAAGGTATGTCATGAATGCATAAATTACATGTAGTCTATTTTATCATTTACTATGATAAAATATACACACATCTTTACAAAAAGTTAAACTTTATTAGAATGTATGCACATTCTTAGTCAAGAGAAACATAAGCACATGCAGAAATGCAGTATTAAATCATCTCTTTGTAAATTTAACTATAGTCCATCCAGCACTACTGTCCTCATTTCATCGCCCCTTCTGTAGCTGTTGTGGTGAGCTCAGGAGTTGCAGGTATCCCTTAAAACACTGTGTGATGCTCATCGCCTCTGCGTGTGCTGTTCATCTGTCCAGTAAATTGTGTGTTGCAGTAAAAGGTGCTCTCTTACGGCTCTTATGTATTTTACATCGTGCCTAATACAATACTGTAAACCCTGAATTACACTATGGGGCCCATAGGAAGTGCCCCTAGAGATGCTGAACCTTCTCCCAAGAAGCAGAGAAAGCCACAAATTTACAAAAAAAGCGGAATTGCTTGGTATGTACCATAGACTGTCAGTCGGCTGCCATTTCGAGATAAATGAATCCAGTGTAAGAAACAGCGTAACAAAAGAAAACTCGTGAAGCCACTGCTGCAGCTATGCCAGCAGGCACGAAAACCTGGCACATTTTGTTAAATCCTTTTTAATCTCATATTGCAAATGAAGCTTTTATGTGGGTGCAGGATTGCTGTAAGAAAGACATACCTATAAACTCTAATATGATTCAAGAAAAAGTGAATTCTTTCCTGACAACTTAAAGCAAAAAGAGGGTGAAGGATGGTTTGATAATTTTAGAAAGGTTTGGCCTTAAAAGTTCAAGATAACAGGAGAAGCAGCTTCTGCTGACCAAGAGGCAGCAGATGAGTTCCCAGACGCCATTAAGAAAATCACTGAGGGCCAGGTGTGGCTCTCACCTGTAATCCCAGCACTTTGGGAGGCCAAGGCAGGTGAATCACTTGAGGTCAGGAGTTTGAGACCAGCCTGGCTAACACGGTGAAACACTGTCTCTACTAATACCACAAAAAGTAGCCAGGCACGGTGGTGGGCACCTGTAATCCCAGCTACTTGGGAGACTGAGGCAGGAGAATTGCTTGAACCCTGGAGGTGGAGATTGCAGGGAGCCAAGATGATGCCATTGCACTTCAGCCTGGGCCCTATTCTTAGGAAAAAACATTCCACAAAGGACATTTATTGGTAAGGAAGAGAAGGAGCACCAGGACTTGGGAAGGGATAGATCAACTCTGCTGGTTTGTGCAAATGCAGCTGAGTTTGTGATCAGAACTGCCCTCATCCATAAAACTGAACCTTGAAGGGAAAAGATAGACATCACCTGCCAATCTTTTCATCGTCTACTAAGAAAGGAGGACAGTGAGAACCTTTTCCTGGATTGGTTCCTTTGATACTTTGTCCCTGAAGTCAGAAAGTACCTTGCCAGTAAGTGACTGCCTTTTAAAGTTCTCTTGGTATTGCATAATGCCCCTGGCCACCCAGGACCCTGAGTTTAACACCAAAGATGTCAAAGTGGTCTTGCCCCAAAACAATGCCTCTAATCCAGCCTCTAGATCAGAGGCTCATTACACATAGAACTCCATGGAAAGGATTGTTAATGCTATGGAAAAGAACTTTGATAGAGAGAACATCATGAAAATCTGAAAGACTGCACCATTGAAGATGCCATTAGCGTTATAGAAAAAGCCATGCAGGCCATCAGCCCTGAAACAGTTCCCACTGGAGATAACTGTCCAGAGTTGTTCATGACACCACAGGATTTATGACAGGGCCAACAAAGGAAATCATGAGGAAATCATGGATATGGCAAAAAAAGTTTCAAGGTATGGATCTTGGAGAAATTCAAGAGCTAAAAGACACCACACCAGAGGAATTAACAGAAGACCACTTGATGGAGAAGCCTTACCAATAACATAAACAATTGCCATATATTTTATGTGCTATATATATTAATGGTTTATTCTAACAATACAGTAAGCTAAAGAAAAGAATGTTATTTTAAAAATTATCAGGACGAGAAAATATATTCAAACCAAACAAATTGACATTAGACAATGTGGCAGAAGGGTCCTGATGACTCAATGCTTTTGACGTCTTTCACAACATGGATGGTTTTATGATATGGGCGCCGAAACAAAAGCAAATGGTGGAAGAAGGATTGGTACTGTATGGAAAAATGTTTAGAGAAATGAAAAAGCAAAACTGTCAGGAAGAAATTAGGATGTGTTTTTGTAAAGTTACATCAAGCAAGCCTGCCTCTGCTACCTCCCCTTCCACCTCCTCCATCTCTTGTGGCTTGGCCGCCACTGAGACAGCAAGATCAACTCCTGCTCCTCCTCCTCCACAGACCACTCAACATGAAGATGATGAGAATGAAGACCTTTATGAATAGTGAATATATTTTCTCTTTCTGATAATTTTTTAAATAACATTTTCTTTTCTTTAGCTTACTGTATTGTTAGAATAAACCATTAATACATACAGCATATAAAATGTTTGGTAATTGTTTATGTTATTGGTAAGGCTTCTAGTCAACAGTAGGTTATGGGTAAAGTTTTTGCAGAGTCAGAAGTTTCATGTGGATTTTTGACAGCATGGAGGGCCAGCACCCCTAGCCACCACGTTGCTCCAGGGTCAACTGTGTATCAGACTTTCATTTGTAGACTTTACTTCAAAACCTGCTTAGTCCTTGACAGAATCATTGGGAAGGCCTAAATCTAAAGAACTCTTTCTTACATTAAAATGGTTTGTTTTTGTTATTTTGGTGATTATTTTATTTGCTGAGCAGAAGCTCTTTAGTTTGTGCAGTCCCGTTTATTTACTTTTGTAGTTTGAGCTTTTGTTGTGACATTCAAAATATTGCCAAGGTCAAGGTTGAGGTGCTTTTCCACTATGTTCTCTTCTAGGAGTTCTATGATTTTTGGCCTTTCATCCATTTTGAGTTGGTTTTTGTGTATAGTAAAATAAAAGTCCAATTTCATTATTTTGTGTGTAGAAATCCAGTTTTCCTAACACCATTTGTTAAAGAGATTATTCTTTCCTGATTGTGTCCTCTTGATGGCTTTATTGAAAATTAGTTGTCCATATATATTTAGATTTATTTCTGAGCTCTATACTCTGTTTAATTGGTCTGTGTTTTTGTTTTACTGCCAGTACCGCATTGTTTTAGTTACTATAGCTTTGTAATATAATCTTAAATCAAGTATGATGCCTCCAACTTCTTTTTTTTAAATGAAAAAGCAACCTATGAGCTGGGAAATAATTATTTGCAAACCACATATGGGTTTAATAACCAAAGTTTATAAAGAACTCTTGCAACTCAATAGCAGAAAAACAAATGACCTGATTAAAAAATGGGTAAAGGACCTGAATAGACATTTCTCCAAAGACAACATAAAAATGGCCAAAAAGCTATATGAAAAGGTGCTCCTTTTCATATATGATTAGTGCACATCACTAATCCTAAGGGAAATGAAAATTAAAACCACTGAGCTAGTACCTCATACCTGTAAGGATGGCTATTATCAAAAAGATAAGAGATAGCAAATGTTGGTGACGGTGTGAAAAAAGGGAACTGTGTGCACTGTTTGTAGAATGTAGGTTGTTGCAGCCACTCTGGAAAACACCATTGAAAACATTGACAATAGAAATACAGTATGACCCAGCGGTTGTCCTTCTGGTATATGCTCAAAGGAGAGAAAATCAACATCACGAAAGTCATCTGCCCTCCCATGTTCATTGAGCATTAGTCACAACAGCCAAACTATGGAAACAACCTAAAAACCCATCAATGAACAAATTAATAAAAAAAATATACAGGAGTGTGTGTGCATATGTGTATACACACACATATACACGATAGAATATTCAGCTTTGCAAAAGGAGAGCTTGCCATTTGCCACACTGTGGATGGACCTGGAGGACATTATGCTAAGTGAAATAAACTAGACACACACACACACACACACACACACACACACACCCCCCTACAGGATCTCACTTATGTGTGAAATCTGTGTCTTCACCAGAGCTCAAAGACACCAAGATAGATGATGGAAGTGTGGTAAATGGGATAGGTGGGGAGGGGTAAGAAATGGGGAGATGTGGGTGAAAGGATACGAAACAGCAGCTGCTAGGATGAAGAAGTCCAGGTATGTAACATGCAGCACAAGTGCTAAAGTTAATGAAACCATAGTAATTAGGGATTTTCGTGAGCTGCATAGATTTTAGCTGTTCTTGTCGCAAACAAAATTAGTGATATGGGATAATAGATACACGAATCTGCCTCACTACAGTTATTAGTACTATTATCTTTGTCTCTGTAGGTATGGATCCCATAAGATCATGTTACAAACTGCAAGTATACATAATACACTTAATTTTTTTAAAAAATAGTAGGTTTTCGTGGAAAAAGAATCAACTTTGACACCTTCTGCTACAGTGTGACGTTGCTCTTTATTACTAGCAGGCTTTGGAAAATATTTGTTGATACACTTTTTTACTTACTGATGAGCTCATCTTTCAATTCTATTAGAATGGTATCTGATAACAGAGTTTGTCTCGGAAATAAAATATTTGATGGCAATTCTGGCTATATATTTCCAGAATTGTTTGTATGTGTGTGTGTGTGTGTGCGCGCGCGCGCGCGTGCATATATATATATATATATATATATATACACGCACGCGCACGCACACACACATACACAATTAGAGAAGAACTTATCAACAGCTTTAAAAATCTAAGTATTTGAATTGTTCAAATTCTAAGCTGATGAGTAGGAAGGAAAGTATGTTGTATGTACCTATCAAGTTTATGGGGGAGGACAATAGAGCATCTTTTATTTTTTCATTCCATTTGGAAATTCAAGGTAAGGTTGAATTACAGAATCTATACTCCTTCCTTAAAATTAGTCATCAAACATGAGCATATATTTAAAACTGTTCACAGGGTACTATGGAGGCTTTTGATGTAAATTAAAAGTATGGCATAAGTTCACTAAGATGTTAAAAATCTACAGACAGAAGAGGAAAAGATGCCTATTTTATAAAGTTAGTTCCACAAGTTGGATGATGTTTTGTCAGCCATCTGAGTTGTTGCTGTTGCATTTCATCAGTGACACTAATCTATAAACTAATGTATAGACTGTCTCTCTGCTCTGTGTAGCTTATAACTGATTACTGACTCTGAGTTAACACGGCACACCTGGTCATCTTGTCTTGTAGGCTTACATGTATGAAATGGGCTCTAGCACGTTTTCTCACCGGCTGGCTGGGCACACAGACATTGTCACCGGAGTGGCCTTCAACCCGTCAGCACCCCAGGTACAGTCTTGCTGAGTGGGCGGGGCACCTCTGCTGCACACGTCTTACATTATATATTTGTATCTTTATGACTTTATTTTGGTGAAATCTTACAATATTTAAGGTTACATGCCAGCATTCACTGAGTACAGGGAGAACTTAGGAAACAAACTTCTACTGGGGAGAAAAAGAAATAAACCTTCATTGTAGGAAAATGAATCTGGAAAAGTTTCTTTATAATGAAGGTGTTTGCCACTCATCACTCGTGCATGTTTGATCCGAATGAAACAGGAATGTGTGGGAAGACCCATGGACAAATACAGTTACCTGGGGCACTGACATGGACACCAGTGCCAGCAAAAAAGCAAGCAGCAGAGCAAGTAAGAACAGGATTTTGAAAATTCTTATGGAAAAAAGACCACAACATTTCTAGAAACTTTCTTAATTAGAAGAAAACATGAAAATAACCATTGCAAATCAATTGTATATAAAAATTAATGGTCTTCTGTTAAATATAGAGGAGACTTTTAGCAAAAGATTAAAAATATTAGATATTGGCTAGGCATGGTGGCTCACACCTGTAATCCCAACACTCTGGGAGTCTGACGCGGGTGGATCACCTGAGGTCAGGAGTTCAAGACCAGCCTTGCCAACATGGCGAAACCCTGTCTCTACTAAAAAATACAAAAATTAGCCGGGTGTGGTGGTGGGCACCTGTAATCCCAGCTACTCTGGAGGCTGAGGCAGGAGAATCTCTTGACTCTGGGAGGTGGAGGTTGCAGTGAGCTGAGATCGCAGCACTGCACTTCAGCCTGGGCAAACAAAACGAGACTCTCAAAAAAAAAATTAAAAATAAATATTGGGTATTAATTAAACTCCAGTGTTTGGAAATAATTTCATTTTGTCTCTTTAAGATTGAGGCTTTGATTCATAGAATAGCGTCATTGTGTGACTGTGTGCTCTGGCCTAGTGCATGTGACCAGGTGGAACGACACTCTACATGTGTCTTTTGACCTGCTCTTCTCCACTAGACAATGACTGCTGTGGTTCAGGGCACGTTGCAGTGCCTGGCACAAGTGGTCCTGCCACTGAGTATTGAATGTTGAAAATGAGTAAGTGCATCTTATGCTATCACGGACTAGAGTTCCCATCATCACCGTGGTTTGAAGGCTTCGAGATACTCCAGAGTTCCATCCTTGGCCCTAATGTATCTTTTCAGTCTGCTGCAGATGGGAATTTGAATTTAAGTTTTCCTTCCCTATTATAAACAATACTGAAAAGTACATCTTGATGATGCTTCACTCTTCCTGTGATGAGACTGTGCCATGTACACTGTAAAGCACCTGCTTTTCTAGATAATACTTGTACCATCACCTATTTCTGCATTTTTAAAATGTACTGTTTTGTGTTGTATTCTTTTGTAGTCCTTTGAACAGCATTTAGGCAGTGAGATGGAGGAGTGGTCAGGAAAGAAAGATGAAAAGTGCAAAGCCAGACCCAGCAGGGTGGATGGCGGGGAGTGGTATAGTGATTTATGGGGGGAACCAGATGTTAGTTGTCTTGACACTTCAGTATTTGGCATCAAAATGTCTTTTAGCCTGACTGAGGGAATTTTTTTGAGTATTTGAAAATTTTCAATGAAAAGTTGTGTAGGTCTCTATTGGCCTTGAGATTAATCAATAAAAGAAGTAAATATGGCGTAAATATCGTTCTAAGAAAGAAAGAGGAAAAAGCAACAAGTTGTAGTTGTCACGAACCTTGCTTCTTGATGAAGGGCTGCTAAAGATCAGGCAGCGAGAAGCCAGTTATGTATACGTATTCATCATACTGATTCATTAAACATAATGATATAACACTGAATTGTATATATATTTCACTAAGTTCATTATACTTATTCATGTATATAGGAGTGAGTATAATTATTGGTTCTTTGTTAATTTTTTAAAATTTCCTTTCTTTACTGATATTAGTCCACTTTCTTCCACATATATCACCTCACTATCGTTCCTCTGTTTCCCAGCATTGTAAATCAAACAACTGGAAGTATTTCAGTTGTTATTTAGTTGTTATTTAAATGGTATTAAAATATTATGACCACAATAACTTTTAAATTATGTTTTCTGATCATGTAGATTTTATCAGTTTGGACAGTATTAGTAAGTATTGAAGAGACAGTTAACCACATAAAATTGGGTAAAAGTAAGATCTGGAAACAACAGGCAGGAAAAGTTTTGTTAAAAGTAAACAGGATAAAGAAGCACTTGGGATGGAGGGACAGGACACTAAAAATCTTCTCCTACACAAAGGCAATGAAAACAGTAACAGAAATTGTCAAAACCTGCTTCCTTAGAACTCTGAAATTAACCAGAGGCTTTCAACAAACCAAAGAGCATGTATGAAAGAAAAATGGCTGAGTCTCAGTAAAACAGCAACCTTTGAAGCCTATCCTGCATAATTTAATAAACAAGGAGTGCTTCACTTTAAAATCAATACCATCAGGTAGCAAGTGAAGCACAGGTAAACTTGGAGGTAAACTCTTATTTAATATGTGATTCCATTTTGCAGTATATGAGGGTGCTGCTGTTTTGAAGGAAGGATTGATAGTACTCTCCTAAGCATGGTTTATTTTGTTTATGATATAAAAACACACATACAAGGAAAACATGGGAACAAGTATGGTCAAATACTGGAAGTCTGTGCCACAAACACCAATAGCATTTCCCCTGTCTAACAATCAGATCTGGTTAATGAGAGAAATGCTGGAGCTGTGAAAATTGGGAAGTGAAGCAATGAGAGCACAGGTCATACTTGGGGAATTGCTACTTTCTTTATTGATTATAATCAACTATTCAGAATTTTATAGAACAGGTCCAGACCTGATGCAGGAAATCCCAAAATTAGGGCTCACCCTCGGAGGGTTCTTGGCTTTGCTCAGGGAAGAATTCAAGAGTGAACTCGTAGTGAAAGAAAGCACGTTTTTTAGAGCAAAGTGTGCAGCAAAACAGCAGCTGCACAGACAGAGCAGGGCCACGCCACTGGTGGAGCTGCTGGCAGCAGCACACGGTTGCTGGTGGGCATTGTTATACCCACTCTTAATTACATGCCAAATAGGGGGTGGGCTATTCATGAGCTTTCTGGAAAAGGGGTGGGAGTTCCCAGAACCATAGACGTTAATGTCTGGGTTGTTTCTATGCATTTGTAAACTCTCACCCTATCAGTGAGAGTGTTTTATGCAGATGAATTATAATTCATGCATAATCGATAATGAGGGCAACCAGAGATGGCTTTGGCACCATCTTGGTCCCAGCTGGTTTGGGCCAGTTCCTGTGCTACATCCTGTTTTGACCAGCAGAGTCATGACCTAGGCTCTGGAAACAAGCCCTGCTGACCCCTGCCTCAAACCCTCTAATTGTTAATTTCTGATGGGTACTTGGTAATGTTCTCTCTTACATAAATTTGATTTAAAACATCTATCTTATGATAAATAAATTTTTAGCTCCACAGTCATTACTACTACTTTGAAGTAGGCTGTTTTGTTAGATGGTTTAAGTCTCTCTAATCTACCTCCACATTACAGCCTCATCAAATGATCAGACCTTTCATCTATGACTTCATCAAGTTTTTCTTGATAAAATGTACAGCTGGTCATTGCAGGATGACATCTGATGCCAGGAGTAAGCAGGTTTTGGGAATG
The DNA here is from genome assembly GCF_048565385.1 of Saimiri boliviensis. Taxonomy (NCBI): domain Eukaryota; kingdom Metazoa; phylum Chordata; class Mammalia; order Primates; family Cebidae; genus Saimiri; species Saimiri boliviensis. Next base: position 1,457,466 of record NC_133452.1, read on the forward strand.
GCCAGTTCACTATTGACTGTTGTAACCTGGTGGAGAAATGTCACAGAAGCACAGCTGGTGCCACTGACACCCAGCTTTTGATGATCTTTGCAATCAGGAGGAGAAACTCGTGGAAATTGGCTCAGCCAGGAGGCAGACTCTGGCTGCTGCCACGTACCTAGGGTGCTAGTGAGAGTCCTTCCATTAGGGGGAGAAACTCGTGGAAATCGGCTCAGCCAGGAGGCAGACTCTGGCTGCTGCCAGGTACCTAGGGTGCTAGTGAGAGTCCTTACATTAGGGACCCAGAGCCTGATGACGTCTACTGCAGCTCCCGCTTCTTATTCCTTCATAACACGGGTGTCTGTCAGGCTGTAGACGTCTTGATCTCCCTGAGTCTCTCAGACAAAGATGGTCGCTAATAGCATTTGTGTGTATTTTACAAGGTTGCTTGGGAGTAAATGATGTCATATAAAATAACCAAAGCGACTGTTGAGCATCCCTCAAGAGTGAGGAGCTGTTTGAGCGTCTTTCCTCATTATCGAGTTCTTGTCAGTAGCTCTGTCTGCAGTGTTAGTGCTGCCGTGTCTCAGATGAAGAGTGTGGGGATGCAGACAGATCAGTTTATATGCAGAGTGTGCACCAGCATCCCGACAGCTTCCAAGCCCACGCAGTTACACCCCATTGTGAGCTTCTGTGCGGGAAATCTGTTAAGCGCTGCACACATTTGTAATGAGATAAAACACATTGTTTTTTTGCCATTTGTATTTAAATATTTTAAAGTTCTTTTTGAAATTGTAAAAAAAAAAAAAAAAATCTAGATAGACTTCACATTCATCCAAAATGCAGGCGTGTTTTGCAAGTCCTTCCTGGGCGCTGAAACAACTTCCTGGCCTGTCACATTCACAAGAGGACTTTCTGGAAGATAAGCCGTGCCATTGTTTTTATTTTCCAAATGGCAGCCCACAGTGTGGCTGTGGATAAGGAAGTGAACTTCATGCTGGCTTCTCACCTCATGCACGGTGTGGGCACCGTTATTCCGAGGCCCTGTCGCACTTCCACAGAGCGTGCCTTCCGCCTGCAATCTCAGAAGGACCCGCGTTTGCTCACTAAGCATGCTCTACGTGTCAGCACTGGGGAGCAACGACACCCGCGTCCCAGCAGGAGGATCAAACACATGCCAGAGAGACGCGCTTCGTGGAATCAATAGGCGATAGATGGATGGAGACAGACGGATGGAATTTTTTTTTTTAACGTGAATTGGCTCACGCAGTTGCAGAGGCTGGGAAGTCCCACGATCTTTCGTGTGCAAGTTGGAGCCCCAGGAGCTGGGGGTGCTGCTCCAGCCGGAGTCCGAAGGCCCGAGAAGGGGTGAAGAGTTGGGTAGCGAGTCCCAGCCCCAGGGCAGGAGAAGCGCAGAGTCCCGGCTCCAGCAGGCAGGCAGAAAAGCAAACGGTGTAAACATGGGCTCGGCGAATGCCTGCGTGGGACCCGGAGAGGCTTCTGGTCGCTGCCGTTCACCAGTGACTCCCGGGGCGGCTGAGGAAAAGGCAGGTTTGCGGGTCGGAGGCTGCGGGGACCCGTCTTGCCTCTCCGGCCTTGGGAGGCGCCTGTCCTCGCTGGGTCCGTCCTTGGCCTTCCGGGCGCAGCCCGACTCACGGGCCCGCTCCGGCCTTCTCCACGTGTGCGCCCCTTTGTCCTCACGCTGCGCCCCGCGAGGACACCTGGAACATCCGAAGCCATCTCCCCGTCTCCAGGCCCCCGACGCAGCCTTGCCCGCAAAGTGCCTTTTCCCGGTGAGGGGATCTGTGGCCGCCCATTCCAGGTGCCCAGACCGCGGTGTGGACACCCGGGGGTGCCGTTCCCGGCTCCACGTAGGCGCCCCTCAGCCGGCCCGTCCTGGACGCCGCCCTCGCCGCCGCCTCCGCGACCCGGTCCTGCCTTCCTGCCGCGCCCCGCGTCTTCCCGCCTTCCCGCGGCGCCCCCGGTGTTCCCGCCTTCCCGCCGCGCCCTCGGTCTTCCCGCCTTCCCGCCTTCCCGCCGCGCCCCGTCTTCCCGCCTTCCCGCCTCGCCCCGTCTTCCTGCCTTCCCGCCGCGCCCCCTGTCTTCCTGCCTTCCCGCCGCGCCCCGTCTTCCTGCCTTCCCGCCGCGCCCCGTCTTCCTGCCTTCCCGCCGCGCCCCGTCTTCCTGTCTTCCCGCCTTCCCGCCGCGCCCCCGGTCTTCCCGCCTTCCCGCCTCGCCCCGTCTTCCCGCCTTCCCGCCTCGCCCCGTCTTCCTGCCTTCCCGCCGCGCCCCCCGTCTTCCCGCCTTCCCGCCTCGCCCCGTCTTCCCGCCTTCCCGCCGCGCCCCGTCTTCCTGCCTTCCCGCCGCGCCCCGTCTTCCTGCCTTCCCGCCGCGCCCCCCGTCTTCCCGCCTTCCCGCCGCGCCCCGTCTTCCTGCCTTCCCGCCGCGCCCCCCGTCTTCCCGCCTTCCCGCCTCGCCCCGTCTTCCCGCCTTCCCGCCTCGCCCCGTCTTCCCGCCTTCCCGCCGCGCCCCCCGTCTTCCCGCCTTCCCGCCTCGCCCCGTCTTCCCGCCTTCCCGCCGCGCCCCGTCTTCCCGCCTTCCCGCCGCGCCCCGTCTTCCTGCCTTCCCGCCGCGCCCCCCGTCTTCCTGCCTTCCCGCCGCGCCCCCTGTCTTCCTGCCTTCCCGCCGCGCCCCCCGTCTTCCTGCCTTCCCGCCGCGCCCCCCGTCTTCCTGCCTTCCCGCCGCGCCCCCTGTCTTCCTGCCTTCCCGCCGCGCCCCCCGTCTTCCTGCCTTCCCGCCGCGCCCCCTGTCTTCCTGCCTTCCCGCCGCGCCCCCTGTCTTCCTGTCTTCCCGCCTTCCCGCCGCGCCCCCGGTCCTCCCGTTGACACCGGTGCCCACCCGACCGGAAACTGCCCTGCGGACTGGGCCGGTGCCGGGAGGCTCTCCCTTTGGTCACCGCTGGCATCCCTGCTGTGGCCCAGGTAGCTTTCTGTTGGTTTCTTTACCGTATCTGAGACAATCCTTCTTCCTTGCCACCAACGAAGCCAGTTTATGGTCACGTAAAACACCTAACTGTATGATTAATGAGTTTATAGTCACATCAAGTAGTTACTTAACTGTGTGATTTTCATAATTCTCTTTGTGCTAATTATAAACAAGCCCTCGAGGAAAGTTGCCATCTTCTTTCTTTGTTTCCTCTGCTAAGAAAGTACCCTGTAAAGTACTTGCTGTATTTCGAAAAATACTTGAATTCCAGTCTCGAAAAAAAATCATTTTCTTTTCTTCTTTCCAGCCTTTTTTGTGTGGGGGACAGGGTCTCACCCTTGCCCACGCTAGAGTGCAGTGGTGCAATCACAGCTCACTTCAGCCTCAGACTCTTGGGTTCAAGCAGTCCTCCTGCCTCAGCTTCCCAAGTAGCTGAGACTACAGGCATGCACCACCATACCTGCCTAATTTTTTAATTGTTATTTTGAGTAGAGATGGGGTCTGGCTATCTTGCCCAGGCTGGTCTCAAACTCCTGCCCTCAAGCAATCCTCCCCAAAGTGCTGGGACTACAGGTGTGTGCCACCATGCCTGGCCCGAAAAAAAATTTATTTTATGGTAGTCTTCATCTTTGAGTTTTGTTACATGACAGAACTCCCTAAATACCAGAGGCTTTCCCTGACACTCATGGAAGGTCATGAGTTCAGTTGGGCATCCCCTTGGTCTCAGAGCATGGCTGATGGTGAAATCCCACCAGACCTGCTGGCTGCTGTGGGGCAAGGTGGAGGCTGGCCGCTATCCCAGACCCCATGGTCACACCCACCACGAGGTCCAGCCCCACCCAGCAGAGCAGAGAGTGAGTCCCCTGAGGTTGGGTGGACACAGAGAATGAATATTTCCAAACATGAACACACTCGACCGTATTTCATTTTGTTATGTTGTTACTGAATTTTAAGAGTGCTGTTAATCTGGTGCGAATTGTCTTTTTTCCAGTCATGGTTATCAGACAGGTCTCTGAAATAGCAATGCTTCTTCAGGAACCCATGGCAGATAGGCTGAGAAGCCTTCGTTTTGCAGTAAAACATATGATTTTAAGAGACATGTTCTCCCTTCACTAACATTTGTGAAATTGTTGAATCTTAAAATATTCATTCTTTGTTTTTAAAGTAGCGTGTTCTTTCTCAGTTTTATTAAATCCCAGGTGCACCCTACACATAATCTTTAAAATAATGCCCATAAAATGAAACATGGGACTCAAGCTTTTGTTTTAAGAAAATCTATTAGATGGTGCATCAAAATAATGAGTTGAAATTTTTATTGTGGAAAAGACCCCTCTAAGATGCCGCCCAGGCATATTAACATGTAAAGTGCATGTGTCAGCCAAGAGACCAGGCTGCACATTGAGAATGAGATGTTACGTCCCACAGGGCAGCCCCTCTCCCACCAGACGGGAAACACAGGCTGCCTGCCTTCAGCAGCCCAGGGATCAGCGGCGGGGCACAGTAACACCAACTTTCCAGTAGGAGGAAAAAACACATGTTATAGAGACACATTTCCAAAGAAACAGAATCAATAGGTGATGAACGGACGGATGGACAGAGAGAGAGGGAGAAATGGAATCAATAGGTGACGGTTGAGCAGACAGATGGATGAATGGATCCATCTCTCTATGGATTGAGTTTTTTTATGTGAATTGGCTCATGCAGTTGTGGAGGCTGAGAAGTCCCAATATCTGCTATCTGCAAGCTGGAGCCCCAGGGGAGTTGGTGGTGGTGTTCCAGCCTGAGTCCAAAGGCCTGAGAGTGGGGAAAGAGTTGGGGGGTACTGGTGTAAGTCCCAGACTGAAGGCAGGGGAAGACCAGTGTCCTAGCTTGAACAGGCAGGTAGAAAGACCAGGGTTTAAGTCACCCTCCTCCGCCTTTCTGCCCTATTCAGACCTTCAATGGATTGCACTATGCCCACCCACATTCCCCACTTCCTCTCTCATCTCATGCTTTTGGGTGACTTCCCTGATTTGAATATGAGCTTGCAGAGATAAGCTATTCTTTCAAGCCCTTCTTTCCTGGCTGTGTGGCTGGCCTGGCCCTTCCAGGTGGCTTCTGCGGTTTCGGGACTGAGGGTGAGAGCACTGGGCTGTGAGAAAGGGTTGGGGACAGGATGCTGGCCTCCACCACAGACTTATCCAGTGCTGGAAGGTGGCCCACCCTCCCCACAATTTCAGGCTCATCATCCTGAAGATCTGGCACAGCAGGAAGAGCTTCCCACCTCTTGCTGGGACAGAGATGCGGCATGTTCTGGGACCCGTGCTTTCCAGTATGTGACCTGGGGCATATGTTGCATTCACCAATCTTGTTTCAGGGAACTCACATCACTTTCAAAAAGCAGGAGACAGATTCCATGACTTGTTTTTGTTTTAACATGTTTTAATTGTGAGAACTATTATCCCCTTTCCAAAACTAAAGTTTTGAGCCTCTCAAAGTAAATTTCTTAGATATGGTTAACGAAAAAGTAATGTTTTTCATCACTGTTATTGCTCAATTATCAAAATAAGACTTGTGAGTCTTTTGGAAAAAGAGGATTATACTCATACTTACAAAATTATTCTGACAATTTTTGTGACTCTAAAAATGAGTAAGGAACCATAACAGCTCACAAGGGACCACAGGCTCTGCAGAGTGGCTTCGGAATCCAAGATTCTGAAGCACACCTGGGTGTCCTGCCAGGAACTGCAGCTGCACGCCACATGCGCCCTGTCAGATGTGACTTAGGGATGCATTGTCAGCTCCAGTTTATTGGATGTCCGACGACAGTGACATTTTTATCATAAGATATCAGTATAGCTGTTTAACTGCTTAGGATGGGAACACAAATTCAAGAAGCTTCGTAGTTAAATTATCCTGGCTGAGATTGTAGCTAAGCAAGACTTATTTCCAGCAAAATACTAGCAAGGCAGACGAATCTCAAACCAGAGATGCAAAAGATGAAAGAAAGCTGTGATGTAAACTGATGGGTCCCTGAGTTTGAAAGTGTGGCCTGCCGAGGGGGCCTACTGTTCACACAGGAGTTCAGGAAAAATAGGAAGTATACAGGTTAGGTATGGAGAAAGCTGCTTCACATGCAGATACAGAGAGAGAAAATTTATTGGAATGGATAACAGAGTCACAAATATCACCCTACCTTATATTATCAAATTGATTTTCTTTTCTTTCTTTCTTTTTTTTTTTTTTTGAGAGTCTCACACTGTCACTGGGCTGGAGTGCGGTGGTGGGATCTTGGCTTACTGCCAATTCCGCTTCCCAGGTCCAAGCAATTCTCCTGCCTCAGCCTCCTGAGTAGCTGGGATTACAGACATGCACCACCACAGCCAGCTTTTTTTTTTGTATTTTTAGTAGAGATGGGGTTTCACTATGTTGGTGAGGCTAGTCTCGAACTCCTGACCTTGTGATCTGCCTGCCTCAACCTCCCAAAGTGCTGATATTACAAGGCGTGAGCCACTGTGCCTAGCCCCTAATTGATTCTCTATTACTATCACAATCATCAGTTTTATCTTTTGTCAGTTGTAAAATAGTTACAGTCACCCTCCATGTACATGGGGGATTGGTTCCATCCAGGTTCCCCACGTGCTCCTAAATCCTCATACACTCAAGTCCTGCAGAACCCACATAGTCAAAAAGTCTGCCCTCCGTATGCCTGGGTTTCACATCCTAGGAATGCTGTATTTTTGATCCAAGTTTGGTTGAAAAAAATTTCGTCTATAAGTAGACTTGCACAGTTCAAACCCATGTTGTCCCAGGGTCAACTGTAATGAAATGAAAGGATTAATGTAAGATGATATAAAAGCTCTTTTCATATTGTATTGGGTAGTTTGGCTTTATTTTCAATTTTGCATTTTTCAGTCGTGCAGGATTTACTGTAAGAAGATTTGCTTTGGTCTTTCCAGCTATACTGGGTTGCATCTAGACCCTGTCAGTACTGTTACCTTAGAACACAAGGTAGAAATCTGGGGGGTTTCTCAGAGAGTTTTTTTGAAACACAAGACACAGACAAAGGCAGAGGTGCGTGTGCAGAGCCCAGGTGTACCCGGTGTGGTTCAGGTTGCAGCACAACCTCTTGGGAAGGGAGGAACGCTGGGTTGCGGAGGAAAGGACAGCAGGGCGCTGGGGGGACAGCTCTGCCTTGGTGGCTGGCATGCAGCCCAGGGACACACACAGGAAAGGCAGAAATGGACATTTGTGAACTGATTTATCTTGAAGATATTTATATCATTTAGAGTGGACATAGACATGTTTTTCAATATTTTGCTATTATCAGTGTTTTGATATATGTCTTTGGGCATACAGTGTTTTTTGTATCTGATTTATTTTCTTAAGATATGTTACTTTCTCAAGAAGTAGTATTACTGAGAAAAATAAACCTTTAAAGGGTTCTGCTGTGGACAAATGCTTCTCAAAATGTTTCCTCCGATTTGCTTCCTCACCAGCTTTGGTTGTTGACACTTGAATTATCTTTGTTAATTATCAAGAAACAGTACCTCCCAAATTTTAATTTACCTCTCTTTGAATACTAGTGAGATTGCCCATTCTCCCACAGTCTACTAGGTATTGAAGTTTAAAAAAATTTTTTAATTTTTTTTTTTTTTTTTTTTAGACAGAGTCTTGCTTTGTCGCCAGGCTGGAGTGCAGTGGAACGATCTTGGCTCACTGCAACCTCCACCTCCTGGATTCAAGCGATTCTTCTGCCTCAGCCTCCCGAGTAGCTGGGATTATAGGTGCAAGCCACTATGCCTGGCTAATTTTTGTATTTTTAGTAGAGACAGGGTTTCACCATGTTGGCCAGGATGGTCTCAATCTCTTGACCTCATGATCTTCATCTCATGATCTCCCACCTTGGCCTCCCAAAGTGCTGGGATTACAGGCATGAGCCACCGCGCCTGGCCTGGAATTCTTTTAATTTTTAAATTGAGTGTTTATATCCTTCATTGCTTTATACTTCATTGTTTTAGTTAATGACTGCTATAGCTTTTAATTTAAAACTAAAATTTTCATATTTGTATTTTCAGTAAATGTTTCTTCTAGATTTGGTTTGGCTTTTTGTGTTTTGTTTCATTTTCTTTTTCCAGTTTGATTTATTCTGATTATTTTAGGCCTAGAAAATACTTCCTCCAGAGGTTTGTATCTCTGCTGAAATTACAGTAGAACTTTTAATGTATTATAATAATTTTTAATTCCTGACTGACAGTGCCAATATCTGGGTTATTTCTGAATCTGGTTCTGTTAATTGCTCTTTTGAGAGACAGTTGGTCTCCCTCCAAACCTCTCCTGCTTTTTGGTGTGTGTTGTAGTTTTTTGTTTGTTTGTTTGTTTTAGACAGTGTTGCTCTGTCACCCAGGCTGGAGTCCAGTGGTATAATCATGGCTCACTACAACCTCAAACTCCCTGACTCAAGTGATGCTCCCACTTCAGCTTCCTGAGTTGCTGGGACTACAGGCTCAAGCCACCACCCCTGACTAATTTTTTTTTTTTTTTTTTTTTTTTTGGAGAGATGGTGTCTCACCAAGTTGCCTAGGCTGGTCTTGAACTCCTGGGCTGCAGTAATCCTCCTGCCTCAGCTTCCCAGAGTGCTGGGATTGTAGGTGCGAGCTGCCGCACCTGGCCTATTGCAGTTTTTGAATGGTTGCTGGGTGTTGAATGTGGAGCATAAATGTTTATGGCAGGATAGCATGATTCTTTTTCTGCTAATTGCTGGTTTGAGTAAGAAAAGTTGGAAATTGAGCTGCATGCCATTTGCTTTAATTATTAAGACTTTGATGAGAGTGGAGTTATCAGAAGTAATCTCTATGAGTCATTGTACAAGTAGAAATGCAAAGACGACAGCCTTGCTAACTTCTGGGAAACTTTAAATCTCCAGTATTCTTCCATGAGTCATCTTTTGCCAAACTTTTCTTTTGACTAAGGCATATGAGTGTGAAATTTAACTGTGTTTTATTTAGGCCATATTACTTTGAGAGTTGTGGTTTAGCTTTGCCAAGGAAAAATGACATAAGTATGTACCTGGAGGAAAGGTTACTTTCCTTGTTTTTTACATGGGATAAAAACCTGTAATATTTGTGATCACTTTATCAGCTAATTTATAAAGTCAGGAGCAAGATCACACTATTTCCTTCTAAGTACTCACAATTTAAACAGTCTGCTCTGTGTGATTCTTGTACCTTGAGAATACCGGGCAGGGAGTGGCCTGGCCGGGAGGGCGAGGCTGATGTGCAGCCTCCTTCTGTCCCCTCCTTCCTGGCCACCACAGGAGGCTCCTCACCTGCATCCTGTCTTAGGAGGAGAGATTTCCTCAATTGAGGTTTTTTTTTTTTTTTTGAAAATGGAATTTTGCTCTTGTCACCCAGGCTGGAGTGCAATGGCACGATCTCGGCTCAGTGCAACCTCCGCCTATTGGGTTCAAGTGATCCTCCTGCCTCAGCCTCCCAAGTAGCTGGGATTACAGGCGCCTGCCACCATGCCGACTAATTTTTATATTTTTAGTAGCCATGGGGTTTCACTATGGTGGCCAGGCTGGTCTCCAACTCCTGATCTCAGGTGATCTGCCCACCTCGGCCTCCTAAAGTGCTGGGATTACAGGAGCTATCCACCGTGGCTAATTGAGCTTTTTAAAGATAACAGAAAGGACTGCTGAGAATGAGTAAACCTATATCCATGAAGAGAATTACATGATTTACTGAAAGTATTTCTGGGAGCGAAGCATCACGTACACACTGCAGGTCTCGTGTGCTCCTGAAGACAGCACTTCACAGTGGTTGGAGAAGGCTGCTTCTCTCCTTTCTTCTGGGTCCCACCTGGTCTAGCATCTTTATCTGTGTTGAAGTTTGGTTTTCATTTCCGCCTTAGTCAATGTGTTTGTCTTTGTTCAAAGTTAAGTTGTTCGCTACCCAGGTCTTTCTCGTCGACTAAACCACTCCCCAGCCCCATGCTTCATGAAGAGCACCTGTGGTTTCCTTGTGGCCATGAGTGTCATCAAACTAGAGATCTGCCGAGTCCACGTGGGTGCACTGTGACCCTGCAGACCATGAGAGTAGATGGGGAGGAAACAGCATTCAGTGGTGGCTGATGGGAGGGCATCAAGGTTCTTCCCAGCAGGGTGGAAGACACTCCTGCCCTCGGGAGGGCTAAATACAGCAAAGCCCAACCAAGAGGAGACAGAAATAGCCGCCTCCAGCAGGGCCAGAGAATCAGGAAAAGGCATCACCTGAACCTGATAACTCTAGAACGATCTCCAAGGTTGTGGGTTTGGAGACTTCAACTGTTATAGCAGTTACAAAAAGGGTTGAGCTTGCATGTGAGTTGGGCAGGAAGACTCATTCTGAGTGTATATGGCTCCAGGTTGTGTGAGAGGGCAAAATCTTTGGTCTTTAAACAATTATGGCTCCCCTAGAATGGTAGTCCCAAGTCACTTCAGTTTGGAAAAGGTTTCTTTACTGGCTAGAATTAAATGTAGGGATGGCAAAATACATCAAAGCCATAGCATTAATAGACTTGCATGAAGTTAGGAATTACCTGGAATAATTATTAAGGCATTTGTAATGCTTTAAGGATGTTGATATTTTAAAAGATCAAATTCTAATTTGACATCTATATTGACCTCAGCCTTGTGACTTTTTAGCTGAGGAAGGAAAATATGATTAAGTTTTTGGGCAGTATTTAAATGTTTAAGAGAACTTAAAATTCTCCATATTTATAAGTATGTTTTATTCAATTTTTAATAATTAAGACTTGGGACCACCTTTTTACTATTGTCACTTAGGTATTCAAGAACATCTAATATAGTAAATTTAAAATGAAGCTTAACAATTTTAAAATATTCGATCAAAGTTGTAACTTTAACTCATTGCCTAAGGGATTTTAATCTGCTCATTGTGAGTTGACCGAATTAGAAACAAAGGCTACTTTGCATGTGATTGTTAAAATTTACTAGATTGCTAAATGTAATAAAAGATATTAAGTAGGATTAAAGGCTTAAAGACTAAGGTTTTAAAATGTGAAGTGTTTAATAATTGAATAATTTTATGAACATCAAAATAAACCATAAAACCATCTTGGTGCATTGGAAACACACTGTGGTGGCATCACGGCCCGCTCTTGTGTGTTTGCTGATTGCTTTCCACTCTGGCCTCTGTGGCATTCCTGTTGTCTCGGTGGAATTGTTTGCTGCATTCTCTGTTGATAGAAGAGGGGCTCCAAAGCCTTTGGGTGGACAGTGTCTCTTCCTCTTGGGAGAGAGCAGGGACAGCAAACGACGGGCACGCGGCCTCCTCCTAAAATCATAGCGTGTCACAGCCCTTCGATCCATACTCAAACACGGTACCATTTCCCACAGAGAAGTTTCACAGGGATGAGGGGCATGAAATGGAAGAACAACTCATTTTCTCTCAGTTCTGTTTTCTTCTAAGATTTGAAATTTTTAAATAAAAGAGCTAAGCATAAATATTGAAAAGCAGCGGAGCTCCTGGCAGGTGTTGCATGGCCCCTTAACTCGTGAAGAACTGTGAGGTCATCATTCCATCCATTTCCATCTGTTCCTCAGAAATATGCAGCGTTGGAAAGTTGGGTTTTTCTTGCTTGTCAACCAGTTAGCTGAATCTTATTTTCTTTGAAAAGAGAAAGTGAGCATTTTAGGGTTTATGATCTCTTCTCAGCATTTTGAGAATTTGTTTTCAGCTGGGTCTTCTACACCATCCACTTCATTTCCTACAGCTGCAAGTCGCTCCGGAGCTCAGTGGCTTGAAGTACTGAGTTCAGCGACTTTAAGTGTGAGCCTGTGTCTTTGCTCTCTGGGCGTGGCAGTCTCGTTTCGGCTGTGCCTTTCCTGTCAGCTCCTACAGATTCTTGCTCATTTTTCAGGGAAGACATGTACAAGACATGGAGCAAGTATAAGAAATATTTTGTTTCCTTTGGAAGTGGTTTTCAATACTTTTTTACTTTGAAATCCTTTGTCAAAATGAAACTTTGCACAATCCTGGGGGCTTTCTGGCTAGGTGGTAGCAGCCTGGGACTCCCCTCCCACCACCTTGTCCTTTAGCCTCTGGTTCCTGAGTGGTTGCCGTCAGACTTGGGCTTCCACGGACTCCTGTTTGAGAACCACTGGTCTCCCCAAGCCCTTTTGAGAGAGCAGCTTTTCCTGGTGGAGCTGAAGCTCCCTCTCCTGTCTGCAGTGCTGTTTCTGCAGCTCTCTCAGGTCTCTGTGTACTGATCCTGAAGCACAGATGCTGCTTTTCTGTGCTGTATTCTCGGCACTGGAGTTGGTGGCACTTCCTCCCAGCTCTGCCTCTGAGGAGTGACTGGGGTGCCTGGGCTGGCCTCTCTAGGAACACAGTGGTCTGCTGCTCTGAATCCTCTTCTGTGGGATTCCTACTTTATTTTCAGAGTTGCAGCCTCCAAGTTGGTGTGGAAAGAGAGGTGCAAGTCGTGGGAGCATCCTAAAAAGCAGGACTCGAAGCGCTGGATTTTGCTGCTTCTAAGACAGGAATGAGTTGTGGGGCTGAGGGGGTTGGAAGGACTTCCAAAATTTCTTTCAGGCCAGTACAGTTTTGTTTCAGAGCATGACACGGGTGTGGGCCACACTGTTTCTCAGTGTGTGACCTTCAGTCTTGCTTGTGGTTATTGGAAACACCTCCTAGACTTTCGCGCTACCGCATCTGCGCCTGGTGCTCCACAGGAAGTTCTCATCTTTTGCTGTTGGGGAGCGTCAGGGAGCCCCCTTAGGAACTCCTGCCCTGGCTTCATTTAGCCATGGAGTCTCTGTAAGAAATTAAGTTACTTAGAGCTTGAGAACCTCCTACTGGGAATTTCGCACTGGCCAGAAGGTTACACTCCTGGTCCGTGTACCTTACAGTTCCATGGCAGGCACATGCACTTTTCTGCCCCGTACATCATTGTGAGGTGACTTCTCTGTAACTGCCCCAACGTGGACTCCTCACACCTGTAGGAAAGTGCCCCATTCAAATTGTGTTTCTCACGGACAAACCCAAAGTGTGTGTGACTGACCTACATGCCAGGTGTACTGCCAAGATACGTACAGTATCTTGCCCATCTTAATAATACAGTACTGTACTTGCACATCTTAATAAATGGCAGAACAGTGAAAACGAATTAATGGTCATCATCAAAATATTTATGTTGTTTCTCATCGTGTGACGTGGTTTGAGTTATGTTGGTTCATTTCTCATCACGTGACCTGGTTTGGGAGTCTGTTTGAGGCTCCCTGAGACAGTGGCTGCTCGCAGGGTCTGTGGCAGGTGCTGGAGAGCTGGCCCCTCTGCTGGCTGGGGGCTCCCTGACCAGGAGTGGGGGCTGTCAGACCACCGTGCCCTCACCACTGCCCACATGAGCAGGGCTGCTGTCTAGCCAGTCTAGCCACAAGTTCCCTTCACTGCTGTCACTCTCAGAATTGACTTGAGGAATGTTAGGAATGAGAACCACAGCTTTGTCTAGCAGTGCTATTGTTTACATTACAAAATGTTTTATTTCTTACAGGTTTCTTTTAATGGATAATAACAGACAAAACTGATCTACTGAAGACACATTGATGATAAAAGTTAAAGTTGAACTCATAATTATCTGTCAATTAAAAAAGGGGTTAGAAACAGTGGCTCATGCCTGTAATCCCAGCACTTTGGGAAACTGAGGCAGGAGGATCACTGAGCCCAGGAGTTTGATAGCAGTCTGGGCAATATCGTGAGACCCCATTTCTACAAAAATGAAAAATCAGCTGGATGTAGTGGCTCAGGCTTGTAGTCCCAGCTACTTGGGAGCCTGGGAGGTCAGGGATGCAGTGAGCTAGGATTGGACCACTGCACTCTAGCCTGGGCAACGGAACAAGACCCTATATCTAAACAAAAGAATAATTTTAAAAATGTTACTTGGTTTACAAAACCTGTTCTTTACCATTCCCTCTTTAGGAAAAGATTAGTTAAAGGAAGTGAAGTGGCTTCGTGTGCCTACTTAAGCCCGTCCAGCCTCTGTGTGATTTTGAAGGTTCATTGTGAAAGGAACACTCAGTCTCTCCACTGTGTAAGGCGAGGGAGGGAAATGCAGATTTCTCACACCTGGGGAGGTGGGAGGGAAATCGAGATTTCTCACACCTGGGGGAGGTGGGAGGGAAATAGAGATTTCTCACACCTGGGGAGGTGGGCGGGAAATCGAGATTTCTCACACCTGGGGAGATGTTTTCAAGAGTTGAAACTTCAGAGTCCCTTTGAACTATTAAACTGATAATAGATGTGGGGCAGAGTTCGGCCTTACCTGAAATAGTCTTGATTTCCTTAGATGTTTCTAAGTTAGAATAGTATGTAGAAGTTCATATTAAAAGTTAGTCTTGATAAAATTAAGCTTTGCTCTTAGGACTTTGCCTTCAGTCTTGGCAGAAGCACAAACAACAATGTTAGCAGTTTGTTCTCTGGGAAGGGAGAGCGAGGTGTCTCTTGATTCTCATTTTCTTTCCTGTTCTGGTCAGAACACATCTGCTACCTTAAAGCAACGTGGCAGGAGCAGGCTCCCAGGCTGGGAGGCTTCTGAGACTCGGCAAGGCTTCTGGACGGGCGTGCAGGTGGGAAGCGGGTACATGCTGACAAGTAGCTGGCAGGGCCTCCCCGGCCCCAGTGATGCAGGTCCCTGGAGTGGTCACTTACCTCCCTAACACGTTCTGCACCTGTGGTTGCATGTGGGGCCCACATGGGTGTTTGCATGAGGATGTGGTTGTTCATTACTTCGCTCACTCACTCACTTAATCACAGGTTGATTACCTGAAGCACATCAAGGGCTAGCTGACAGAATGGGTGACAGGGTCAGAAAACTGGGCTAGGAGATGGGAGCCACAGAGTGTTCCAGTGCTAGAAGAGAGGTCAGGGCCACTCCCAGGGCGGATGGGTGAGTGAGCCCAAGGTCCTAAATGCAAAGCCTAATTTTTTTGCATAAAATTTTATACCAAGATTAAACTTTAGTCACTCATCAGAAGACTTAATTTTTAATATGAAGTTCTACATATTATTCTAAATTAGAAACCTCTAAGGAAATCAAGACTATTTCAGGTAAGGCCGAACACTGCCCCACATCTATTATCAGTTTAATAGTTCAGAGGGACTCTGAAGTCTCAGCTCTTGAAAACATCTCCCCTGGTGTTAGAAGTCTCTATTTCCTGCCCACCTCCCCCAGGTGTGAGAAATCTCTATTTCCCACCCACCTCGCCAGGTGTGAGAAATCTCTTTCTCACACACCTCTTGCATGGGAGCCAGTGTGAGTGCTGCACTCTGTCCCGGTGCTGAGTGGTGGAGCTTCCTGCAGCTGGCTCTGTCCTGTGGGGAGCCTTGCACCTGACTCGAAGCCCAGCACGGCTCTCCCCAAATGCGGAGGGTGGTCAACCATGGAGAGGGCAGGAAGTGGCGGGGGAGGGACGCGGCTCCGGAGCCACAAAGCAGCGGAGCTCCCTCCGCCTCCTGTTGCCTGCTGCTCCCCGTACCACCGTGATGGTGAATACTGAGTGGCAACTTGACTGGAATGAAGGATACAAAGTATTGTCTTGGGTATGTCTGTGAGGTCAGTGGACTGGGAAAGCAAGACCCACCCCTAGTCTGAGTGGGCATCATCTAATCAGCTGTCCCCATGGCTGGAATAAAAGCAGGCAGAGGAATGTGGAAGGACGGGACTGGCTAAATCTCCCGGTCTCCATCTCCCGTGCTGGGTGCTTCCTGCACCTGAACACCAGACTCCAAGTTCTTTGACTTCTGAACTCTTGAACCTTCACCATCACTTGCCAGGGGCTCTCAGGCCTTCGGCCACAGGCTGCACTGTCGGCTTCCCCACCTGTGGGGTTTTGGGACTGGGTCTGGCTTCCTTGCTCCTGAGCTCATAGACAGACCAATGTGGGGCTTCCCCTTGTGATAGTGTGAGTCAACTTTCCTCCTAAACCCCCTCCGTATATTAATCCGTCCCATGAGTCCTGTCCCTTCAGAAACCCTGACTCATGCAGCCACTGTCTTGTGAAGGCCAGATCATGTCACAGATATGTTTTTAGCGCCTCTGAGCTGCTCGTGAAACAGACTTTCTTTTACACCTCCGCCCACCCATGCCCCCTTCCAGGCGTGGATTCAGAAATCACAAAACGAAGGCAGACTCTGAATTTGGAAAGTAGACTTTCTTATCCTCATGGATTAGATTTTTAAATTGTAAAATTAGAAAGAAAGGGATTCTCTTTTGATTAAACTTATTTCCTAATGATGTTGAAGTGAAAGAGATGGCTGCGGCCGCGTCCCTGTGGCCAGCGCCCCTTCTTGTCTCTCGTGAGAGCGCAGTTCCCCATGGCCCCCCGCTTCATAGACATCCCCTCTGCCTCGAGTACAGCATTTCGTTTAAGGTACACTTGACATTTTAAACTGAAGATGACCTTTGGTTTGTTACAGACACACAGATGTTAGTCCAGGCACATGTTTGGATTAGAACCCACGTTAGGTCTGACTGGTGTGAGTTGAACACTTCAGTGTTCAGGGTCCAGCTTTGTGAAGACGCTGCTGGGGTTATGGCCTCCCATCAGGACTCATGTGTGCTTCAGCTGTGACTTTTTGGCTTTGTTTTGCCTTTTTCACCAACTCCATTTCCTCTGTCCCCAGCCCTGGCTGCAGTGGAGGAGCCTTGGCCAGGCAGGCAGAGGGCCTCGGGAGGCCACGGCTCGGGGAGGCAGACTGAACAAGAAATGGTCACCCCACGTGCGGGTTTCTGTAGGATCCGCTGTCAGCTTTATTGTTTCCTCACTCTGTGCTACCTCTGAATTTATCATACTTTTCCTCATCTTAACCGATGATCTCTGAGTATTTTCTAAAAGCCTCAACGTGTGTCCTTTAGACCCACTTGCTCTGGGCATTCCCCCTGGAAGCGCTGCTGTGCTCACACTCCTGACTCTGATCCAGCCCAGGTGTTTCCTTCCCGGACTGTAGCCCGCTCCCCTCCTGACTTTGTCACCTGCAACTCCCAGAGCCTGAGCCGGAGCCTTGGAACCCTCCTGCAAGCTCATCCTCTGTCTCCTTGGCCTCCCCACCCACTCTGTTCCTTATTTCACTTCCACAGATTGTACAGATTTTTTTTTTTTTTGGACCAGTTTCTATGTCTCAAATGCTCCTGAAGCTGACCTTTGTTCTGCTCTCGCTGGTCTCACTGTGATGCCCACGTGCCCTCCCGCATTATCTCTTGTTTCTCCTGCTCTGTGCCAGGGGACTCGTGCAGCCTGGCATGGAGGTGTAGAGGTGTAGAGGCTGGAGCTTGTCATCCTGCAGAGTCTGAGTCATGTCTGTGCCTTCCCAGCATTCCCTTCTGTTCTCAGAAGCCCCTGACGAAGCTCCAGGGTCTCCTTCTGTTCTCTGAAGCCCCTGACACAGCTGTGGGTGCCCTGTGCTCCCCCATATGCTGCCTTAGGGCATCCCTCAGATTGTGAAAATGTTTTCATACTCATTTAGTTCAAAATACTTTTGAAATTCTCTTTTGAGTTTTGTCATTTATTCATGGGTTATCTAAAAGTGTGCCCTTTTGTTTTCAAATATTTGAGATGTTTCTTGAAATATTTCTTTTATTGATTTCCAATTTAACTCCATGTGGACAAAGGGAATGCTTTGCATGGCTTGAATTTATTGCCTTTGCTTTGTGATCTGTGTACACCTGAAAAGAAAGTAGACTCTGCTGATGGCGGCAGAGCATCTGAGAAACACGTCACTTTGGTTAAGAGTGTTCCTCAAGCCTTCCGCGTCCTTATGTGGCGTCTGTCCTTTCCAGTATTGAGGGCAGCATTGAAATCTCTGTCTATACCTCTAGGTTTTCTCTTTTCCTTGTAATTTACATCAGTTTTTTTTGTTTTGTTTATTTTGAAGCTATTTTATTAGGTTAGGGTTATTATCTCTGCTTAATGAGTAGACACCTTTATTGTAATGCCATGGTGGTCTTTATTCCTGGGAATATTTTTTGCTTTGAAATATACTTTGTCCAGTATTAATATAACCACTCTAGCTTTTCTTTTTAGTAGTGTTCAGATGGCATATCTTTTAAAATTATTTTCTTAAACCCATTTGGGTCTGTACGTTTGGACTGCATTTCTTATAGGCTGTATTTACTTGTGTCTTGATCTTTCATTCAGTTTGACTATTTCTGCCTTTTACTGTGTGTGTTTACACCGTTCATATTTAGTATGATTATTAACATGAGTATGTTTAAAACTCCGTTTTGCTGATTTGTTTTCTGTCTGCTCCATCTGATCTTTCTTTTCTTTTTATTTTTGTGCTTTCTTTTGGCCCCATTGGATATTTTTTGTATTTCCATTTATCATCTTTTTTCTTTTTTTGGTTTCTTAGGTGACTCTTTGTTTAGTTAATTTGAGGTTGCTTCAAGGTTTAAAGTATAAATCTTTAACTGTGGCATTCTGCCCTTAAATGATATGATACCACTTAATCTCACAATAGCAGACTTCCATGTCTCCTCTTCAGGCTGTGTGCTATCACTGCCATGCATTTTACTTTCACAATGTTATGATCTAAATGTTTATTTTATGCCCCCCAAATTCATATATTGAAAGCCTCACGCCCAAGATGATGGTGTTAGAGGTGGGACTACTGGGAGGTGATGCGGTCACAAGGGAAGAGCCTCATGAGAGGAATAATGCCCTCATAAAAGAGGCCTAAGGGCACTTGGTGGAGCTTTCTGCCATGTGAGGGGCAGTGAGAAGTCACTGTCTGTGAGGAAGAGGCCCTTGCCAGACACTGCTAGCACCTTGATCTTGGACTTCCAGCCTCCAGAACGGTAAGAAACAAATGTCTGTTGTTTAGAAACCACCCAGTTGATGGCATCTTGTGATAGCAGCCTGAGTGGACGAAGACAGCATTTGTTCTAAATTCCACACTACGTCATTACTGACTTGGTTTGAACAGTTACTTCTTAAAGATGCTTAAATAATAAGAAAAAAGTTCTGTATATTTGCCCATGTAGTTCCTCAGCAAACCTTTTCAACCTAGATTTTCTTATCCCTAAAATTAGGTATTGGGTTATATGATCTTTGTGACCCTTGAGTGGGTCTCCCATCCACAGAGTGGATTGATATGGTGTGACACTCTGGAGGGGGCATGTGTGTGTATCTGCTTGCAGTAGTATAGAATGTATACTTTACATTTTTACATATAGTCTATGTTTTACAAATGTGCAGTATATATAAACAGTAAAGCTAAAGCAGTCTGATAATTATTGTGTATACTGGATATGTACTGAGGATGTTGGGGTAAAGTGACCAAAGTTAGCGTCCCATCAACAAATGACAGGGCCAGCATCAACCCCGTCTTTGGGTTCAGAGCCACAAGGCCTTGCCTCTGGACCTGGCTCTGCCCAACAGCTTGATGCCATCCCGTCGGGTGCTGGTGGCCTCCCTGCACTGGTCTTGCCTGGCTGTTACCTGGACTTTTTTGTCTGGGCCACCTGCTCACACCTTACTTCTTATTTGTAGCCAAAGGCAAAACAGTTTGAGGTTATATTAGTCCATTTTACACTGCTGATAAAGACATACCTGAGACTGGGAAGAAAAGTAGATTTAATTGGACTTACAGTTTCACATGGCTGGGGAGACCTCACAATCATGGGAGAGGGTGAAAGGCACTTCTTACATGGCAGCAGGGAAGAGAGAATGAGAGAGAAGCAGAAGCAGAAATCCCTGATAAAACCATTGGATTTTGTGAATGTTAGTCACTATCATGAGAACAGCACAGGAAAAATAGGCCCCTGTGGTTCAGTTACCTCCCCCTGGGTCTCTCCCACAACATGTGGGAATTTGGGGAGATATAATTCAAGTTGAGATTTGAGTGGGGACACAGCCAAACCATGTCAGAGGTCAATTTAAACATTTACTTGCACTGATTAGGTGCTTACTGTGTCACAGTCACTGTAAGTGCTTTATGTAATCATCACAACCTTAGCAAGTGGATACTTCATTGCTTTCCTATCGCAGATAAGGAAACTGAGGCACATGAAGTTAAAGTGCCTGAGCAAACCAAACAGTGGGTGAGTGAACACACAACACTTCGCACCTCACTGATCTGACTTCAGATTCTGTCTTCTTCAGTATGGTGCCTACCTACCCACCCACAGAGCTGTATAAGGGCAAAAGAGAGATGTGAGTTCTGCTACCACCAGCAAGGACCAGGAAGCATCTCGAAGAAAAGGGGGCTGAGCTGTACGGAGCCTTTCGGGGCAGATTCAAGAGCAGAAGCCATGTCTTTCTTATTATGGACACTCAGGAACTGGAGAAAGGTTTCCTTCTCAGATTTTTTGACTAGAACTCAGTTGCAAATAAACATTTCAAAAAAGTTGCTTGTTTCTTTGAGTGGCAATATATATTATATTTCTATTAGTGTGGCATTAATGCTTGTTTTTTTCTTTTTTAGTCCCTGAGTGGTTTCAAATGTGTGTTTTCATGTACAATTTCTAGTTCTGAAAAGTGCGTCATTTCCAGATATTTCCTGACTGCCTCATCAGTGTCCACATCAATGTTAATTTCATTCCTAAGGAATCTAAACTACCTTCCTTTTGGAAAATGTTCTACAGATTCTAGCAAAGGCGACAGCCAAACTATAAAGGTAAACGCTGCCATGCAGACTACAGAAGCAGGCAACTTGCCATTGCCACGTTACCTACTTTACATTCAAGTGATTTTTATAAGAGCCAAGAAAAATGCACTCCACATAGTATTTGTCTTTCACTGCCATGCAGAGATGAGCTGTCTAGATGATAAATTAAGACAATGAGAAAATAAGGGATTGGCTTCAAGATTTGTGGTTGCCAACAGAATTTCTTCAACAGAAAGGGAAGGAAACTGAACTACGAAACTGGTGGGATATTGTTATTCTTACCGTAAACCATCCAAACCTGTCAGGCCTGTGACTTCCAAGTGCAGTGCATTATGAGCTACAGTGTAAAACAAGAGATTCTGAACTCGAGTCAGTAATAGCTGGTTTATTCCAGGATTCAAATGTGAGTATCTTACCTCTCACCGACAGTAGTCAAAATGAGAAGCCTGCTGTGCTGTGGATTTGTGGCTTATGGACTCTGGATGAGTACTGCATTTATCTTCATGGAGTGACAAATAACTGAATTGGAAAATCATGGCATACAGAATGAAACTGCATACAAGTCCACAAGAGTGTTTCTGAAAAAAAATGAAGATTTCTGTGCCCTTATCTCAGACTTTTTATTTCAGTGGTCCATGGAAGAGCCTGAAAGTTTGGCTTTTCCATCTCAGGACTTTGTTTCAGGGTCTCAGGGCACACTGCGGAGACTCTTCATCCTGTTGCCTGGAGGTGCTCGCTGGCCGTTTGCAGATGAGCCGCCTTGCCAACAACTGCCCAACCCTTAGCTGCCTGTGCTCTGGGTCTCCACTGCTGCCTTCTACTCACTTGACCGGCAAGACCCATATCCGGTAGAAGGACTCCACTGGGACGGGAGCCCGGTGCTTATTCTTGAACTTGGCAATCTACAGTGCACCTGCCTCTGTTTCCAGCCTGGCCGATGATATTCTAAGCATGGATTATTAAATATTTAATGTAATATTTTGAGCATGCCCTGTTCAACTGATGCTTCCTGAGGCCAAAATATCAACTGATCTGTTAGAACAGCAATCAGAAGAGGCTAAATTCAGATACTATCAAAATCACTAATTAACATACTCTGACACAAGATCAGTTCAGTGAGTTTTTATGTGCAGAAGCCATTGCTGTTTGTGGGAAATGGAAATGTCAAAGGGAATATTGGACTTAGAGCAATTTCTGATGAAATGCAGGGCACACTGCCTTGTTTGAACCAAGACATTTTCTGATAGTGTTGGGAAATACAGTGGCCTGATTTATGTTCTCATAGTTCTTAGCCATCATAGAAATACTACAAAGTTAAGAGGGCTTTATAGACACTCAGGCTGCTATAAAAAATTCTCCCATTTTTATATTCAAGTCAGTATGTTTTTTGAAGTCTGAAATAGTATGCAGTACAGAAAAGGGCAATGAAAGCTGTCTCTTATTTTAGTGATAATCTTCTGTCCTGACAACTTATTGAATATGTGGAGGGGAATGCAGGTTTTTAAAAACACTTCAATGTATTTATTTTTATTAAAAAAAAAAATTAGAGACAGAGTCACCCTATGTTGCCTGGGCTGGACTCTAACTCTTGGGCTCCTGCAAACTTCCCACCCCAGCCTCCTGAATGTCTGGGACCACAGGTGTGGGCCACCATGCCCAGCTATTGCTCTGATATTTTCAATCAAAATAAAATAATTTTGGAATGAGAATTGAAAAAGGAAAGGCTGAAAATAAAGAAATAAAAGTATTGGCTGTTCATCTGCAGAGGCACTGAATAGGCACGTGTTCTAAATCACGTAGCGTGAAGGCTCCTTTCTTTGAGGTTTTAATGAACAAATGAACAGCCAGAGGCCCCAGTCCCATGGCACAAGTGCACCTGCACCCCATCCTCCACTTCAGGGCCTTCCCCACATTCCCAGTTGTCCTGATTTCCACCCTCCAAGGTGGAAATTATTCTAGTGTCTATCTCAGCCTGGCTTTGTCTGTTCTGGATCGTCACATGAATGCCATTTGGCAAGTTTTCTTCCCTGCTTGGCACCTGCATAATGATTTAGAAATTCCTCCGCAATGTTGCACGCATTCTAGTTCCTTCCTTTGCATCATGGGGGTGTTTCCCCCATGTGGGAGAAACACAGTTTGCCCCTCAGTTGAGGATCTTTTGATGTGTCTAGTTTTTGGTGATTACAAATAAAGCTGCCATAAAAATTATTGTACAGCTGTTTATGTGAACACATGTTCTCGCTTCTCTTACTAGAGACACTGGAGTGCAGTTGCTGAGGGCAGAGTGTGTTCAATCGCAACATAACCACCCCTCAGTTGTGCATGGGGTTGCATTGCTTGATACTTCCAGCAAGCTCCGAGAGTCCCAGTGCCATAATGTCAGTTACATTTCATTTCTTTAGGCTTTTTAATTTTAACGTTGAGGTGGATGTGGAGTGGTATTTAAATTGTGGTTTTAATTTGCATTTCTTTTGTAATGAATGATATTGAACACTTTACCGTATACTTATATGCCTATTTTTAATTGGGTTCTTTTCAATAGTATAGAGTTGTAGAACTTTTTAAAAAATGTATTCTTAGCCCTAGACAGGTGTCGGGATATACGTATTGCAGTATTTTCCCCTAATCTGTGGCTTGCCTGTTGGTATTATGACATCCTTGAATGAACAGAAGTTTTACATTTTTATGAAATCTAGTTTTTAATTAAAATCAGATTTGTTTAATGCTTTCTGCGTCCTAAGAAACCTTTGCTAACCCAGAGACTGAGAAAATACTCTTCTTTTTTTCCTTCTAGGATGTTTGTGGTTTTTATTTTATTTTTTAGATCTATGACCCATTGCTACATAACAGTATTAGCAAAATCGTCATGGCTTGAAACCACACCCTTTTTATCTCACAGCTCCTGTGGGTCAACAGTCAGGGTGTCAGGGAGCTGGGTCCTCTGCCCAGTGTCTCACAAGGCTGAGACCAAGCTGTTAGCAGGGCCTTGGGTCCCTTCAGAGGCTCCCCTGGGGACAGATTTGCTTGCAGACTCACTGAAGTGTTGGCAGATTTTAGTTCCTTGTGGCTGCAGGACTGTGGGCCTCAGTTCCTTGCCGGCTACAGGGTGGAAGCCACTGTCAGCTGCCTGAGGCCCCCAAGGCTCCTTCCTCACAGGGTCCCCAGCACAACCATGTGTTCTCAAACCCAGCAAGGGAGAAGGACTCCGGCAAGATGCAACCATGTGCACAGGTACACCTTGATCTGTCACACGTGCTGGGTTCTATGTCACAGGCACCTCCCATGCTCACAGAGAGGAGTCGCATGAAGGCATGGGTCCCTCCTCCACCTCCATCATGAACTGGTTTTGGGTGGGGAGAAAGGTAAAATAAAGAGTCATTTTTCCTTATATGAGTATCTATTTGTTCCAGCAACATATGTTAAAACAATTTCCTTTTCCCACTAAATGTCACTGGTGTCCTTTGTGAAACTTCATTATCTCTGTAAGTTAAATCTCTTGCTTAATAATCTTATCATAATTTCAAAAGATATTTTAAGTGAATTTGGCTTATTCTTCCAATGGTCTGGTTGTTTTTGTAGTTGCCTAGTGAGGAAAATTATTGTCTCTCCTAATGATACCTCTAAAATGTTTGATGATCTTGTGGCTCCATTACAAAAGTGAAGTTTCACTAACATTATTACAGAAAGTTACCCACTAGGATCAGTTAATTTTATTGTAATTGACCTCATGTGTCATATGGCCATTGTTTTGCTGTGTTTTTACAAAATTTTTATTTTTCCCCTAAATTTTAGTGAGAAATGTAAGTGATCATTGCTTTTTCATCTTCTTTACTGCCTGAAGGATTTAGTGCTAACGAGATTGACCTCAGGCTGCCAAGTCTACCTTTTTGACTGGTCTCCCTTCTGTCCTTCTCTGGTGCACTGGTTCCCAGAACCCTCTTCTGCTCTGGAGATGAGCTTGGCCTGGAGCAATCTGTGCTTTGGTTTGCACGGAACTTTTTCCCCACTCCTTCTTTCCAGACTCCTCCTTATCCCTTTGTCCTCCTTCAAGTGTGACCCTTTCTGAGACATCCCCTGAAATGAAGTTAGCTTCAGACCTTGGTGTCTCCATCACAGGCTTTAGATGCTGATATGAAGAGTGTCCGGGCATCCTATTGTAAACTGTCAACTTATATATCCTGTGTGCCACTGGAATTTTAGTTATTCAAGGGAAGAATAGTTTTTCATTTTTATTATTATTAGCCTAATCATCGGTATAAATCAGATGCTCAATGAATGCTGGTGAAAGAAATCAATCCATATTATTCTGTGTTAAAACCAGTTATTTCTAACAAGTTACTTATTTTAATATTGCCTAGAAAGCAGAGTATTTTTCATCCAAGAGTATTTATATCATCATGGAGGCAAAAATGTAAATCTACCACACATAATTCTAGAAAGCAAAATCTATATAGTAAATTTACTTTTAAAACATTTAAAATGATAAATCACCAGAAGCCAAGTGAATTTTATGCATAAAAGTAGGCTGTAACATAACCTAGGAGGTTATTAATGCACCCACAGGGAAAGTGCCACTAATCCCCTTTTACAGTCGTGCATGGTGGTGGTTGACTAGCACGGAGGCTGGTGGTGCAGTCATTGCTTGAGCTAAAGTGCAGAAGATCCAGGTGGCACAGAAGCCACACAGGAGCAGTGTTTGCTTTGCGGCTCCAAAGGTTTGGGATCTGTAATACAGAAATGTTTATAGTTTTAAGTATGCACCCCACTTCAATAGTTTCATTTGGTTATCCTTTATGCTATTTTAATATCTAAAATTGCATTTTGCCAGCAGTGATTTATATAAAAAGTACCGGAGTTGACAAGTAGGGCTATGAATCGTAGCGCATCTGTGATTTGCTGGCAAAGCACTGACAGGCATCTTCGCTCATATTTTCTCAATCAGAGGACTTGCCCCTGCTGATGCATCCCCGTCTTCTTGCATAAACCATCAAGCTTTCCCTTGGAGCGTGGTAGGCACTCGTGCCTCTCTGCAGCTCTGTCCCGCCCAGCCACTGAGTCTTTCCAGACCCTGAGGCTGAAGGGAACATGGTCTGGGCATGAATTGTGCATGAACTAGAAGCCGGGCATAGCCGCATGGTTCTACCCTCAGATCTGCGCTTTGCTGTTGGGTTTCTTGAGTTGCCTTGACTGGGGAAGCGCATTCCGTGTGCTATTACTTCATTTCCTCAAGTAATCATGACTTTGTTGTCATTGTGTTTGTTCACGCTAAATTTTAGCAGAACTAGAACAATAGCACACTAGAAAAAGTGACTTAAAAGATTACAAAGAATAATGACATTTTACAGATGAAACGTCCGCCATTTAGAGGAGTCGGGAATTGTAAAATGCCATAGACATAATTTGTGGCAAACTTTTAGGGCAAAATCAGGTCTTCCGCCCTCAGCTAGCATTCTCTCCCTCTCTCCATTCTGCCTCCTCAGAACATCTAGGTAGGGCTTCAGAACACAATGCAGTCTGAACATGTGAGCAGTAACGTCCCCTGCATTTGTGGAAATGTTTTCTTTGTGACATTTTTGGAAATATTTGTGGTTTGTTCTGGGAGAAGAGAACCTTAAGTATCACCTTAAGCGTGTTATGCTCTTCTAGCAAGTTGTAATGCTCACATAAAGTCAGTATCAATTTAGCCTTCAAAGCAGTCCTACAAAGAAGGTGTTATCATTCCCATATAAAAGAGACTGAGATTTAAAGCGCTTGAGGTTGATCCCTCGCCACTCGGTTACTACATGGCAGAGAAGGTTCTGAAGCAAAAATCCTGCATCCAAGATGAGAAATCCTCCTGCTACAGAACAGCTGACCTGTATGTTTTGGCCTTTCCATTTTATTATCATATTTATTCATGCTTTTGTGGCACTTCATTTCTTATTTATATTCTAAGATGTGTCATAAAGATTCGATGAAAATTTGACAGAGAATATTTTATATTGCTCTTCTTTTCTAAAGACTAAAAATGGTGCCATGTCTTCCTCCTGGCACCTGTTTAGTACACCCTGACCTGTGTACTAAACAGTAAAGAAAAGCTTACAGATTGGCAGGGAGATGGCTCACAGCCCGGCTGGCAGTGAGGGGTCAGAGGCTCCCTAGGGCAGGGGCCACATCAGGATGGCCAGGACTGTGGTGCTGTCTGAGAACAGTTCCCTGAGCACATATAATTATGGTGGGTGTTGCTGTGCCACAGTGCTCAGGTCTTTCTGATGGTGTTCCCGCCAGGCCCCTCCCACCTCCCTGCATTCACACCACATGCGCGCGCGCACACACACAGACACACACACACACACACACACACACACACACACACCCCGGGTGGGTCCTCCCCAAGTTACACACAGAGCGCCTTGTAAGCAGTGGTTAACTGCCTTTCAAAACAGCATCTGCCCCTGCAAAACTCAGGTTCATGCCATGAGGACATCAATGAAGGGTGATTATTTTAGCCTCAACTGAGAGAGTATTTTAAACCAGTTAAAAATCTTCAATTACAAGCCTGTAATCCCAGCACTTTGGGAGGCCGAGGCGGGTGGATCACAAGGTCAATAGATCGAGACCATTCTGGT
The DNA here is from genome assembly GCF_048565385.1 of Saimiri boliviensis. NCBI lineage: Eukaryota > Metazoa > Chordata > Mammalia > Primates > Cebidae > Saimiri > Saimiri boliviensis. The sequence goes on from NC_133452.1 coordinate 1,484,680, forward strand.
CAACATGGTGAAACCCCGTCTCTACTAAAAATACAAAAAATTAGCTGGGCATGGTGGCGTGTGCCTGTAATCCCAGCTACTCAGGAGGCTGAGGCAGGAGAATTGCCTGAACCCAGGAGGCAGAGGTTGCGATGAGCCGAGATCGCGCCATTGCACTCCAGCCTGGGTAACAAGAGTGAAACTCCATCTCAAAAAAAAAAAAAAATCTTCAATTACAGATGGCATGCATGGAAATACAATTCTTTTTACATATATGGTGATAAAATGCCACTAACAATGTTTAAACATTAGATAGTAGAAGATAGTGAGGGATAATTGCATCACAATAAATAAGGTTCCAGTGAGGCAGTTGAATGATTAGAGCAAGCCCTTTCTTCAGTGGAACCTGGTATGAATCTTGCCTTTACCTCTTACTGGCTATATGACCTTGGACAAGTTATTTCACCTCTTTTATTGCTAGTTTCATCAGTGAAATATTATTAAGTTAATTCAAGAAAGGTTTATGAAGGAGCTACTGCAGGGGTTAAGGCTGTTAAATAGATATCATTTGTCCAACACAGCTGTATTCCATGTCCTCTGCATTCAGGCATTGCGCTGGGAGTGAGGAGTGCAGTGGGCACAGGCTGAAAGTCCTTGTGGAGCTGGCATTTCAGTGCATTGTGTTTGTGCAGTGGGGCAGATGAACAGTATTAAAATGAGTGGTCAGTTATGTGCTTAAGAAAAGGCCACAGGTTCTATGACTAAATGAAAGGAAGTGGGGGCGGCTTGTGCAGGTGGGGACTGTGATTCTGAATGTGTGGTCAGGGTGGGCTGTGTAACTGCCAGGTGGCAGGACGATGAGAACACAGGCCGGAGCCTGGATGCTTGGAGGAGCAAGATGAACACTGGGGCAGCAGTGAGCAGAAGACCTCCTGAGTGGTGGGGGGCAGTGGGGCACGGACCCCAGATGCCTTTCTGTATGCAGCTTCTCTGCATGGGACAAAAGCCATGGGAGGGTTTTGAGTAGACAGCTGAGAAAAATTTGGCTTCTAAGACATGGGTCTGCAGATGACACTGTTTTTGTAAGTAAAGTTTTATCAGCGTGCAGGCATTTGTCTAAGTGTCAACTGTGACTGCGTTCAGGATAGCAGCAGTGGATTTGAGTAGTCATGATGCAAGTCACGTGGCCTTCAAAGCCAGAATCATCCTTACTCTCTGGCTGCTAATGAGACTTTTTTTTTTTTTTTTTTTTGAGTTGGAGTCTAGCTCTTGTGGCCCAGGCTGGAATGCCATGGTGCAATCTCGGCTCACTGCAGCCTCCACCACCTGAGTTCAAGCAATTGTCCTGCCTCAGCCTCGCAAGAAGCTAGGTCTACAGGTGCTCACCACCGTGCCTGGCTAATTTTTCTTTTTGTTTTTGTATTTTCAGTAAAGGCGGAGTTTCACCATGTTGACCAGGCTGGTCTCAAACTCCTGACCTCAGATGATCCATCCGCCTTGGCCTGCCAAAGTGCTGGGTCTTCCTCCTGTTTTAAGAGAACCACTAAGGTTGTTGTGTTGAGAAAAATCTCTAGAGGAAGAGGGTGGACATGGAGACCAACTAGGAGGTGACCGCAATAAATCGGGAGAGACAGTGGTAAGTTCTATGAAAAACATAGCCCAGATAAGGGGGGCCCAGTGAAGGTGGACATGGGGTCTCTTTGTGTCTAAGTTACGTAATAAAGTGATTAGAGCCTTGCACATTAGCTGTAGGGGTAGTAGAAGTCAGTTTGTTTACTGTAGTGGTTTAGTCCAAATGAAATATGATTTTTATAAAGTGGAGACTCATTCACCTTTCCAAATAGCATCAATGGACATGCTAGCCCAATTGCCTTTGGAATTTTGTAATATTTTTCCTCATTTATTTTTTCTTAGAAGAGTTCACTTTCCTTATTTATTTTAATTTATGCCCACATAAAGATAACTCAAAATGGCCAGACACAGTGGCTCACACCTGTAAACCCTCCACTTTGAGAGACCTAGGCAGGCAGACTACTTGAGTCCAGGAGTTCAAGACCAGCTGGTCTTGAAAGACCCGCTCTTTACAAATATTAGCCAGGCATGGTGGCACATGCCTGTGGTCCTGGCTACTTGGGATGCTGAAGTAGGAGGACTGCTTGAGCCCAGGAAGTGAAGGCTGCAAGTGAGCTATGATTGAGTCACTGCACTCCAGCCTGGGCAACAGAGTGAGACCTTGTCTTAAAATTAAATAAGGCCAGGTGTGCTGGCACACACCTATAATCCCAGCACTTTGGGAAGCTGAGATAGGTGGATCACTTGAGGCCAGCAGTTCAAGAACAGCCTGGAAAACATGGTGAAACCCTGTCTCTACTAAAAATACAAAAATTAGCCAAGCGTGGTGGCACATGCCTCCAATCTTAGGTATTCAGGTGGCTGAGTCAGGAGAATTGCTTGAACCCAGGAGGCAGAGGTTGCAGTGAGCTGAGATTGTGCCACTACACTCCAGCCTGGATGATAGAATGATACCCTGTATCAAAAAATAAATAAATAAATAAATAAAATACAATAAAAAAGGTAAATAAAATACAAAGACATTCTTCAAGAAGACCAACCTCAAGGCACATAATCGTCAGATTCACCAGGGTTGAAATGAAGGAGAAAACACTAAGGGCAGCCAGAGAGAAAGGTCGGATTACTCACAAAGGGAAGCCTATCAGACTTACAGCAAATCTCTCAGCAGAAACCCTGCAAGCCAGAAGAGAGCGGGGGCCAATATTCAACATCCTTAAAGAAAAGAACTTTCAACCCAAAATTTCATATCCAGCCAAATTAAGCTTCATAGCAAAGCTTCATAAGCAAAGGAAAAATAAAATCTTTTGTGAACAAGCAAGTACTCAGAGATTTCATCACCACCAGGCCTGCTTTACAAGAGCTTTTGAAAGAACCACTACACATAGAAAGGAACAACCCGTATCAGCCTTTCCAAAAATATACCAAAAAGTAAAGAGCATCAACATAATGAAGAATTTACATCAACGAATGGGCAAAGCAGCCAGCTAACATCAAATGGCAGTATTAAACTCACAAATATTATTATTAATCCTAAATTTAAATCAACTAAATCCCCCAATCAAAAGACACAGCCAAAACCCATTGGTATGCTGCATCCAGATCCATCTCACATACAAGGATACACAAAGACTCAAAACAAAGGGATGGAGAAAGATTTACCAACCAAATGGAGAGCAAAAATAAATAAATAAATAAAAAGCAGGAGTTGCAGTTCTCACCTCTGATAAAATAAACTTTAAAGCAACAAAGATCAAAAGAGGCAAAGAAAGACATTACATAACAGTAAAAGGATCAATGCAACAAGAAGAGCTAAGGATCCTAAATATATACGCACCCAATACAGGAATACTCAGATACATAAGACTTACAAAGAGACTTAGACTCCCACACAATAACAATGGGACACTTCAACATCAATATTAGACAGATCAATGAGACGGAAAATTAGCAATGATATCCAGGACTTGAACTCAGATCCAGAACAAGTAAACAATAAACATTTATAGAACTCTCCACTTTAAATACACAAAATGTACACTCTTATTGGCACCACATCACACCTACTTACAGGTTTAAATGAAATATTGGTTGGCTGCTTGTTTCTTATTTTCTTCCCTCATTTTTTTCCTGTCTCCTTTGTTAAGCACAATTATTGGTATAAAAGAGGTTTTCAATACCCATTTTTAGACTGCATTCTAGCCTGGGCAACAAAGCAACACTTCTGTTCTCTCTCCCTCTTCCTCTTCCTCTTTCTTCCTCTCCTTCATTTTTAAAAAAATTAATTGATTAGTTTTTCTTTCTTTTCTTTTTTTAAAAAAAAATGAAAAAAAGAAAAAGAAAATAAAAATAACTCAGAATGACCCTCAAACATTAAGTGGATCTGTGGGCATGGTACCCTAGTACTGCTTCACCCACTCTGGACGGGAGTGCCTAGACTCATCAGCCTTCTTGTTGATGCTAAATGTGCTCTTTTAGAAACATAAAAAGTAACTGAACATTCTTATAATGATATCTGCAGCTTTTCTGAAAGTTAAACGAATTATTTTTAAAGAGCAGTTTTAGGCTCGCAGCAACATTGTGAGGAAGGTATGGAGATTTCCCATGTCCCCGCTGGCCTGCTGTCCACACCTTCCATCAGAGTGGCACACTTGTTACAAATACCATTGTTGATAAACCTAGGTTGACACATCATCGTCACCAAAGTCCACAGTTTACCAGGGTTCACTCATGCTGGTGTGCCTTCTATGGGTTCTGACAGGTGTATAATGGCAGCATCCACCATGACGGCATCATAGCATATGTTCTCTACATACTGTAGTTCCACTACCTTGAGAATCTGCCTATTCATCCCTCTCTCCTTCCTAACTCCTGGCAACCACTAATTTCTTTCCTGTCTCCATAGTGTTGCCTTTTCCAGGAGATCATAGAATTGGAATCACACAGCAGGCAGCCTATTCAGATGGGTGCCTTTCTCTGTATAGCCTGTGTTTAATCTTCCTCCATGTCTTCATGGCTTGCTTGCTCACTTCTTTTTAGTGCTGTGTAACAGTCAATTGTCTGGATGCACCACAGTTTTATTTATTAGTTCACCTACTGAAGCACATCTTTGTAGATTTCATATTTTGGCAATTATGAATAAAGCTGCTGTAAACATCTGTGTGCAGTTTTTTTGTGTGATCAACAATTTTCAGCTGCTTTTGGTAAATACCAAGGAGTAAAGTTGCTGAACTGCATGGTAAGCATATGTTTACTTTTGTGAGAAACTGCCAATTGTCTTCCAAAAAGGCTGCATCATTTTGCATTCCTACCAGCAACGAATGGGAGTTCCTGTTGCTCCGCATCCTCACCAGCATTTGGTGTTGTCCGTGTTCTGGACTCTAGCCATTCTCATAGGTGTGCAAAGTATCTTGTTGTTTAGATGTGCATTTTCCTGATGCATATGATGTGCAGCATTTTTATATGTTTATTGGCCATTGGTAAGTCCTCTTTGATGAGGCATCTGTTGAGGTTTTTGGCCCAATTTTTAATTGGGTTATTTTCTTTCACATATATTAGCATTCTTTATCGGATTGTCTTTTGCAATTATTTTCTCCCAGTTTGTGGCTTGTCTTCTTGTTCACTTGACATTATCTTTTTCAGAGACGTTTTTAGTTTCAGTGCAGTCCTGATTATCAATTATTCTTTCGTAGATCATGGCTTCTTTTGTTGTAGCTAAAAAGTCATTGCCATATCCAAGATTACCTAGGTTTTCTTCTCTGTTATCTTCTAGGAATTATACAGCTTTGCATTTTGCCATTAGGTTTGCGATCAGTACTAAGTTAACTTTTGTGTGAAAAGTGTAAGGTCTATGTCTAGATTCATTTTTTTTTTTTTTGCATGTGTATGTCCAGTTGTTCTGTAGCACCATTTGCTGAAAGACTTTTTTCTTCATTGTATTATCTTTGCTCCTCTGTCAAAGATCCATTGGCTGTATTCTGTGGGTCTGTCTATTTCTGGGTTCTCTATTCTTTCCCATTGCTCTGTTTGTCTCTTCTTTTTTCAACACCAGACTTTCTTGATTACCATAGATTCATAGCAAGTCTTGAAGTCGGGAAATGTTACCCTTTTAACTTTGTTCTACTCTTTCAATACTGAGTTGGCTAATCTCAGTATATGAAATATTAAATATTTCTATGTATATATGAAAGATATTTTGCTTTTCATATATACAGTGGGATATATATTGTACATGCATACACTGTATAGTGATCGAATCAGGGTAATTAGCATAACAATCATTTCAAATCTTTCTGATTTCCTGGTGTTGGTAAAATTCAAAATCCTCTCTTCTAGCTGTTTGAAAAATACAATAAATTATTATTTATTATAGATTTTTTGCCTTTCTATATAAGCTTCAGAATCATTTTGTTGATATACACAAAATAATTGGCTGCAATTTTGATTGGGATTGCAATGAAGCTATAGATCCAACTGGGAAGAATTGATACTTTGACAGTATTGTCTTCCTATTCATGGACATGGAACAGTTCTCCATTTATTTAGTTCCTCTTTGATATCCTTCATTAGAGTTATGTCATTTTACTCACATATATATTGTACTTATTTCACTAGATTTATACCTATTTCATTTTTTGGGTGCTAATGTAAATGATATTGTGTTTTTAATTTCAAATTCCACTTCTTTATTGCTGGTATATAGGAAAGTGATTAACTTTTGTATATTAACCTTGAATTCTGTAGCCCTGCTAAAACCACTGTTTGTTCCAGAATTTTTTTTTGGGGGGGGGGGAATTCTTTCAAATGTTTTAAGCAGACAATCATGTCATCTGTAAACAAAAGCAGTCTCAATTTCTTCTTTATCAATCTGTATATGTTTTATTTCCTTTTCTTATCTGATTGCATTAGCTAGGAATTCCAGTACAATGTTAAAAAGCAGTGGTGAAGGGGGACATCCTTGCTTTGTTCCTGATCTTAATGGGAAAGCTTTAAATTTCTCACTTTTAAGTGTGATGTTAGATATAGATTTTTGGTAGATATTCTTTATGAAATTGAAGAAGTTTCCCTCTGTTTTTAGTTTACCAATAATTGTTATTATGAATGGGTGTTATATTTTGTCAAATGATTTTCTGCATCTGTTGATTTTTTTTAGTCTATTGATGGGATAGATTACATCAATTGATTTTAAAATGTTGAATCAGCCTTGCATGCCTGGGATAAATCCCACCTGGTCAAGGTGTATAATTTCTTTGGACACTGTTGGAGTCAACTTGTTAATATTTTATTGAGGATTTTTCTGTCTGTGTAAATGAGAAATGTTAATCTCTACCTTGTTTTTTTTTTTTTTAATTGTACTGTCCTTGTTTTTTTTTTTTTTTTTTTTTTTTTTTTTTTTTTTTTTTTTTTTTTTTTGTAGAGTAATACTGGCCTCATAGAATGAGTTTAGAAGCATTCTTTCTGTTTCTATGCTTTGAAGGATATTATAGAGAATTGGAGTCATTTCTTTTTTTTTTTTTATGTTGAAAAGATATACATATATTTAGAATTAGCCAGCTGGACTCCATTTAGATGATCCCAATTTTGTTGGCAACATCCAAAGCATCGTAATCAGGAGCCAGTCGAACATATGCCTTCTTCTCTCCATCAGGCCGAATCAGGGTGTTGACCTTGGCCACATCAATGTCATAGAGCTTCTTCACAGCCTGTTTGATCTGGTGCTTGTTGGCTTTAACATCCACAATGAACACAAGTGTGTTGTTGTCTTCTATCTTCTTCATGGCAGACTCAGTGGTCAGCGGAAACTTGATGATAGCATAGTGGTCCAGTTTGTTTCTCCTGGGGGCGCTCTTCCGAGGATATTTGGGCTGCCTCCGGAGTCGCAGTGTCTTGGGCCGCCGGAAGGTGGGTGACGTGCAGATCTTCTTTTTTTTGTGGCTGTGGACACCTTTCAACACTGCTTTCTTGGCCTTTAAAGCCTTCGCTTTGGCTTCGGCTTTAGGCGGGGCAGGAGCTTCCTTCTTCGCTTTCGGCGCCATCTACAGAGTCATTTCTTATTTAAATTCTAGTGTAATTCACCAGCAAACCTGGGCCTGGTGATTTCTGTTTTGAACAGTTATTAATTATTGATTGAATTTGAGATATACTGTAGTCTTATTTAGATTGCTTGTTTCTTCTTGTGTGAGTTTTGGCATATTGTGTATTTCAAGGAATTAGTCCATTTTGTGTAGGTTATCACATTTATGAGCATAAAATTGTGCATAGAATTCCTTTTTTATCTTTCTTATAAGATCTGTACTTGTATCCCCTCTTTCATTTCTGATATTAGTAATTTGTGTCCTCTCTCTTTTTTTCCTGGCTATCTCCCCACTTTGACTTGTCAGAACATAGCTAAGAGCTAGATTATAAGTAAAAATTGTCTCTAACAAACTAAGCAGGGACTGTGAAGTCTCTCCAGTAGTTTGAGTTTTACATAAGCCAGAACTCCTAGTATAGTTATTGTTGATTAGAAACATGGCCAGACAGCTAGAGATATTATAAAGTTTCTTTCATAAAATTATTCTCATTTTGTGGTAGCTCCTCAACCATAGCATCCATGCTAAGCTTTGCTTGAGCTGTGGAACCCTTCCATGATAGGTTTGAGGGTCTAGGGGTAGAAGGGGTTTATGTCCTATTTCTCATCTGGAAACTGGAGAAGAGATGGCCTCAGGTATGCTCAGTGGCATGAAGAGGGTGGCTTCAATGGTTTAGAATCTGCAGCCAGGCAAGTCTGAGGAAACCGTGGATACACATCTGCCCTATCCTCAGTGTCCCCGGCTCTCCCTGAGCTCCTGCGGGCCCAGGAAAATTCGAAAGGGAAGCAGAAGGGAGTGTCCATGAAGGCTAGCAGTGAGTCAGCTTCCTGTAGCAGCTAGAGTCCAGGTTCCCTTGGCACAGCTGTCACAGATAGGGCTGCCATGAATGCTCCTGTACACAGGTTTTTTGTGAACAGAAGTTGTCTCTCCTCTGGGGCAAATGTCTAGGTATGCAGGTGCTGGGTTGTTGGGCACTTGCTTGTTTCATTTTATTGGAAACACTGAACTGTTTTCAGAGTGACCGTACCTTCTTACATTCCCAAGTGTGTGTGAGCGATTTATTTCTTCTTGTCTTTGCTAGCATTGGATGGTGTCACTGTTTTCTATTTGAGGCAGAGATAGATGTGTCTGATAGAAACCTCACTTGCGGCTTTGATCTGCATTTCCTTAATGGCTGGTGAGGCTCAGCATCTTTAACATGCTTACTTGTCATCTATGTAAACTTCTTAGTGGCCTACAGATTATCTGTTCATATCTCTTACTCTTTTTCTGTCTTTATTCCCTTTTTCTAATTGCACTGTTTGTTGTTTTCCTGATGAGTTTTGAGTCATTTCATATATATATATATAATCACTATATATCATACAATTTATATATTTGTGTATTATATAAAGCATGTAGTCTAGATACTAGTCTTCTGTCAGATAATTAGCTTGAAAATATGTTCTCCTTTTCATCTTGCTTTTTCACCTTTTATCCTCTTAACAGGGTCTTTCACAGAGCAAAAGTGTTTTATTTTTATTTTTCAGAGACAGGGTCTCACTCTGTCTCCCAGGCTGGAGCACAGTGGTGTGATCTCAGCTCACTGCAGTCTCTGCCTCCTGGGCTCAAGTGATGCTCTCATGTCAGCCTCCTGAGTACCAGGGTTTATAGACACCACCATGTTGCACTAATTTTTATATGTTTATGTAGAGATGGGGTCTCACCACCTCAAACTCCTGGGCTCAAGCTATCCACCTGCTTCAGCCTCCCAAAGTACTGGGATTACAGGTGTGAGTCACCAGGCCCAGCTGGATGAGGTATAATTTATCAATTTTTCTTTTCATGGATTCTTCTTTGATGCAGTCTGAGAACTCTGCCTAACCCTAGATCCCATGGATGTTTTCCTATTTGTTTTTCTAACAATTTTATAATTTCTTTTACACCTTTATCAAATATCAGTTGGGCATATTTGTGTGGGTCTGTTTCTTCATTCTCTATCCTGTCTCATTGCTCCATGTCACATCTCTTCACCCACTGCCATACTCACTTGATTGGTGTTGCTGTATAGTAAGCTATACTGCGAGGTAGAGTAATTCCTCTCATTATATTCTTGTTTGTCAAGTTTTAGCTATGTTTGGGCTTGTGCCATTCGAGATAAATATTAGAATAAGCTTGTCTGTGTCTACAAAAATTCTTTTTGGGATTTTGATAAAAATTGCATTAACCTTATAGATAAATGTGGGAGAGAATTTACATTTTTACTATGTTGAGTCTTCCAGTCCATGTAGCATGGTTTATCTTTCCATTTATTTTGACATTTAATTTTATTTATCAACATTTTGTGTCAACATTTTATAATTGTCAGCATGCAATACTATAAACTTTTTTTAAAAAGTTATACTAGGTATATAATTTTCTTTAGAATAATTGTAAATTAAAGTTGGTTTCCACATGATCATTGTTACTATATAGAAATTAGGCTGATTTGGGCCTGGTGCAGTGGCTCACACCTGTAATCCCAGCACTTTGGGAGGCCAAAGCAGGTGGATCACTTGAGGCCAGGAGTTTGAGACTATCCTGGCCAACCCCATTTCTGCTAAAAATACAAAAGCTAGCCAGGTGTGGTGGTGCCTGTGGTCTCAGCTACTCAGGAGGCTGAGGTAAGAGAATCACTTGAACTTGGGAGGCAGAGGTTGCGGTGAGCTGAGCTCTCACCACTGCACCCCAGGCTGGGTGCAGTGACAGAGCAAGACTCAATCTCAAAAAAAAAGAAAAGAAAAGAAAAGAAAAAGATGTTCAGACTGACTTTGTGTGATGATATTATATCCTGCAACTTTGATGAATTTACTTATTAGTTTTAAGAAGTTTTTTTTGTTTTGATTTGTTTTTTTATAAATTTCTTGGGATTTTCTCTGTAAATAAGCATGCCATCTGCAAGTAGGGACAGTCCATTCCTCCCCCAAATCTGTCCTACTCTTGCCTATCTCAGTTGCTAGACTCTAGAGTAGTATGTGGACTGAGGGTGTGAGAGTAGACATTTTCTCATTACACCCAAACTTAGGGGAAAGCATCCAATCATCACCATTAAGTCTGACATTAGTTGTATTTTTTTGATGCTGTTGATATCAATGCTCCACTCATGCTGAATTGCTGTTTATCATAAATACGTGTTGCCTTTTTCAAATACTTTTCTGCACCAATTGATATCATATAATTTTTCTTTTTTAGCTTATTGGTGTGGTTAACTGTGATATTTTGATGCTGTATCATATAATATGTCAGTATTTGAAGTCTGCATAACTCAGTAAACCGATGTTTGCTATATGATTAATGCATGTTGTTACAAAATTATTCATTAGTGAAAATCTATTCAAAGTGGGCCAGTAGATTTTAATGCTTCAAATGCAAACAATTTATTGACAAGCTTTCAAATTTCACAACTCACATAACCTTTAAAAAATATATACTCATCATTTTTTGAAGTAGTATTAAAAAAACAATATTCACAATTATCTGAAACTACTATTAAAAATAATTCTTCCTTTCCCAACTTCATGTCTTCAACCCACACAACAGATTGCAACAGACTGAATGCTGAGCAGATGTGAGGATCCAGCTGTCTTCTATTAGGTTAGACATTAATGAGATATGAAAAAATATAAAACCACGACACTCTTCTCACCAAGTTTGTTTTTGTTTTGGAAAATACAATTACTTTTAAAAATAAGTTATGTTAAAAGGTAATGGATTTATTATTAAATTCATAAATACATATTTTTAAAACTTTTCATTTTTAATTTCTAATTTGCCAAATATTGATGGAAATGACCCATATGAGTAAAAGCCCTTTGGAATCCTCAATAATTTAAGAGTATGAAGAGGGTATTAAGACTACAGCTTTTAAGAACTGCTGTCCTATGATGGGATTATTCTGGTTTTAAATAGTTCCTTGTACTCAGTTTGGTAAAACATTTCTGTAGAACTTTACCTATTTGCCGAGTTTTCAAATTTGTTGGTGTAAAGTTGTTCATTGCATTTTCTTATCATTTTTTGCTTAACTTTTGTAATTTAAAAAATTTTGATATTATTTGAAATTTATAGAAAAAAACAAAATTATATAAAATACTATATATATTTTACCCAGATTAAATAATTATTTTATTTATACATGTAAATAAAATAATTTTCTTTACTGAGTTATTATTTATTCATATTCCTTCCTTCTCATTCTTCCTTCGTGTAGCTGATTAGCACCTTCACTCTGGTTAGTCCATGCTGAGATGCTCTGTAAGTCTAAAATACACATGAGATTTTGAAGACATACAAAAGATATGTTTTTTCAATGATAATTTTTATCTTGATTATGTATTGAAATATTTTTGTGTACTGAATTAACTCAAATATCAAATTACTTGTTAAAATATGGCTACTGGAAAATTTAAGATTATACATATGGCTTACATATTTTTATTAGATTGTATATATTATACATTTAGTTTTCAAACTGCCTGAGAGTTCGTTGAAATATGATTCCCTTTATGCCTAAGCACTTTAGTATGTATTCCCTAAGACCTGGTACATCCCCTTACATAAGTGGAGGACAGTTACCAAAGTCAGGAAATGTAACATTAATACAAGGCTATTCTCTGTTTATCTACTCTGCAGTTCACTTCCAATTTTAACATTTAAAAATGCTTTGTCACATTTTTCTACTTCAGGATGATGCATTTCATTTAGTTATTTTATCTTAGTCTCTTGGAATACATTCTAAGCCTTTCTGTCTTTCTTGACCTTGACATTTTAAAAAAGTGAGGGTCAATTCTTTTGTAAAATTTTTCTTATTTGACTTTTTTGATATTTTCTTTTAATTAGATTTTTTTGGGGCCAGAAATGCCACAGAAACAAAGTCATATTTTTCTTATATCAGCAGTTAAATGATATTGGTTTGTTCCAACTAGTTTGTTTAATAACTGGCTTAGATACTGCTCATCAGATTTCCCTATTATAAAGTCAGTATTTTCTTTTTTTTTAATTTTTTTTTTCTTTATAAAATTAAGAAGTGGTTTTTGGCTAGATGCTTTGAAATGATATAAATATACTATTTATCATTAAACTTTTAACTACCAATTTGATGATTCATTGATAAACTGGCATTTTTGTACATATATTTTTACCTCCTTAAACTCACTTTTAAATTAAATTATGAGATATATTAGACAATACAGTATGAAACTGTCATCCTCAGGATTTCTGCAAATAGCTAAAATCTACAGCTTTTTATTATAAAAAGTTTTGAAGGAGGAGCAGTGGACCCATGTAACAGTTTGTTTTCAGAAATCATGAAATTGTTCACTTAATATAAAATTTTGTTCCCTATTTGTCTGGAGGAGGAGAAAAACTAGCAATAGTCATTCATTAAGAAAATAATTAATCTTTATTAAGTGATATGTTAAGATTTATCATCATTATTTATCACTTAAGAATTTTTTAGGTCTCAAGATTTGCTTGATTTATGCCTACTTCTTGGATAGAGTATAAAATTCATTAAGTACTTTTTTCTTTTCCATTTGCCAGATTTGCTTATGGATGCAACTAATAGGGGTTACCGGGGCCATCAATCCTTTTGCTGAAAATTTTCTAGACATCTCTCAGTTAGACCAAGCTTTTCTTCTATTAGATCCCTCAAAAAGAGTTTGTGGTTAGAGAACACCCAAGTTCCTGCATGATAAAGCTATTTTCCTATGGTCTCATACCCGAAGGCCAGGCAGCCTGGCTCTGCAATTTTCAGCACACATTTTCTTTTTTATTTATTTATTGATTTATTTTTATTATACTTAAATTTTGGGAATGCAGGTGCAGAACGTGCAGGTTTGTTACATAGTTATGCATGTGCCATAGTGGTTTGCTGCACCCATCAACCCATCATCTACATTAGGTATTTCTCCTAATGCTATCCTTCCCTTTGCCCCTGCCACCCTCAACAGGCCCTGGTGTGTGATGTTCACCTCCCTGTACCCGTATGTTCTCATTGTTCAACTCCCATTTTTAAGTGAGAACATGTGGTGTTTGGTTTTCTGTTCCTGCGTTAGTTTGCTGAGAATGATGGTTTCCAGCTTCATCCATGTCCCACCAAAGGACATGAATTCATTCTTTTTTATGGCTGCATAGTATTCCATGGTATATATGTGCCACATTTTCTTTTTTACTTTACAAAAGAAGACATACATGAGGCCAACAAACATAAAAAAAAAAGGCTCATCATCACTGGTCATTAGAGAAATGCAAATCAAAACTACATTGAGATACCATCTTAAGCCAGTTAGAATGGCAATCATTAAAAAATCAGGAGACAACAGTTGCTGGAGAGGAAGTGGAAAAATAGGAACATTTTTACACTGTTGGTGGGAGTGTAAACTAGTTCAACCACTGTGGAATACAGTGTGGTGGTTCCTCAAGGACCTAGAAATAGAAATTCCATTTGACCCAGCAATCCCATTACTGGGTATATATCCAAAGAATTATAAATCATTCTACTATAAGGACACATGCACACGAATGTTCATTGCAGCACTGTTTACAATAGCAAAGACCTGGAACCAATCCAAATGCCCATTGATGATAGACTGGACAGGGAAAATGTGGCACATATACACCAGGGAATATTATGCAGCCATCAAAAACGATGAGTTTGTGTCCTTTGTAGGGACATGGATGAACCTGGAAACCATCATTCTCAGCAAACTGACAGAAGAGCGGAAAATCAAACACCTCATGTTCTCACTCATAGGCAGGTGTTGAACAATGAGAACACATGGACACAGGGAGGGGAGCACTACACACTGGGGTCTGTTGGGAGGAAATAGGGGAGGGACAGCGGGGCTTGGGGAGTTGGGGAGAGACAGCATGGGTAGAAATGCCAGATATAGGTGAAGGGGAGGAAGACAGCAAATCACACTGCCACATGTGTACCTATGCAACAATCTTGCATGTTCTTCACATGTACCCCAAAATCAGCACACATTTTCTTATCAACATGATCCGACAGTGGTGCTGCCCTGCCCTGCATGCTGTGCTTGACACAGTCAAATTCCTCTGCTGCTCATCTGATCCAACCTAGAGGATTATCACTGAAGTCACATTGTTTCAGTGACACACAGCTCAGAGTAGATCATTGTGGGTCAGGATATAGATTTGTATTCTCTTTTATTAATCTGGAAATTTTTATTAGATTATAGTTTTAAATATTGGCTTTTTCCACTGTTTATTTTTACTGTCTTCAGGGAATCTTGTTTTATGTATGTTATTTCTTGTTTGCCTCTCATTCATTTTACTGTTTTTCTTGCCCTTTTTATGTCTTTTTAACTTGATTTCTAGTTTAGGGATTTTTTTTCTTTGCTTTTCCTTAATGCTCATTATTACATTTTTATTTGAGTCTGTTTTTCCTCATTCACCTTGTAATTTATCATAAATTCTGAGGGAGACTTATTTTAGATAGCAAACAATCAATTATATTGAATGCTAGAATAAACATTTCTTCAGTGATGCTGAGAAATGGTGTTCATGTCCAAGGCACTCCTCCTGGAGGGTTTAACTGAGCATATACACCAATAAAATGAGGGTTCTGAGAACAGAGAGGGCACAGAATCTAGGAAATAACTAATCTAACCCAGGAGAGTAATGGAAGGAAATCTCAGGCCTCAGCTGCATCTCAGGGTTAGAAAATAACAGGCCCAGGTTCATGCAGATAGAAAATTTGGGGCTTAAAAGAGATTCTATTCAGTAAGAGCAATATTGAGAAGATAGAAAATCTTCAGGGCCAGACGCAGTGGCTCAAGCCTGTAATCCCAGCACTTTGGGAGGCCGAGGCGGGTGGATCACGAGGTCGAGAGATCGAGACCATCCTGGTCAACATGGTGAAACCCCGTCTCTACTAAAAATACAAAAAACTAGCTGGGCGTGGTGGTGCGTGCCTGTAATCCCAGCTACTCAGGAGGCTGAGGCAGGAGAATTGCCTGAGCCCAGGAGGCAGAGGTTGCGGTGAGCTGAGATCGCGCCATTGCGCTCCAGCCTGGGTAACGAGAGCGAAACTCCGTCTCAAAAAAAAAAAAAAAAGAAGATAGAAAATCTTCAAGATATGAGAAAAATATTTGTTTCATTAATAAGAAATCAAAGGAAAATTAGATAGTTTAAGAAAACAAAAGAATGTGTGATTTCAATGTGAAAGAAGTCAATATGATATTAAACATTGTGATTGTAAGCAAGTTATATGGTGTGAGGCAAGGGTACATTTCAGCAGGGTGCCAGGAATTACGTACTTTTGTTACCTAAATAATCATTCTAGGGGCCATAGAGAAAGAAGAGCAATCCTAGCATGTTACTTGACTGCATGATGAATAATTTTACACAAGAAAAAGCAAGTAAATACTGATTGTTGATTTTGAATTTCTTTATACCATTCATAGGAAAGGTTAGAAAACCTGGTTGTAGCTGTAGAAAGCCACCTAAATGTTAGCAGCTCTGTCCATTTAAAATTTGGCTAAAAGATGTGAGAAGTAAAGGTGGGTAGCTTGATGTTGGGAGATAGCATTGCTGATGGACTCATTGTTGAGAGAGAGGAGTCTGTGTAGGTTAATGGAAGAAAATAGTAAAAATGATAATATAATTGTGTAGCCCTGGGAATACGAAGTCCACAGGGGTTATTGCAGCTGAGGTAATCTCTCTTCTTTCACAAGAGGGAATCAATAGACAAAAGCTTGTTTTTAAAAATTCTTTTACCCCCACCTGTGGACAGGCTACAAGCTGGTTTTGATCAGTCCAGGAACAGCACCCAGCATGGTCAGCCTTAGAGCTGACATTGCCTCTTTGAGGCAGGCTTGTGAGTGGGGAGGGCTGGGATGAAAGATTGTTGATTTGGGGTATGAGTTCTTTGAACTACTTAGATTCAGATGTAAATCGTGTTATTTGTTAAGTTATGTTTTTAGTAAGGGATGGTGGTGGATGTCTGACATGATTTGCAGAGCAAGAAGGAAGTGATGTAGTTGAGACAGTAGGCAAAATGAAACACCGACGGAGACGGCTGACTGCCAGAGCTTTATTTGGAATCACTATTTCCTGTGAACATGAAATGGAATATTATGACTGGGTCAGTTGCCTATCCTTGGTCCAATTAACTGTGGACAAGTGACAACCAAGTTGCTACCCAGGGGTTAAGGCAAAGGGGGAGATCCCTCGATGAACGATGTGGAGATCCTGTCCTTATAAGCAGTAGACAGAAGGGACTGGGATGCTATGGTGAGGCTGTCAGCAGACCAGGGGGCTGTGCAATGAAAACAATTCCAAAGTTCTGTACATCCTTAGTACAAAATGGAAAGCATGTAAACCATGAAAGGACAGTGTACATCCCATCCAGTTGTGAATTATGCCCTAAGCTATTGCTTATTAATAAGGGACAAGAATGTCAACCCATTCTAATAAATTAGAGGAGAGAGGAGATTCAAATTTGTCTCCAAAATAAAATATTTCTTAAGCTGAGCTATGTTTCCTTCATTAAGGTAAAACGGGGTAAGTGCTAGAAACTATATGGTCTACACATTTATTTGGTAGCCTGGAATGTGTGTATTTCCATGCAATTTTATCTTAGGAGTAATGTCATTTACTATGTGTACTGAAGAACAAAAAATCTTGGTATTACTGCATATTGTAATATCATATTATGACACACACACACACACACACACACGTGTGTGTGTATGTGTGTGTATATTCCATTATGTGGAGGCTTGACTATATTGCAAGCCTATAAAAATAAACCAGTGAAAAGGGAGACCTTAATTGAAATTGCAAGGTCCTAAAGGGAGTGAGTTTTCCTGGAATGAAGAAAAGGATAAGAAGAGTAGGAAAATAACATTTCTAAAGAAAATATCTATTTTTGGTTTCAGGAGAGACTTAAAGAATTAGCAGTTTAACTTGTGAAAGATGGTATATCTGTTCTTAAGAGTGATCTGCCGGGCACGGTGGCTTACACCTGTAATCCCAGCACTTTGGGAGGCCAAGGCAGGCAGATCACGAGGTCAGGGGTTCAAGACCAGCCTGACCAACATGGTGAAACCCTGTCTCTACTAAAAATACAAAAATTGTCTTGTCTATTCGTACATTTACTTACTGGATGCTCCTCCCCGCAGAGCAGAGGCTACACAAGAAGAGAGATCTTGCCTATGTTATTTAATGTCTGGGAGGTAGCTGGCCACAATTCCTCCCTCTCAGCCACTAGGAATACCAGGGGGTACTTGAAGAAAAAGAAGTAAGACAGATGACCTACTTGAGTCTCTGTTATATGAGGATAATGGACCTCCTGGTAAATAGAGTCATGATGTTTGATATGAAAAGAGCCCTTTTCTATGTGCTGGTTTTAGCAGGATGTCTCTGGGTTAGGATTGCATGGTAAATAAATATGTGGTCTATGGATCCATGAGTCGTGGCCCTCTGGAGAACCAGAAAGCTATTTGAGGTATTAAATGGAGATATTTCATAACTTGCATCCCTGCCCCAACGTGAACTAAACCATGTCCCTTGCCCAGAGACTAAGAGGGAAGGGAAGACCTGGAGACCCACACAGGATGTCGGAACCTTTTCCTGCTTTTCTGGTGCCTCTTGGTGGCTGTATCCCTGAAATGATTGGAAAAGCTGGGTCCTGGGTGAGATTTCTGGTTTATGTTTGACTTAACATCTGATCACTTTTGTGAGCCCAGCCACCAAATCCCAGAGCCTAGAGCACTGCTTGGCTTAAAGAGCATTTAGTGAATATTTGTTGTGTGAGTGAGCATGATCACACATTTGTGCAGTGGTTGGCAGAGCCATGGTTTTCTTTTGTAGTAGTATTTTTTCCTTCATAAGCAATCCATGTCAGAATAAGACCTGTTTCATTAATTCTGCACTTTAAATGGGAGATCCAGATATCTAGAAATAAACCTAGGTTCATCATAGCATTTGTTGGAATTGAGGTTCATAAAAATAATGGATCTAATTTGGAAAATGCACCCTTGCAAATCCTTAAGGACTCTGCTGTAACTGATGGAGTGAAAGTGCAGCTCTGGTGACACACATGGATTGAGCTTGAGGGAAGTGGGGTGTCCTTGCTGTTATGCAAGGCTCACATCAGATGTGGTCCTGATATAAGTCTTATGGTTGTATTTTTAAAAGCTCTCCCTGAAGGGAATCTTAAAAGGAAGAAGTCCTCAAGTTATAAATCACAGAAAGCCTCATGCTTCTTTGAACTATTAGCCCAGTACTTCATTTTTATTCCTTTTGAGCCTGTTTTTGCTGTTGGCACAAAAGGATAATTTAATGCTTTCCAGAGATGAAATCTTACAGGCATGCTGGCAACTTCTGGATTTGCTTCTGTAAAGTGATCTCTCAGCCTGTGTGTAGTTATTGGTCTTAATTCCTTTAAATTAAGTATGTGGAAACAGTATTGGATTTAATGGAGACAAAGTCTGGAACCATGGCTTAGCACTGGCATTTTCTGCTGGAAACATTACTCTGAAGTGAATACACTGGGTGTCAGAGTTAAACAATAATCGCTCTTGTTTATCATTTAGTGTGTACAATTCTGGTGAGAAACTTGCATTTTCTAACCTTCGTCTTAAACCTCCTTTGTTGCTCTTGTCTGACTTACCAAGTTCTGTGGTCCACATACTTTATGAAAGTGGAGCTTTCCTAAGCCAGGGTGGTCTTGGACAGGCAGATGCACATGGTTAAGTTATTGCCCCACACTTTAGAATGACATGGTCATTTTAAGCTGCATTAAGTATATCTGGGCAACAGTAAGCCTCACTTCCCAGGATAAGGTGAACTACTGGAACATATTTTATTGCCTTTGAATTTTGCCTTTGAATGTTCATGATTTATGTTAGATTATAAAAGAAAGAAAGAAAGGACTTTTGATAGGTTAGCCTATTTTTTCCTTGTTGCTGAATTTGAGTTTAAAATCCTTCATGGTATTCCTATGTGGCCCCAATACCTTTTAATTGTCAGATCCAAGACAATTTAATAATACAGTTTTGAGTCTTAAAGAAAACCATGGAAAGGGAAAATGGACCCTGGCGTGTCTGGTGAGCTGTATTTATTATTTGGATCTGAATAGAATTTTATCTGATGTTTCTTAGGTGCTCTGACACTGATGTGAATGTAGTTGTTTACTCTACTGTTAGGTATCAATGATAGAATCTTCATACCAGATGAGACCTAAAGGCCACCTGATTCCATTTTTAGCCAAAAGAAAATAAGTTACTTATTGAAAATTATGTGCTAGTTCATAGCAGAGCTAGCATCATAGAGGCATCCTGAGTCCTGGATTGGTGCTGTTTTCACACTATGCCATGGTAGCCTTGTAGTATTAGTTAGAATTTTGCCTTTTAATGATTTCATATTTTATTTTATAGATGTTATTTTTTTGTAAAATTATACCTTAAATAATTCACATAATAATTTAATAGATATTCATAGGTATTTTTCATACTAATATATTCTTAAGTATAAATAAGTTCATGTTTTACCTGGCTAACAAATTACTGTATCCAGATGTTGAATATGTGAAATTCCTAAAGCAGGGAGGCAAAGAATAAAAGCTAGAGCTGACCAAGAAAAAAAAAAAAAGAGAAGACTCAAATTACTAAAACCAGGAACAAAAGAGAGACTATTACTACCAACTTTATAGAGATTTTAAAAATTATCAATGAATATTTTAACTACTATATTATAAATGAGATAGATAAACTGAACAAATTCCTAGAAAGACATGACTTGCTGAAACTGACTCAAGAATAAGTAGAACATTGAAATAGATCTATAACAAGTACAGAGATTAACTTAGTAAACAAACTAAACAAAAATAAACAAAGACTTCCCGCAAAGAAAAGCTAGGATAAGATGGCTTCACTGGTTATTCCTACCAGACACTTAAAAGGAAATTAATACCAATTCTTCACAAACTCTTCCAATAGATAGAAGAGGAGGGAATAAAATCAAATCTGGCAATCTATGAAAAGGATTACACACTATCACGAAGTAGGATTCATCCCCAGAATGCAAGGTTGGTTTAACAAATGAAAATATTAGCTCATCCAGTGCATCACAGCAGCAAGACAAAAACCACACAATCATGTCAACATACACAGGAAATTTTTGACAAAATTTAACTCCCATCCATGGTACAAACACTTAGCAACAGTGGCAAATGGAAAAGGGCTTCCTCAGCCTAATACAGCCACCTGTGAAATCCGTGACTAGCATCAGTCTTAATGGTGAAAGGCTAGGTGCTTTCCCCAAGATGAGGAAAAACAAGCATGTTCATTCTCACCACTCACTTCTATTCATCATTATGCTGGATGTTCTAGTCAGGGCAGTTAGGTAGAACACATGCACACATGTATGTGCATGCACGCACGCACACACACACACACACACACACACAGGCTTACCTTCTTGAGAACCATTACCAGTTGGTGATGCATGGTTTCTTGTGGGATTGTCACCTTCCTTGAGAGTTTCAAGGTGAAGCATGTGCTTATCACTGCAGCAGATGGAACCATGAGCTGGTGCTCACATGTTTCTGTGAACACAACTCCTTCCCTGGGGTCTCTGCCTGTGTTTGCAGCTCCATTGCTGATGGTACCTAGTGTGGGCTCTTGGCTCATTCCCTCTTCCCTCTCTGCCTTTTCTGTTTCTGAACACAGGGAATGGATGACCTAGTAAAGAAGGGTGCCTAAAACCTTACTCCTGCTGTCTTTAGGGAGCTTCTGAGATTTCAACTAGGCATTACTTTCTGATGGATCTTTCTCAGGAAATACATCCTCCATTATTTCCTATTTAGTAACTTTTGTCATTTCTGTACACAAAAGTTTCAGGAGTCCCGGGTCACTCCTGGGCATGGGATATAAGACTCATTTCTGTCTAGCACATCCCCTTCTCACCTCATACCCCATTTTCCTGCAAAGCCACTTACTTCAACCATGTGGGCTGTCTCCCTTCTTCTGCACTATGCTCTCCACATGGCCATACCTGTGTCCTATGCTTTCTTCCTTCGAAACCCTGCGTTCCACTACCTCCCTCGCCATATTTTTATGACTAAACAAAATTTCATTTATATGACTAAAGTAAACAAAACTTCAAAGACACTTGAATGTGATTATCATTGTGCATTTGTGGGTGTTCTGCTAAAAGACTGGCAATGTATTTAATTCTCATTTATTAATAAGAAAAAATAAAATAGGAAAAAAATAGGAAGTTGAGACAATTCTCTTCAAATTATGAATTTGATAAAAAGAATTTTGTACTCAATATTAGATCTTTATGGACTTTGGTAAAATCCATATCTGCTTTCTTTTTTTGCAATTAAAAATAAGTAAATTTCTTTGAGAAGATTTTCTATTTTGATTGTTATTTTTTTCCTGATTCTCATTTTTAGTGTTTTCTATTTCTATTAACATCTTATCTTGTACTCATTCTCAATGGCTCAAAGTATTAAAAAAATAAGGGAATAATGTAAAGTATGAAAATGTCAAATATTTTTCCATTATAATAAAATATAAGTTTTAAAAAGGTAAGAAATTAAAAAATTGAAGGTCATATGTCTTCAAATAATTATTCAAAAACTTTCACTTTTATTAAAATTAAAAATGTACAGTGATAAGTATACAATTCATTGTATCCAAACTTTAAATAAAAGCTGAAATATTTTAGTTTATTTAAGACTTAAATATATTTTTATTAGGAAAGAAAGAAAATTACAATAGAACCTTTAGGGTCTGTCTTTGCCACTGTAAGAAGTAGTAATTAACACATCACACTGGTTACATGCAAACACAGAGCTGCCTGGAGAATAAAGGCCGAGGAGGGCAGATCACGAGGTCAGGAGTTCGAGAACAGCCTGGCCAACATGGTGAAACCCTGTTTCTACTAAGAATACAAAAATTAGCCATGTGTGGTGGTGAGTGCCTGTAATCCCAGCTACTTGGGAGGCTGAGACCTGAGTCAGAAGAATTGATTGAAACTGGAAGGTGGAGGTTGCAGTGAGCCAAGATCACACTACTGCACTCCGGCCTGGGTGAAAGAGTGAAACTCTATCTCAGAAAAAATAAATAAATACATAAATAAAACTGGTTTATATTACAGAATACTCCTCACCTGCCCTGTGTACCTGCTGTGATTCCATGTTGATTGCAGACCATGAATAGAGCAGGAAACACTCAGTGAGGTGGATGCTTGAGTGCTACTGGGAAACAGGCTCTGTTCTGCAGGAGTCTGTTGCATGTCTGCTCTCTGCCAGGAAGTATTTGACAAGTTATTGAATTGTTTTTCTCTTATCCAAGTGTTTCTGTTCCTCAGATAGATCAGAAGCAGCGTTTGTTCCCCAATGTCCATGGGATTAAGATATAATTGTCTTTTGTTTTGAAAGGCAACAGTCTTTACTGGTTTAAGGAAAAGAATCAACATGAATGAACTCCAATAGAAAAAAATGAAGAGTCAATGTCATTCTTAACTCTAGAAAACTTCCTTGCTTTCTAACTCTGGATCTAAGAAAACAAGAAAACCAGCATCAATTCACTTATTGAAATGCTAATGTCAAGAGGGTATATTTTTATGCACAAAATGTAATCCATATATCCATTCATTCCACAAATATTTATGAGTGCCATGAAAACAGTAGTGAACAGGGCTGGCCAAGATTCTGTTTTCATGGAACTTAATCTAGTGGAAAACACAGACAACATGTCAGGCAATGCTAGGTGCTATGGCAGAAAGGGTAGAATTTGGTTCAAAGCCACTGATTAGTGTGGGAGGCTGAGATCAGAGCAGACATCAGCTTTTTAAGATGAAGAAGGACATGGCTGCATCTCAGACATGAAATGTGCATATATGAATGTTAGGAAAGTTTACCATAATTCTTAGAAATGTAATCTCTAATCACAGAATTTAGACTTGTGCCTCCTGGTGAATTTAGAATTCAGCCTTTGGTAATGGACGTGTTATTTTCATTGAATTTACAGAATGGAGAGGTTTGATGCTCTGTGAGTGAGGGAGGATGGAGAGGCACCGGCCTCAAGAAGGCTGAGCTGCTGCTGGGCAGTACTGCATTATACCAGCCATTAACATCAGCTGCTTCCATGCACTACAGCCTCCCACATAACGTGGATGAGCAGGTGAAACCACAGAACCATCCCAAAGGCTGTGTCATGCTTTCATACATTTGAGGCCATTTATGTCCCCTCCTAAAACATAAACAGTCACACATGCTGAGGAGCAGAGGTGGGGAGGCCCTAGTGTGTGCAACTTATGGAAAACAGAGCAGCATTTGTATATGTTGATGCATAGAACAAGAAACATATCAAAGGAGGGATAAGAGAAAAGGCAGGTTTCTAAAATTAGTCACTGAGGACTTGTTTTCATCTCTGTTTTGAAAGGTCATGGGGATTTCTCTTGAGCTAGAATGGAGGCAGTTTGTGCAGTGCATGGACAAATCAGTGTGAGAGTGCCTGAGTTTCCAATGACATATTTGCAACTGTTTGTGTTTGTAGCTTTTGAGCTATGGCCATGGAAGATGGTTCATATTATATTTAATGGTTGTTGATCCAGTATCTGGCCAGTGGGAGATATTTGTTCCTGATGGCCTGGCAGAGCTTTCGGCTCTGCAAACACTCATTGCTGTGGCTTCCAGCCCGAGCACATTGTGGTCACATCGCAGGAATGTGACAGTTGGACTGTAATTTTAGTTCTGCTCAATTTCTTTGTAAATGATTTATAAATGCAACTTGAAAAATTAATCTTGAAATAGGTTGCAGCATTTTGGTTATACTCAACACATAGGATTCCTATTACACATCTAATTCTATTATTTCTGGTTATGGCACGGTGCTAATGAAGTTTGAGAATTACAAAAATATGACAACTTTTTTTTTTTTTTTTGCACTTCAAGGATAAATAGCCTTAAAGTAAACAAATAATACCAAGGGAAAAGATACAATGAAATTTTCTACATAGAAAACCCCACAATGTAAAAGCTTATGCAAATTTTGAAGCATTTGTGCTTACAGTATTCTAATAGACTTTTTAAATGGTGGTCCATTTGAATGAGCCTGTCCAAAGCATACTTATTTCAGTTATTTACTGAAAGACAAGCTAGAGTTGAATAAAAAGTGAACCATACTCTGATTTAATGAGTGTAGTTTGGCCATTAAAACAACCCTCTATTCTTAGTAGAATCTTTGTAGAATATGTAGTTATTTTATGGGAAATGTAAGATGCAGATACAGAAAAATAATATGTTGATGTAATTATTTTTTAACTTCAGAAATATTATTTCTAAATGTTTTCTTTTTAAAGAAACAACATTTTAGAAAATAGAAAGTATAAACAGACAAAACAAAGGAAACTAAGGGAAAAAACACAATAGCTTATTAGCATTAGCTGCTCCACCCCGCACTGGTAACCACTGCTAATGTGCTAGTGTGTAAACCTAATTCTCTCCCTGAACGTGTGGGCATGGATGTATCTATTCATACATACATACACACACACATAGTGAAATGAGATTCTAGTACAAATACTGTTTTTTAGCCTGATTATTCACCTACTTAATTTTGATGGTTGCATATAATTCTTTTATGTGGGTGCAGCATAATTTATTTGATTCATGTTCTGTTGTACATTCAGGTAGCTTCCGATTTGTGTTATAAATATATACCATGCTATGATAAGCATCGCTGTAAACACATTTTTATATTTGGGTGATTATTTTCTCATAATGAACTGCTGAGTCATTGTCTTCACTGTTTAATAGCTTTTGATACATATTGCCAAATTTTCCCTAAAAAGTTTGGGCCAACATGTATATCTTCTTATAAACTGTGAGGAAACTATTTGTCTACATCAAAGAATAAAAATTATTTTAGGCCAGGTGTGATGGCTCACACCTGTAATCCCAGCACTTTGGGAGGCTGAGACAGGTGGATCATTTGAAGCCAGGAGTTTGAAACCTACCTTACCAACATGGTGAAACCCTGTCTCTACTAAAAATACGAAAATTTGCCAGGTGTGTTGGCCCATGTCTGTAATCTCAGCTATTTGGGAAGTTGAGGCACAAGACACTCTTGAACCTGGGAGGCAGCGGTTGCAGTGAGTCAAGATTGTGCCACTGCACTCCAGCCTGGGCAACAGAGCAAGACTCTGTTTCAAGAAAAAAAATTATTATTTTAAAGATGTTTGTTAACACAAGTCACAGTTGTTTGCCCACGCTGGATGGGCCTAGGAGGGAAAGTGACTTACATATTTTGCCTTCTTATGGATGACGCCCCTCAATTCCTGCCTGAAAAACCCAAAGTAAGGATTTCTCTGGATCAGAAAGGGTTTCAGTTGTTAGCAAAAAAATGGAAACATATTTAGTATCTTGGGCATTTGTATTTCATTTTTTGTTTATTCACTTTTTAAGTCAGTTTTTTCATTGAAGTACTCTTATTCTCAGTAATGCCTTTCCATATGTTATGAGAATAATTTTTTTTGTAGTTTGTGATATTTTTAAAAGTTCTATTTTTATTATTAGATGTAGTACTTTCCCCTATGTAACATATTTATTAATATGTTTCTAACTTTATATTAAACATTTATGTAATTTGTTCTTACATACTTTAAATTTTATTTGGAACTTAATCCTTGTGGATTATATCTGCGTGTATGTTATTGTGTAAGTTATCACCCATTTATTTTTCTCTTGAAAGATTAGTTAGCTACCCAGTTAGGAATCATTTCTTCCTTACTAATCTGGAAGGCCAAACTTGTCACATAATAAATTTTAGGTATTATTGGGTCTATTTCTTAACGTTTTTTATTTCAAAAACAGTCTGTCAATTTTGATTATGTAGCTTTACAATAAATATTTCTCAATGTCCTTTTAAAAATCTTTTACTTAGTAGAACTTTTACAAAATGTGTTGTGCAAGTTTTAATATATGCTCCTATCACCAGCTTAAACCAGTAGCACCCAGCCAATCCCTTTTCATATCTGTTCCAGCAAAATTATTTTGAAGTAAATCTCAAATAGCATTTCATCTGTAAATATTTTATATTTCTATTAGATATTTTTATTAAGATATAATTTACATGACTTAAAATTCACCATTTTTAACTATGCAATTCACTTGGTTTGAATGTATTCATATATTATGCAATCATTACCACTGTCTAATTTTGGGATACTTCCATCACCCTGAAAAGAAGCCCTGTACCTCTTTTCAATCAGTCCCATTTCCCAACTCCCGAATTGTCAAGCAACCACTGGTCTAATTTCTGTTTCTATGGACTTTCCTATTCTAAATATTTCATATATATAAGTGAAATCTTACAATATGTGGCCTTTTGTGTCTGACTTATTTTACACAGCCTAATGTTCTCAAGGTTTGTGTTATATATTGTTACTTCATTTTTATATTTGAAAAAAATTCCATAGTATAAATATACCACAATTTATCCATTTATCTGTTGTAGGATTTTGGAGTTGTTTCCACTTTTTGGCTATAGTGAATAATGCTGCCGTGAAGATTTATGCACACATTTTTGTGTAAACATATATTTTCAATTATTTGTATATATCTAGGAGTGGAATTTCTGGGTCATATGGTAATTCTATGTTTAACTGTTTGAAGAATTGCCAAATCTTTATACCAGTGGCTACATTATTTTACATTCCCACTAGCCATGTATAAGAGTTCCAGTTTCTCTAGATCTTTGCCAATACTTATTTTCCATTTTAAAAAAGTATAACTATTCATGCATAATGGTACCTCAAGGTTTTGATTTGCATTTCCATAATAATTAATGATGTTCAATATCTTTTCATGTGTTTCTTGGCTATCTGCGTATCTTCTTCGGAGAAATGTCTATACAAATTATTTGCCCATTATAAAATTGGGTTGACATTTATTCTTGAGCTTTAATAGTTCTTTATTTATTCTGAATAATAAATATATATCCAACTCATGTCAAATATATAACTGGCAACTATTTTCTTTCATTCTGGCGATGTTTCATTTTCTTTATAGTATCTCTTAATAAGCAAAACTTTAAATTTTGTTGAAGTCCCATTATATTTTGGGTGCTTATTTTATTATTTTTATTTATTGTTTTGAGACAAAGTCTGGCTCTGTCACACAGGCTGGTGTCCAGTGGCGTGATCTTGACTCACTGCAACCTCTGCCTCCCAGGTTCAAGTGATTCTCCTGCCTAAACTTCCTGAGTAGCTGGGACTATGGGCACCCACCACCACGCCCAGCTAATTTCTGTATTTTTAGTAGAGGTGGGGTTTCACCATGTTGGCCAGGCTGGTCTAGAACTCCTGACCTCAAATGATCCACCTACCTCAGCCTCCCAAAGTGCTGGGATTATAGGTGTGAGCCACCATGCCTGGCCTTGGATGCTTATTTTAGATGTCACATCAAAGAATCATTTGCTAAAGCCAAGATCATGAAGGTTTACTCCCATGTTCCAAGAGTTTTGTCACTTTAGCTCTGACGTTTAAGCCTCTGATCCATTTGCACATAATGGATTATTGTAAACTGCAGCCACCTTACTGCCCTGTCGAGCACTAGGTCTTATTTCTTCTATCCAGTGGTATATTTGTGCCCATTAATTGACTTCTTATCATTCCCCTGCCCTTCTCAGGCTCTGGTAACCAGCACTCTATTCTTTGTCTATCTTCATGAGATCTGCTTTTTTTAGCTTCCACACATGAAGGAAAATATGCAATATTTATCTCTTATTGTCTGGCTTATTTCACCTAATGACTTCCAGTTCCATCCGTGTTGCTGTAAATGACAGGATTGCATTTTTTTTATGGCTGAACAATATTCCTTTGTGTATATATATCACATTGTCTTTATCCATTCATCCATTGATGGGCATTTATGTTGATTCTATGTTTTGGCTATTGTGAATAGTTCTGTAATAAACATGAGAATGTATGTATCTCTTTGATATATTGATTTGGATATATACCCAGTAGTGGATGGCTGGATCATATATACAGTAGTCCTATTTATAGTTTTGTTTGAGAAACCTCCATACAATTTTCCATAGTGGCTGTGCTAATTTATATTATCAAAAACAGTGTATTAGGGTTCCTCTTTTTCTACATCCTTACCAACATCTGTTATTCCCTGTCTTTTTATAAAAGCCATTGTAACTGGGGTGAGATGATATCTCATTGTGGTTTTGGTGTGCATTTCTCTGATGATTAGTGATATTGAGCATGTTTATACTTCTTAGTTATTTGTATGTCTTCTTTTGAGAAATGTCTTTTCAGATTTAAAAAAAATTAGATTTTTAAGACTATTATGTTGCTTCAGCTTCTTATATATTCTGGTTATTAATCCCTTGTCAGATAATTTGCAAGTATTTTCTCCTATCCTCTGAGCTGTTTCTTCACTTAGTTTAACGTTTCACTTACTGTACAGAAGCTTTCTACCTGGATATAATTTCATTTGTCTATTTTTGCTTCGGTTGCCTGTGCTTTGTGATTTTACACACAAAAAAAATCTTTGCCCAGACCTAAATCCTTGAGGATTAGCCCAATGTTTTCTTCTAGTAGTTTCAAAAATTCAGGTCTTGGATTTAAGTCTTTAATCCATTTTTATTTTATTTTTGTGAGGAAAGATTTATTCTATGAGGAGAGATAGGGGTCCAGTTTCATTTCCCTGCATATGGTTATTCAGTTTTCCCAGCACCATTTATTGAAGAGACTGTCCTTTTTCCATTGTAACTTTTGCTGCCTTTGTCAAAATGAGTTGGCTATAAATGTTTGGATTTATATCTGGGTTCTTTATTGTGTTTCATTGCTCTATGTACTTGTTTTTATGGCAGTTCCATTTTGATTTGGTTACTATAACTTTGGAGGACATTTTGAAGTCAGGTAGGTGTGATATCTTCAGCTTTGTTCTTTTTGCTCAGGATTACATTGGCTATTTGGAGTCTTTTGTGGGTGTGTATAATAAATATTAGAATTCCTATTTCTGTGAAGAACTTCATTGAAATTTTAATAGGAATTGCACTGAATCTGTAAGTTACTTTGAGTAGAATTAATATTTTAACAATATTAATTCTCCCAATCCGTAAGCATGGAACATCTTTCCATTTTTAAATGTCCTCTTCAGTTTCTTTCATCATTGTTTTATATTTTTCCTTATTAAATCTTTCACTTCATTGGATAAATTGACTCCTAGGCATTTTATATTCTTTGTAGCTATTGTAATGGGATTGCTTTCTTGATTTCTTTTTAAGATTGCTTTTTATTGGTATATATAAATACTACTGATTTTTTAATATTGATTTTGTATACTGCAACTTTACTGAATTTATCAGTTCTAAGAGTTTTTGGTGGAGTTTTTAGGTTTTTCTAAGTATAAGATCATGTCATTTGTGAATGAAGCTAATTAGATTTCTTCCCTTCCTATTATATTTATTAATTCTTTATCTTACCTAATTGCTCTAGCCAGGTCTTCTAAGACTATGGGAATAAACATAATAAAAGTGGACATTCTTGTTTTGTTCCAGATCTTAGGACTTTCAGTTTTTACTTATGCAGTACAATGTTAGCTGTGGTTTTGTCATATATAGCTTTATTATTTTGACATATGTTCCTTCTATATGTAGTTTGTTGAGAGTTTTTTAATCATAAAAGGATGTTGAATATTATGAAATGATTTTTCAACATCTATTGAAGTGATTATATGGATTTTGTCCTTAATTTTGTTGATGTGATATAACCTGTTTATTAATTTGTATATGTGGGCCCACTTTTGCATCCTTGGGATGAATCCCACCTGACCACAATGAATGATCTTTTTAATGTGTTGTTGAATTTGGTTTGCTAGTATGTTGTTGAGGATTTTCACATCTATATTCATCAGGGATATTGGCCTGTAGTTTTCTTTTTGTCGTTGTTGCTGTGTCCTTATCTGGTTTTGATATTAGAGTAATGCTGGCCTCATAGGATGAGTTTGGAAGTATTCTCTCCTCTTCAATTTTATTTAAGAATTTGAGTGAAATTGGTATTAGTTCTTACTTAAGTGTTTGATAGAATTCAGCAGTGAAGTCAACACTGTGGGCTTTTCTTTGATGGCATACTTTCATTGCAGCTTTGATCTCACTGCTCATTATTGGTTTCTTGAAGTTTTCTATTTCTTCATGCTTCAGTCTTGATAAATTGCATGTGTCCAGAATTTATCCATTTCTTCTAGATTTTCCAATTTGTTGACATATCATTTTTCATAATAATCTCTAATGATTCTTTGTATTTCTGTGGTCTTAGTTGTTATGTTTTCGATACTGTTTATTTGGATTTTTTCTCTATTTTTCTTAGTCTAGCCAAATGTTTCTTAGTCTAACCAAACCAACTTTTCATTTTCTTGGTTGTCTTTATTGCTTTTTAAGTCTTATTTCATTTGTTTCCCTCTGATCTTTATTATTTCTTTCCTTCTACTAATTTTGGGTTTCACTTATTCTTCCTTTTTCTTTAAGGAACATTGTTAGGTTGTTTATTTGAAGGCTTTCTACTTTTTCGGTTTATGAAGAAAGTTTATTCCTATAAACTTCCCTCTTAATACTGCTTTTGCTATATCCTTAGATCTTGGTATATTTCATTTTATTTTTAAAGATATTTTTAAATTTTCTTTTTAATTTATTTATTGACCCCTTGGGGATTCAGTGGCATGTTGTTAAGTTTTCATGTGTTTCTGTATTTTCCAAGATTTCTCTTGTTATTGATGTCTAGTTTTATTTCATTTTGATCAGAAAAGATATTTATATGATTACTACTTTTTAAAAATTTGTTGAAACTTACTTTGTGGTCTGTGATATGACCTCTTCTGTAGAATGTACCATGTGCTAATGAAGAGAATATGTATTCTGCAGCAACTGTGTGAAATGTTCTGTAAATGACATTTAGGCCTATTTGGTCAACTAGGTAGTTTAATATTTGTTGATTTTTGTGTATGGATGATCTCTTCATTATTGAAAATGGGTTATTGCAGTTCCCCATTATTATTACATTACAGTCTATCCCTTTGGATCTATTAATGTTTATATACTTGGGAGCTATGGTGTTGGGTGTATAGATAATTATGATTTTATATCCTCTTTCTGAATTGACCCCTTTATCATTGTATAGTGATTTTCTTTGTCTCTTTTTACAGTCTTTGATTTGTAGTCTATTTATCTGATATAAGTATAGCTACTCTTGATCTTTTTTGGTTTCTGGTTACATGAAATATCTTTTTCCACCCATTTACTTTCAGTCTATGTGTCTTTATAGAGTAAGTAAATTTCTTGTAGGCAGCATATAGTTGGGTCACATTTCTTTATTCATTCAGCCAATCTATGCCTTTTAATTGGAAATTTTAGTCCATTTACATTCAGTGTTGTTGATAAGTAAAGACTTACAATTGCTATTTTTTGCTTTTTTCTGGTTGTTTTATAATCCCTCTCTTTTTTCTTTCTGTCTTCCTTTGTGTTTAACTGATTTTCTCTGGTAGCATGTTTTAATGTGTTGTTTTTAATTTTTGTGACTGTATTTTAGGTTTTTACATTGTGGTTACTATGAGGATTACAAAACACATCTTATAGATATAATAAGTTATTTTAAATAAATGACAACTTACCTTAGACCACAAAGAAAAAACAGAAACAAAGAAAAAAAAATACCACTCTACACTTAACTCCAGCTATTTTGACTTTTTAGTAGTCTCAATTTACATATTTTATGTGAACTGTTTCTTAAAAAGTGGCTGTAGATATTATTGTTTTTCAAATATTTGTCTTCTGAGCTTCATACTATTATTATGAGTGGATTGAACATCACAGTTATAGCAGTAGAGCATTTTGGGTTTGTCTATGTGCTAAATTTTATCAATGGGTTTAATACCTTGAAATGCTTTCTTCTTGCAAGTTAGTTTTTTTTTTTTAATTTTTTTCTTTAGATTGAAGAAATTTCTTTAGCATTTATTATAGTCAGGTCTCGTGGTGGTGAATTCTCTCAGTTTTTGTTTATCTGGGAAAGACTGTCTCTCCCTCATATTTGGAAGATAGCTTTAAGGAGACAATATTCTTGGATATAAGTTATTTATTTTTCTTTCAACACTTTGAAAATGTCATCCTACTCACTAATGGAGTGTACAGTTTCCACTGAGAAATTTGTTGCCAGATGAATTGGAGCTTCTTTACATTTTATTTACTTTTCTCTTGCCATTTTTAGGATTATTTCTCTGTCCTTGAAGTTTAGGAGTTTGATTATCAAATCTGTTTGGTGTTCTCTGACCTTCTGTACCTGGATATTTATGTCTTTCTCAAATTTTGGCAAGTTTCCTGTTCATATGTCTTTGAATAAGCTTTCTACCTCCTTGTTCTTGTTCAGCTTGCTCTTGAACACTAATAATTCTTCGATTTTATCTTTTGAGGTAATTTTCTATATCTCATGGCCATTCTTCATTGCTTTTCATTCCTTTTTCCTTTTTTCCTCTTCTGTGTATTTCAAATACCCTATCTTTGAACTCACTGATTCTTTCTTCTGCTTGATCTCTTCTGTTGTTGAGAGCCTCTAATGATTTTTTCAGTTCAACAAATGTATTTCTCAATTCCAAGATTTTCTTTTTAATCTCTTTGTTAATTTCTTTCTGATACATTTCTGAACTGCTTTTCTGTGTTACTTAGAAGATCACTGAATTTCCTTAAAAATGCTAGTCTGAATTCTTGGTCAGAGAGTTCACAATATCATTATCTTGTTAGAATCAGTCACTGGTTTCATGCTTTGTATGTTTGAGGAAGTCATGGTTCCCTGTTTGCTGTTCTTTCCTGTGGATGTACATCTGTGTCTTTGTATTAAAGTATTATTTATTCCAGTATTCTCTATCTGACTTGTTTTGTTTTTTATCAGATATGTTTACTAAAAAATTCTTTGTAATTTACCTTTTGATTTCCTTTTTGTTAAAAAAAAATCTGCTATGTTGCTGCCTCCTTTCTGCCACTAGATCAGGCATCCCCAGACTTTTTACACAGGGTGCCAGTTCACTGTCCCTCGGACCATTGGAGGACCTCCACATTCTGTGCTCCTCTCACTGACCACCAATGAAAGAGGTACCCCTTCCTAAAGTGCGGCGGGGGCCAGATAAATGGCCTCAGGGGGCTGCATGTGGCCTGCGGGGGCTCCTGCACTAGATGGTGCCTTAAGCTCAAGTTTGCCTCAGTTCTAGTAAATAATCAGAGTACCATGTACCCTGAACAGGAGAAGTTCCAAAGGGATATCCCAGCAGTGTGGCTGGCTATGGGTTCATGCCCTGGGGAGCAGTGGAATAAACCTCCTACAGTGTGATGGTGCTGAACAGTCACTCCGATTTGGTATCTCTTTTTGTCAAGCTACAGAGAAAAATTTCTAGCGTGGGATGGTAGTCCCACTTCCCCGCTTTGTCTCTGGTTGTTCTTAGGGATATTTCTCTTTTTTCTCATTTTAGGCACTCTTGATGCTTCCCAGGGGTTTAGGCAGGAAGACGTCTCCCATCAAGTAGTTCAAGGTAGTGGGGAAGCTGCTTGTCCACTTCAATCTCACCTTTTTTGTGTGTAGAAACCATGAGTTGGGGGAAATTTTCCATGTATTTCTTGCCTGGAAATTGAGGGAAAGCCATTACAGACAAGTAAGTCTGGTTTTCTCACTGTCAGCTTAGAGTTTTTTCACTTTTCTGTGGCCCCAAGAACTGTCTTATATTCATATTGAGTTCTGGGATGTTGATGGTGATAATATTGGTGCTGTATATTATTTTTGCTTTTGTTGGTAGGGGATGATATAGGTTGACTATTTCTCCCACCCAAATCTCATGTTGAAATGTAATCCCCAACATTGGAGGTAGAGCCTGGTGGTAACCGTTTGGGTCATGGGCACAGATCTCTCATGGCTTGGTGCTCTTCTTACAGTAGTGAGTGAGTTCTCATGAGATCTGGTTAAGTATACGGCACTCTCCCACTCCCCACTCTCTGTTACTCTTGCTCTGTCACATGATTCTCCTGCTTTGTCTACTCCCATGAATTAAAACTCCTGACTCCTCCTCAGGAACCAAAAAAATGCTAGTGCCATGCTTCCTAGCCTGCAGAACTGTGAGCTAATTAAACCTCTTTTCTTCATAAATTGCCCAGTCTCATGTTTTTCTTTTTAGCCATGCATGAGTGAACTAACACAGAAAATTGTTACTGAAAAATGGGGTATTGCTATGAAGATACCTGAAAATGTAGAAATGACTTTGGAACTGGATAACAGGCAGAATTTGGAAGAGTTTGGAGGGCTCAGAAGAAGACAGAAAGATGAGGGAAAGTTTGGAACTTCTTAGAGAAGTTAAAAAGACTGGTTCAATGGTTATGACCAAAATGCTGATAGTGCTATGGACAATGAAGACTGAAGTCTCAGATGGGAATAAGGAAATTATTGGGAACTGGAGCAAGGTCAACCCTTGTTATGCCCTAGCAAAGAAGTTGGCTGCGTTCTGTTCATGGCCTAGGGACCTGTGGAAGTTTGAACTTCAGAGTGACAACCTAGGATATCTGGTGGAGGCAATTTCTAAGCAATAAAGTGTTCAAGATGTGGCCTGGATGCTTCCAACAACCTTTGGTCAGATGTGTGAGCAGAGAAATGACTTAAAATTACAATTTGTATTAAAACAAGAAACAGAGCATATAAGTTTGGAAAATTTGCAGCCTGGCCATAGGGCAGAGAAAGAAAAAGTATTTTCAGGGGAGGAATTCAAGCAGGCTGCCGAGCAGCCATGTGCTAGAGAAATTTGCATAACTAAAAGACAATCAAGACAATGGGAAAAAGGTCTCAGAAGCATTTCAGAGATCTAAGAGGCAACCCCTTCTATCATAGCCCCACAGATCTAGGAGAGAAGAACCATTTCAAGGGTTAGGCCCCGAGCCCCACTGCCTTGTGCAGTTTTGGGACAGTGCTGCCTGCATCTAGGCCACTGTAGCTCCAGCCACAGCTCAAAGGACCCCAGGTACAGCTTAAGCTGTCACTTAAGAGAGCACAAGCCATAAGCGTTGGTGGCTTCCATGTGCCATTAAGCCTGTAGTAATGCAGAGTGCAAGAGTGAAAGAGGCTTGGCACCCTCTGCCTGGATTTCAGAAGACGTGTGAAAAAGCCTGGGTGCCAGGCAGAAGCCTGCCGCAGGGACAGAGCTGCCACAGAGAACCTCTACTAGGTCAGTTCAGAGGGAAAATGCAGGGTTGGAGGCCCCACACAGTCTTGAAGAGGGAACTGCTTAGTGGAGCTGTGGGAATGGGGTGTTGCCCTCCAGACCCCAGAATGGTAGATCGCTGGCAACTTGTACCCTGTGCCTGGAAAAGCTGCAAGCACTCAGTTCTAACCCATGAGAGCAGCCATTGGGTCTGAACCATGCAAAGCCATAGGGGTGGAGCTTCCCAAGGCCTTGGTCACCCACTCCTTGCAGTAGTGTGCCTATCATGTGGGACATGAAGTCAAAGGAGATTATTTTGGAACTTTAAGATTTAATGCCTGCCCTGCTGGGTTTCAAAGTTGCAACAAACTCCAAGTCGGATAAACTCAGTGATCTGTACCTAGATACGTCATAAGCAAAGTGCCAAAAGACAAAGAGACAATTTTTGGAAGGAGCAAGACATGGTGGTTTATCACATGTAAGGGATCTTGAATAAGATTATCAGTTGATTTCTCCTTAGAAACCATGGTGTCTAAAAGGCAATGAGGTCCAATGCTGAAAAATAAAAAGTTCAACCAATCATTCTATATCCACCAAAACGATCCTTCAAAAATGTAGAAGAAATTAAGACATTCCAATATAAACAAAAATTAAGAGGGTCCACTGTTGCCAGAACTTCCCTATAACCAATGACACAAGGAGTTTGTTTAGGTTGAATAGAAAATAACCCAAACCACGTGAAGAAATAAAAAAATAAAAATAAAGATAACTAAATAGGTAAATATAAAGGATAGCATGAATGTATTTTTGTTGTAACTTCTTTTACTTTTTAAATCTTTTATAGTACAGGTGTGAAAAGCAATAATTATAAACAACAGTTATAGACTCTTAGTTCCAAAACGACATGGAAACAGGCTGGCTTCACTCTGTTCCCCCGTGTTAGGCTGTTCTTGTGTTGCTATAACAAAATATCTGAGGCTGGTTAACTTATAAAGAAAAGAGGTTTAATTCGCTCATGGTTCCACAGGCTTTACAGGATACATAGTGCTGATATCTGCTTAGCTTCTGGGGAGACCTCAGGGAACTTTTACTCAGGGATGAAGGTGAACTAGGAGCAGATGCGTCACATGGCAGAGTTGGAGTAGGAGATAGTTGGTGGTGGGGAGGTGCCATACACTTAAACAACCATGTCTCACGAGCCCTCACTCACCATTGCAAAGACAGCACCAAACCATGAAGGATCTGTCCCCATGACCCAGGAACCTCCCACCAGGCCCCATCTCTAACAATGGCGGTTATATTTCAACATGAAATTTTGGTGGGGACAAAATCCAAACGACATCATTCTACTCCTCCTCCTGCCCAGCCTCAAATCTCAGGTCCTTCTCACATTGCAAAATACAGTCATGACTTCTTAGTAGTCCCCCGAAGTCTTAACTTATTCCACCATTCACTCGGGACAGATGTTTTTCTAAATGCCTGGAACCAACAAATCTCCCAGTCTTTGCTAAAGAGGGGTGTGTGTGTGTGTGTGTGTGTGTGATGTGTTGGGGCATGCCTTTAACGCTCAGGCAGTTTGCACCTCTGTCTTACTTTTCACTTATTCACAGAGACTTCAGAGCCTTCTCAGGTTCTTTATTAGCATCCAGCCATCTAGAGTTCCAGGATGTACTAGAGCTTTTAAGCCCTATGGACATCTCCTTTCAGTAGTCTTCCCTCTCAAGGTTTCTGCTTTGTCCATCGTTTTCCCCAAATGTTATCTACAGGAAGCAGCAACTAAAACATTCACCTAAAAATGTTTTAGATAAATGTCCTCCCCTCCCCTGGCAGCAACATTAGCCCTGGAGGAGTTCTGAGTCAGGTGAGATGACGACAAGCCTTTTGAGCCGGTCTGCCAGGGAGACATCAGATGGGTCACAGTAATTATAAAAGTCTTTGTGAATGAGATCTGTTCTGCTCCATCCAGTACAAGGAATGTGGATACTTATTTTCATGGCTTCTTACCAATGAGCTAGGGAGTTGGAAATGGAGCTGGAGAAAGTAAAAATGCAACGAATCTCATTATCCTTATTTCTTACTAACGGCAGATTCAGGATTCAGCTGTTACATTGAATAACGGCTCTTCCGGTTGTTGTACCCCTTTGGTGAATTTTCAGAGTTCTGAAGAAAGTTGATTCTGATGGTTTTTGACAGTTTTCTTATTGCTTTTATGGAAGGGCCAAAGTCAGAATTTCTGATTTTTCTGCCATTCTCCTCTTAGCTATTATTGTATTTATATTTCCAGATGAATGCTGGAGTTACTTATCCATATTGAAGTTATTGAATGATTAAGATTACATTCAACTCATAGATACATTTGCAGTGAATTAAAATCTTTATAATTTGAATATTTCATCCGGGAGCATAACATGCTTTTCTGCTTATTTGTGTTTTCTTACATATCTTTAAAATGTTTTAAATATATATGCTATCCTTAACAAATTTTAAATTTATCTTTTATTTTACTGTTACTTTATATTTTAAATGTTTGTAATAGTTCAGTATATAATAAAAATATATACTTATTTATATTTATTATATTTACCTTTAGTTATCCATAAAGTCTACATTATCCTTTACCTTTTAAAGGCTTTCAATTACCAAATTATGATTTTACTGAACACTTTTATTCACATACCACTAAGTTTTTAAAGTAAGTACTCATGTGTAAATAATGGCAACTTTGACATCTAATTCTGACATTTAAGAAAAATACAAAACAAACATGCAAACCTC
This sequence comes from Saimiri boliviensis, assembly GCF_048565385.1. Classification (NCBI taxonomy): domain Eukaryota; kingdom Metazoa; phylum Chordata; class Mammalia; order Primates; family Cebidae; genus Saimiri; species Saimiri boliviensis. The sequence continues at coordinate 1,523,311 of NC_133452.1, forward strand.
ATGACTTATAATTGAGCTTTGTCCTGATAAGATCTGTATCCATGTCCCTAAAGGCAATTCGATATTCATTATTCTAGCTTTTATGATCATTACTGCTTTCATTTTATTTTTAATTTTAAAGGCACACATTTCTAAAGCATATGTATTCCTGTTTTGAACCTGTTATGAATAGCACACAGTCCAGTTTTATGCTTTGATCATTGTGAGTAAGGCTGCCCTGGATCTCCTTCTCCATTTCTTTTGCTGCACACTTGCACACATTCCTGTTGATACACAGTTAGGACAGGACTTGATGGGTCATAGCTACATGTATTTTCAACTTTAGTAAATGAAGGCAGTTTTCCAAAGAAGTTATACTAATTTAAAGACCTACCACCCATGAAAGAGTTTGTTTCTCCACATACTTATAAACACTTGGTGTTATCAGTCTTTTGAATTTAATTTTAATCTTTCTTATGTGCATATATTAGCATTAAATGCAAGTGGTGAGATCTTGTTTCCAGTCTCATAGGGAAAGCTCTCAACATTTCACCATTAAGTTTGATATTTGCTGTAGATTTATTTAAAAAAAAATAAAATAAAAAATAATTACCATTGTTTTTGTAATTACTCTTTGTCAAAAAAAATCTCCTTTTATTTCTTGTTTGCCAAGAATGTATGCTAAATTTTAACACATGCTATTTCTGAGGCTATTGAAATGATCATATATATACATATTTTTTTCTTTTTTTCTTTTTTAGTAAGTTAGAATGATTAGAATAATGTCTTTAACAATGTTAAACTCACCTTTTATTCCTAGAATAAATCCAACTTGGTCTTAGTTTATTAACATTTTTAAATATTGAGGGATTTTGTTTGATAACTTTTTATTTAAAAAATTGTTTATGATTGACCTGGACATATCTTTAAAAATATATATGTTTGTGTGTGTGTGTGTGTGTGTGTGTTTTCCTTCCTTACAATAGTCTTGTTAGTTTTTTAGTGTGAATGTGTGGTTTTATTGTTCCCTCTTTATCCATCCTGAAATAACATGAACCTTATCCAGACTTGGATCTGTCAGCAATCAATGTAGATTGCCAGCTGCTGTTCCCTTTTGCTCTTATTGATGTCCCATAGTTCTGAGATAAGAGCTAAAGCCAACTGCAATGCCATTTCTTTCAGTGGCTCTGCTCTACAGAAGGCTGGTCTTTCCTCCTCTGCTGTCTGGAGCTTTAATGCTCTGAGTAATGACAGCAGAGACATTTTCAACCTCTTTAGTGCAGGGCCCATGTCTGTTGTCACAGGGCTTAGCAAAGGTAGACACTCAGTCTATGTTAGTTCAACAAGTGAATGAATGACCACAGTTTCCAGCATACATTGCTGTTTATAAGTAATTACTTATAAATAAACACATTGTTTATAAGTAATTACTGTGCAGAATGTTCTATTCCTAGACTCTCCTACTTAGTGCCTGGTTGTTTTCTGGAAGTTACTGCCTTTGAATCCATGTGTATGTGTCAACATGGATAAAAGAGACCTACAGTTTATATGACTCCCCAAAATTTTGAATTAGGGAATTAACACTGGGGTTCTGAATGTAGAATTTGGAAACATGGCTGCAAATCCTTCAACACTTCTTTTCTCAAGAGGTGGGCCTCTGCGTTCCCTCCCCTTAAGCCTGGGTTCCCATGACTACTCTGACCAATTGTGCATGGCAGGAAGGAGGCTATACAATTTCCAGGGCCAAGCCATAGAAACAGATGTAGCCTCTAGTAATCCTTTGTTTTCCAGAATATTCTCTCTTGGAAACTGGGGTGCACTGTAAGGGGCCCCTCACTGCGGCCACCATGCTGGTGACTGTATAGGTGCCCCCTGAAATTACCGCTGAGCCCACCCCCAACAGAGCACCACAGGGTGACTGCTGTCAGCACAACACAAAACAGAAGTCTCACCCACAAAACAGTGAAATATAAGAAAATGGTTATTATTTTAAACCACTAAGTTTGAGGGTAGCTTGTGGTGCAACAATAAGTAACTGGAACATTTAAAAAAATGTTTTTAAATGTATTCTTTATTTCATGAAAGTATATTTTCTTATCCAATGTCCATCTCCTTTAGAGCTGGTTGTGATTTCATAAATGTGTTGGCATCACTGTTCTATTAGTCTTTGTTTTCTGTCTTTACAGATTTTCTTTATTAGCCTTAGTTGTCTGTCTTTACAGATTTTCTTTTAACATGAAAAGACTGCTTCAAAACTACTAGCCATGAACTGTTCTTCCATGTTCTTTCTTGAAGCATCAAACATGACTTTCTTTTAATACAAAATCAAAGGTGATTCAAGCCATTACCTCTACTATCTAAAGAGGTAAAAATAGACAAATGGTTCTGTTGCATTCTACTGTTAAAATGCTCGTGTTTGCAGCATTTAAACAACCTTAAAATAACATCATTAAAATCTGGCTTATGTGTGGTTTAGAAAGCCAGTGGGATTGACTTATGATGTCTCACTAGCTCTTATTAAACATTTTCTTGCTTTACTAATCTTAGCTCCTCTAGAATAAAGTAACTAAATGAATTAACATTATAAATTAAAGTTCCCCTTGGGCTCTCTAGTGGTACTTCTCTTTTGTAGACTTGACAGGTTTTAAAATTTAATTTAATTTAATTTTTGGTCATTCTAGGATACAGAACTCTTTAAAAATTCTAAGTTAAATTTTATTTAGGAATCAACTTAAATTACACATAGACATAAAGTTGAAATAACATTTCATTATTTTAAATCTAAATATTGGATTTTTGAAAATATAAAAAAGCTATTTTTTGTGTATTAACAATAGTTTATTACATTTCCAAGACATGTGGATATACAATTTCCACACTTGCTAAGAAAACACTAAAATTTTGCAAATTACAAGCTATTATCATTTGGAGTGCAATTTTAAAAAATATATTTATCAGTTACACTTCTATTTAAAAGGAAATAATTTATAATAATTTATATATACTGGTTATTGCTGTTTGTTCTATTATTTGAACTTACATCTTTTGTTTGAAAAAAATATGTAAACTGCCATCTGCAGACACATGAGTGTGACAGCCTGTATTTGGATTAAAGTCCTTACTGAGATCTTTGCTTCCCCAATTGCAACATTTTATTAAGATGCTATTTCCCTTTTATGAAAGCAGTAAACCAATGGCCATAGACTGTAATGTTTAAAGATTATAAAATAGTAAATTATCCATTCACCCAACCATCCATCAATTATCTTATGAATAATGGCAGATATGAGTAGATACAGATATTAAGTATAATTTGGGTACTCAGATAATATCTAGAGCAAGAGTTGGCAAACTTTTTTTTTTGATAAATAGCCAAATAGTAAATATTTTAGGCTTTATGGATCAGGAGGCAAAACTGAGTATGTTATGTATGTACTTATAGCATAAGAAAGAAAACAAGTTTATACAGTATTTTCATAGGCAACATTCAAAATACACTAATAAAAAACGACTGGAATTTTCTTCTTATATTACAGATCCATGAATGAGAGAATGAAATTATATTTTTTGGGGAAGGCAATGTTTTGTTTATTTGGGATTCAAAGTTAGCATTCCCTAGCATCAAAATTGATTGCATATCATAATCTGTTAGTGCTGATCTGTAATGAAATTTTACATATTTCATCTTTGAAAATGTCTCTTCACACAAAGAGGTACTGCCAAACATTTATGTAAAACCACAAATATTTGATTTTAATGGAACATATTTATTGTTTGATAAACATTCAGAGAATGCTATTAGATTTTACATTTGATATTGGCCTGTTGAGATCTCATTACATTGTAGAATAATCACTTTAAATAGAAGATTATATAAAAGCTAGCTCTTCAAATGCAGCTAAATGGATTTTGAAATGTGGAAATCACCTTTGCTTTTGTATCAAAGTCTGAAACGTACTACTGGAACAGATGGCTTCAGATTGGAAAATATTTCTGCTTCAAATGTGTGTGGGAATGGTTATCTTGCTTCTTGTAACTTTTGACAGGATGGGCAGTGTATAAAGCTGCTGATGCTGCTTGTGGTTCAAATGTTAGTTGTCACCCAAATGAGTTTACCACAGGAAAAGTTTTGTGTATAAATAATTTTTTTGCCTTGTAATCTTAGGTTGACTTCATTAAGAAATAGTATCAAGCAATTCCATAGTCATTTCATGCTTGATAAAAATGGAGGAAGAAATTTTTCTCATTCAGAAAACTTTGTCTTCATCCTGAGCTCAGCAACAGTAATAAAACCTGACTGCTGTGGAGCCATGGGGCTGCTGCGTGGAGGGCAAGTCAGGACATGCAGCTTCTATTTCTAACAAAACTTTAAGGATTAAAGTTAAATATACCAGAGTGAATAAAGTCTGTCAGTGATGCTGGTGGTTTAATAACATGTGATAAATTCAAATATTTTCTACAAAGTATCTACTGATAAATAATGTAATACATACGTTTTAAATACTTTATATTTTCACAAGTATTGTAAACTTGTTTAAGCTTTTTTCTCCTCATATTTTCTTAATATGTTTACCACCTGCAGTTGTTATACATCTTAGCAGATTCCACTTCAGATTGTACTGAATCTTTGTCTTCCCAAATCACTTCAAAATATTATTGTGTGCAATTGTTCGATGCAGATGATTGATAGAGACTAATTTTCAGTCACTTTAGACTATTCACTCTTAAACAACAGCTAAGTAATATCAATAACATTTGTTGAGTCATAGAGTCAAAAAAAGAAATTAAAAATAATTTCCCCTCAACTCTTGAACATCTCTTCTAGCCAAAAACCTAACAGTCTCAGATGAGCTTAATTAGCTCTGATGCATTTTTCTGGCTACTGCAATCAACTATGATTTAATCAACACACAGTTGGTTTATGGCTTTCCTCATTTGGCTAACAAGCCATTCATAAAGTTACTTTGCTTGTAGCTTGATTTTGATGTTTTTCTTTTTTTACTTTTGAATACTGTGTGTTGAGATGTTCTGTTTTAAGTTGTTTTTTTTTTTTCGATCACTGCTGTCCTGTGAGTTGCGCCTATTTTACGTAAGCCTGGTCTGGTCATGTAGATGCTTCTGGAGTCTTTTGAATATTGTGTGTTGAGATGTTCTGTTTTAAGGTTTTTTTTTTTTGTTTGTTTTTCTGATCATTGTTGTCCTGCAAGTTGGGCCTATTTTATGTGAGCCTGGTCTGGACACATAGATGCTTTCAGCTCCATTGGAGTGCACAATGTATTAAACACAATGCTCTACCATTCAACTATATAAAAATAATCCACACTCTGCTGTGCCCTAAAAGCATGGCATTTGAGGTCCACTTTTCTCTTCCTGTTTTGGCATGATGGGTATGCTGTGAAAATTTAAAATAAACCATTCACAGTGCAGAAGTACATGCAGCAGTTGGAAGTCAGTTTATAATGGCATTGCTATGACCTGTCAAGTGGCTAGCACAGTTGTGAAGTTGTGAGAGTGACACATGTGGTCTCAATCACAGCCACTCCACTTCACCATGTATCAATAAAACAGCCACAGGCAATATTTACTCAAAAGGATGTATCTATGTGCCAGTAAAACTTTATATATGAATGTTGAAACTTGAATTTTATATAATTGTCATGTGTCACAAAATATTCTTTAGTGTTTTTAACCATTTCAAAATGTAAACATTATTCTTATCTACTGGATATGCAAAAACAGGCAATGCAAAGGTCTGTTTCATGAGCCATAGTTTGCTGAAAACTTTCCTCCTTATGGAAGAAAGTTACAGGGAAGCCTGGTGGGGTTTACTATTGGCAGACAAGAAGCATAGAGTTTCTGTCCTGGGTGAGGGATCTAGGAGCTCCAATCTGTCAACTGTGTTTCTGGCTGATATGCTCCAGGTTATACTATGTCTTCACTCATCTGAAAGGATAAAAGCTCTCAGTGAGCCCCATCAAGATGGAGCAGTGTCATGGGTGGTCCCAATGAGAACATCCTTGAAGCAGAGTGTGCACTGACATGTGCCCAGAACCACTATGGGTGTGAACCTGCAAGTGAATTGATGTTCTTTCCCCAGTCAAAACAGTCTTACATACATGCTGCTTCTTCCTTTCCTCACCTTTAACTCCTTTCAATAAGTCAGGTCAAAAAGGACAGGAAAGGGGGAAAAAAAGCAGCTTATAGATGCCACAGTGTCCACATTTGTGCTTACCTTATTCTCAATCAAACTTTTTGGGAAACAAAGTTGGAGACAAAGTAGGATTTGGAAAATCAAATCTGAAATGGCAAGCTTAGTGTTTTTTAGGACTCAAAATATTTTAATTTTATTTATAAAACATTACATAATTTAAAGTTTAATCAGATTTTATTTTATACTTTTAGTATGTCAAGTGTTTGGATTCAATTCTAATCCTTATTAAGGTCATCTAAATGCAGTTTATATGCTACATAATAAGGTAAAGTCCATATCATTTAGCACTTAATAAAGGTACACATTGAGGTATACCAAATAAATGAATGGACTCCTAATCAAATCAGAAGAACACATATGGAAATGGTCCAATAACCAAGCTGCATGTGGTAATATCTGGTTCTCTGTTGCTATATCCCAAGTTATAACTAACATATCTCTGGTCCATGTTATTCTTTTTTTTTTAATTGTACTTTAGGTTCTGGGGTACATGCACAGATCATGTAGGATTGTTACACAGGTACATACATGACAAAGTGGCTTGCTGCCTCCATCCCCTCATCACCTATATCTGGCATTTCTTCCCATGTTATCTCTCCCCAACCTCCACACCCTCCACTGTCCCTCTCCTAGCCCCCGCAACTGACTCCAGTGTGTGATGCTCCCCTCCCTGTATCTGTGTGTTCTCATTGTTCAATACCCACCTATGAGTAAGAACATGCCGTGTTTGACTTTCTGTTCTTGTGTCAGTTTGCTGAGAATGATGGTTTCCAGGTTCATCCATGTCCCTACAAAGGACATGAACTCATCATTTTTTGTGAATGCATAGTATTCTGTGGTGTACATATGCATATTTTCTTTGTCCAGTCTATCATCAGTGGGCATTTGGGTTGGTTCCAGGTCTTTGCTATTGTTAATAGTGCCACAATGAACATATGTGTGCATGTGACTTTATAATAGAAAAATTTACTGGGTTCATACTCAGTAATGGGATTGCTGCATCAAATGGCATTTTTATTTCTAGATCCTTGAGGAATAGCTATACTGTCTTCCACAATGGCTGAACTAATTTACACTCCCACCAACAGTGTAAAAGTGTTCTTATTTCTCCACATCCTCTCCAGCATCTGTTATCTCCAGATTTTTTAATGATCGCCATTCTAACTGGCATGGGATGTTGATACTCTCAATGTAGTTTTGATTTGCATTTCTCTAATGACCAGTGATGATGAGCATTTTTTCATATGTTTTTTGGCCTCATATATGTCTTCTTTTGAAAAGTGTTCATATCCTTCACCCACTTTGTGATAGGGTTGTTTGTTTTTTCCTTGTAAATCTGTTTTAGTTGTTTGTAGATTCTGGATATTAGCCCTTTGTCAGATGAACAGATTGCAAATTTTTTTTCCCAATCTGTTGGTTGCTGGTTCACTCTAAGATTGTATCTTTTGCTGTACAGAAGATCTGGAGTTTAATTAGATTCCATTTGTCTATTTTGATTTTTGTTGCCAATGCTTTTGGTGTTTTAGTCATGAAGTCCTTGCCTGTGCCTATATCCTGAATGGTTTTGCCTAGGTTTTCTTCTAGGGTTTTTATGAGGTTAGATCTTATGCTTAAGTCTTTAATCCATCTGGAGTTAATTTTAGTGTAAGGTGTCAGGAAGGGGTCCAGTTTCTGCTTTCTGCACATGGCTAGCCAGTTTTCCCAACACCATTTATTAAACAGGGAATCCTTTCTCCATTGTTTGTTTTTGTCAGGCTTGTCAAAGATCAGATGGTTGTACATGTGTGGTATTGCCTCTGAGGCCTCTGTTCTGTTCCATTGGTCTATACCTCTGTTTTGGTATCAGTACCATGCTGTTTTGAATACTGTAGCTTTGTAGTATAGTTTGAAGTTGGGTAGAGTGATGCCTTCAGCTTTGTTCTTTTTGCTTAGGATTGTCTTGGCTATGCAGACTCTCTTTTGGTTCCGCCTGAAGTTTAAGGTGTTTTTTTCCAGTTCTGTGACGAAGTTTATTGGTAGGTTGATGGGGATAGCATTGAATCTACAAATTACTTTGGGCAGTATGGCCATTTTCATGATATTAATTCTTACTAACCATGAATGTGGAATGTTTCTCCATCTGTTTGTGTCCTCTCTTATTTCCTTGAGCAGTGGTTTGTAGTTCTCCTTGAAGAGGTCCTTTACATTCCTTTTTAGTTGTATTCCTAGATATTTTATTCTCTTTGTAGCAGTTGTGAATGAGAGTTTGCTCTTGATTTGGCTCTGTCTGTTCTTGGCGTATAAGAATGCTTGTGAATTTTGCACATTGATTTTGTATCCTGAGACTTTGCTGAAGTTGCTTATAAGCTTAAGGAGATTTTGGGATGAGACAATGGGGTTTTCCAGATATACAATCATGTCATCTGCAAATACAGACAATTTAACTTTCTCCTTTCCTAATTGAATAACCTTTGTTTCTTTTTCTTGCCTGATTGCTCTGGTTAGAACTTCCAATACTATATTGAATAGGAGTGTTGAGAGAGGGCATCCTTGTCTAGTGCCAGATTTCAAAGGGAATACTTCCAATTTTTTGCCTATTCATTATGATATTGGCCGTGGGTTTGTTATAAATAGCTTCTATTATTTTGAGATACATTCCATCAATACCTAGTTTACTGAGAGTTTTTGTCATAAAGGGCTGCTGAATTTTGTCAAAGGCCTTCTCTGCATCTATTGAGATAATCATGTGGTTTTTGTCTTTGGTTCTGTTTATGTGGTGGATTACGTTTATATACTTGTGTATGTTGAACCAGCCTTGCATCCCCAGGATAAAGGCAGTTGATTGTGATGGATAAGCTTTTTGCTGTGCTGTTGCAGTTGGTTTGCCAGTATTTCACTGAAGATTTTTGCATCTATGTTCATCATGATATTGGCCTGATGTTTTTTTTGTTGTTGTTGAGTCTCTGCCAGGTTTTGGTATCAGAATGACGTTGGTCTCATAAAATGATTTGGGAAGTATTCCTTCCTTTTATATTGTTTGGAATAGTTTCAGAAGGAGTGGTACCAGCTCCTCTTTGTATGTCTGGTAGAATTCTGCTGTGAACCCATCTGGACCTGGACTTTTTTTGGTTGGTAGGCTCTTAATTGTTGCCTCAACTTCAGACCTTGTTATTGGTCTATTCAGGGTTTCAACTTCTGCCTGGTTTAGGCTTGGGAGGGTGCAAGTGTCCAGGAATTTATTAATTTCTTCCTAGTTTACTGGTTTATTTGCATAAAGTTGTTTGTAGTAATCTCTGATGGTAGTTTGTATTTCTGTGGAATCAGTGGTGATATCCCCTTTATCGTTTTTTATAGCATTTACTTGATTCCTCTCTCTTTTCTTTTTTTATTAATCTGGCTAGTTGTCTGTCTATTTTGTTGATCTTTTCAAAAAAAAAAACAGCTCTTGGATTTACTGATTTTTTGAAGGGTTTTTTGTGTCTCTATTTCCTTCAGTTCTGCTCTGATTTTAATTATTTCTGTCTCTGGCAAACTTTTATTTTGTTTTGTTTTGTCTTGCTCTTCTAGCTTTTTCCATTTTGATGATAGGGTGTTGACTTTTGATCTTTCCTCACTTCTCATGTGGGCATTTATTGCTATAAATTTCCCTCTAGACACTGCTTTAAATGTGTCCCAGAGATTCTGGTATGTTGTTTCTTCATTCTTCTTGGTTTTGAAGAACATCTTTATTTCTGCCTTCATTTCATTGTTTATCCAGTTAACATTCAGGAGTCAGTTGTTCAGTTTCCATGAAGTTGTGTGGTTCTGAGTTGTTTCTTAATCCTGAGTTCCAATTTGATTGCACTGTGATCTGAGAGACTTGTTTTTATGATTTCTGTTCTTTTGCATTTGCTGTGGAGTGATTTACTTCAAATTATGTGGTCAATTTTAGAGTAGCTGCACTGTGGTGCTGAGAAGAATGTATATTCTGTGGATTTAGGGTGGAGAGTTCTGTAGATGTCTTTTAGGTTTGCTTGGTCCAGATTTGAATTCAAGTCCTAGATATCCTTGTTAATTTTCTGTCTAGTTGATTTGTCTAATATTGACAGTGGAGCGTTAGAGTCTCCCACTATTATTCTGTGGGTGTTTAAGTCTCTTCATAGGTTGTTTAGAACTTGCTTTATATATCTGAGTGCTCCTGTATTGGGTGCCTGTGTATTTAGGATCATTAGTTCTTCTTGTTGCATTGATCCTTTTACGATTATGTAATGCCTTTCTTTGTCTCTCTTGATTTTTGTTGGTTCAAAGTCCGTTTTATCAGAGGCTAGGATTGCAACTCCTGCTTTTTTTTTTTTTTTTTTTTTTTTGCTTTCTATTTGCTTGATAAATCTTCCTTCATTTCTTTATTTTGAGCCTATGTGTCTCCTTGCATGCAAGATGGGTTTCCTGAATACAGCACACCAATGGGTCTTGACTTTTATCCAATTTGCCAGTCTGTGTCTTTTGATTGGGGCATTTAGCCCATTTATATTTAAGGTTCATATTGTTTTTTGTGAATGGAATCCTGCCATTTTGATGCCAGCTGGTTGTTTTGCATGTTAGTTGATGCAGTTTTTTTCATTGTGTTGATGGTCTTTACAGTTTGGTATGTTTTTGCAGTGGCTGGTACTGGTTGTTCTTTTCCATGTTTAGTGCTTCCTTCAGGAGCTCTTGTAGGGCAGGACTGGTGGTGATGAAATCTCTCAGCATTTCCTTGTGTATAAAGGATTTTATTTCTCCTTCATTTATGAATTTTAGTTTAGCTGGATATAAAATTCTGGGTTGAAAATTCTTTTCTTTTATGATGTTGAATATTCTTCTCCACTCTCTTCTGGCCTGTAGGGTTTCTGCCGAGAGATCCACTGTGAGTCTGTTGAGCTTCTTTTTGTGGATAACCTGACCTTTCTCTCTGGCTGTCCTTAGCATTTTTTCCTTCATTTCAACCCTGGTCAATCTTATGATTATGTGCCTTGGGGATGCTCTTCTTGAGGAATATCTTTGCGTTGTTCTCTGTATTTACTGGACTTGAATGTTGGCCTGCCTTGCTAGGTTGTGGAAGTTTTCCTGGATAACATCCTGAAGAGTGTGTTCCAGCTTGGATTCATTCTCCTCATCACATTCAGGTACACCTGTCAAATGTAAATTAGGTCTTTTCACGTAATCCCGTACTTCTTGGAGGCTTTGTTCATTTCATTTCACTCTTTTTTTCTCTAATCTTGTCTTCTCATTTTATTTCATTGAGTTGATCTTCAGTTTCTGATATCCTTTCTTCTGCTTGGTCAATTTGGCTATTGAAACTTGTGTATACTTCACAAAGTTCACGAACTGCGTTTTTCAGCTCCATCAAGTCATTTATGTACTTCTCTAAGCTGGTTACTCTATTTTGTCAAACTTTTTTTCAGTGTTCTTAGTTTCTTCGCACTGGGTTAGAACATGTTGTTTTAGCTCAGAGAAGTTTGTTATTACCCACCTTCTGAAGCCTGCTTCTGTCAATTCATCAGACTCATTCTCCATCCAGCTTTGTTCCCTTGCTGGTGAAGAGTTGTGATCCTTTTTAGGAGGAGAGGCATTCTGGATTTCCGTGTTTTCATCCTTTTTGCACTGGTTTCTTCCCATCTTCATGGATTTATCTACCTGTGGTCTTTGTAGTTGGTGACTTTCGGAAGGGGTCTCTGAGTGGAGATTCTTTTGGTTGATGTTAAAGCTATTCCTTTCTGTTTTTTAGTATTCCTTCTAATAGGCCCATCTGCTGCAGAACTGCTGGAGGTCCACTCCAGACCCTGCTTGCCTGGGAATCACCCATGGGGGCTGCAGAACAGTAAGGGTTACTATCAGTTTCTTCTTCTGTTTTCTTAGTCCCAGAAGGGTACCTGCCAGGTGTCAGCCAGAGTGCTCCTTTATGAGGTGCCTCTTTGGATATATGGGGCCAGGGGACCACATGAAAAGACAGTCTGTCCACTTGAGGAGACAGTCTGTCCCTTATCAGAGCTCAAGTTCTGTGCTGGGAGCTCCATTGTTTTGTTCAGAGCTGCTGGGCAGGTACATTTAAGTCTACTGCAGTGAAACTCATAACCGCCTCTTCTCCCAAGTATTCTGTCCTGGGGAGGTGAGGCTTTATTTATAAGTTCATGACATGCTGCTGCCTTTTTTGAGAGATGCCCTGCCCAGCAAGGAGGTAGTCTAGTCACAGTCTGCCAGCAGAGGTGTTGCTGATCTGCCGAGGACTCTGCCCAGCTGCTGTGTAAATGTCCTCCCAGTTTTGTTTACAGAGGTACAGTTAGAACTGCCTCAGTAATGGCAGACTGCCTCGGTAATGGCAGACTGCCTTGATAATGGGGAACTGCCTCGGTAATGGCGGACTGCCTCGGTAGTGGCAGACTGCCTTCGTAATGGCAGACACCCTTCCCCCGACACAGCTGAACCATCTTGGGTCCAGCTACACTTGCTGTGAAACTCTCTATCCAGAGCGTTTCAGATTGCTGGTCTTTGTGGGGGTGGAACCCACCAAGCCAGATCACCTGGCTTCCTGCTTTCAGCGCCCCCTTTTTCAGTTGAATGGGCAGCTCTGTCTCTCTGGCCTTCCAGGCACCAGTTGAATTGGCTGCCCAGATTTGTGTGACTTTTTGTGTGGAAACTCACAGCGCCAGCTGAAACAGCCATGCTGAAAACACGTGGAACTTTTCAGCCGAGGAATCTCCTGGTCTATGGGTGGAATAAACTGCAGGAGAAGCACAGTAACTGAACCAGGGTACTAGAGTGGATGGAAAAGCCCCTGATGTTGGGTAGGAAGGGGTGTCCTCTGGGGATTACACTTTCTGGGTGAGGCAATGCCCTACCCTACCACAGCTCACCCTTCTTGGGCTACACTCACTGTGCAAACAGTTCCGTTGAGATGGACCTGGTACCTCGTTTGGAAATGGGCTGATCACTCACCCTCTGTACGCTCTTGCTGGGAACTGCACTCCAGAGCTGTTCCTATTTGGCCATCTTGGATCTTGCCCCTTGGTCCATGTTATTCTTACTCACCTTCAATTCCAGTACAATCTGTTTTTGCAAGGTACTATATATTTGCAAAGGACACACCGTTTTTGAAGATATAAATATAGGTATACAGCTAATCTGTAACAACCATGTTTTCACTCTACTAATGTGCTTCTGTAAATTTGTTGCCATCTATGGTTTTCTTTTATTCTTGGAATAATTTCTCTCCTTATTCAGTCAAGCTTGTTCTTAATTAGTCACAATGTTTTTGTTTCACTGGACTTCCAGACAGTTATTACTAGAGGAGGCAAAATTTAGAAATTACAAATCCAGACATTTGGGAAAATTACTCCATTAAGATGAGCACCAACAAGATCCTTGATTTTTTTTTAATCACTTACTTCAAGTTCTGTCAGTATGTAATAGATTAAAAATTACAGTTGTTCAATATTTGTTTTGTAAGACAGAGTATCTTAATGGCATATGGATTATAATGTATCCTGAAGATACATTATAAGATCTTCCATATCTCCCTGGAAGTCTCAGATGAATGTGATGTGTATGCCAATTTTCTCCCATCAAGAAGAAAACAAGAGTAAAATGAAAAATATGGAGAAATTCATGCTTAGGAATTCTTCAGAGCTTCTAAAGTTCCAATATGTTTAATTTTTAGCTCAGATGAAATACAGCACAATTTTAAAGAAATCACAATTCTGTTGAAAACAAAGGAAAATGTAAAAATGCAAATGTGTGCTACAGAGTTAACTGCTATGAGCTTTGTTTATGAGTTTAAAAGCTTAGGAGGTTTAGGTGGTATATGTGTTTCTGATGATGACAGTGACTGAGGCAGTGCATGTGGGCAGTGGGCAGTGTGTGCAAAGCATGGCCCCTGTCCTAGCAGCCTCAGCATCACCTGTCATGTGTTAGACATGCAGATTCTCAGGGCTCCTGCCCAGTCCTACTGAGTCAAAACTCTGGACTCAGCTGGGAGGGTCCAGCACTCAGCATTTTAAGCCTTCCAGATGACTGTGCTCACACAAAATTTGAGAGCTACTGGCATGGCATGATGGTGAAGGGATGGATCTGCCAGCACTTCTAAACTTCAGTGTGCCTTCTACGCAATTGAGGTTGTTTGACACTGCAGCTTCTAATCCGATAGGTCTGGGGTGAGCTGGAGACTCGCAAGTGATGACGATTGTTTCTGGTCTGAAGACTATTCTTGGAGTATAGGAATGCTGTCAGTCCACTTGGGTTTAGTTCTTCATTCTGCCAATAAGTTAGATAACCTAGGATAAATTTCTCAAATTATGAGTCCCTCTTTCCCTAAGTATTGAGAAGAAATAACAAATGTATCTATCTTCTAATGGTGCTTTGAGGCTTAAATGAAATGGTGCATGTGCCTATCTGTGATAAGAGATAAATGAATATGAGCTTCTATTATTATTGCCCTCATAGGTTAAGATTGATGGCTTAATGTAAGTGTTAATTGGAGTATTAGAAAAATCACTCATAACATTAACTCACCCCCACCCCATGAATAGAACTAGATCTTGATAATTAGCAAATGAATTTTAACTGATTGGAGCTTACTAAGGATCTTAAGAATATTTACAATAACTAGCAATATTCAATTTGATATGATTTTATATGATCTGCATTCATCTGCAAAGGAAAATTTACTTAAGTGTAGCATAATAATTTTCATACAGAATACTGCATATCACTTATTAATTCCAGATGTAATTGTAGCCAAGTAATACTGTCTTTCTTGCCAGAATTCATGTAAGGATCTTTGGCAAACTATGCAAAATGAAGTAAAAGATACAATTTTCACTTGTTTTTTAGAAGCTCTATTGTCTACAATAATAGATTTTTCACAAAAGTCTTGAAAAAAGATAAAGCAGGTGACAGGCCAGGAATGGTAGATCATACTTGTAATCACAGCACTTTGGCAGCACTTTGGGAGGCTGAGGTAGGAGCACTGATTGAGGCCAGGAGTTCGAGACCAGCCTGGGTAGCGAGACCTAAAAATTAGCCACATATGGTGATGCATGCCTGTTGTACCAGCTACTCAGGAGGCTTTTTCTCAAGCAAGGCAGGATCGCTTGAGCCTGGGAGATTGAAGCTTCAGTGAGCCAAGTTCATGCCACTGCACTCTAGCCTGGGCAACAGAGACCCTGTCTAAAAAAAATTTTTTTAAGTGAGTGTATTAGTCTGCTCTCAGGCTGCTAATGAAGACATACCCGAGACTGGGTAATTTATAAAGGAAAGAGGTTTAATTGACTCACAGTTCCACATGGCTGGGGAGGCCTCACAATCACGGCAAAGGTGAACAAACAGCAAAGTCACATCCTACATGGTGACAGTTATAAAACCATCAGATCTTGAGAGATACATTCACTATCACAACAACAGTATGGGGGAAACCCCCCATGATTCAATTAGCTCCACCTGGCTCTGCCTTTGACACATGGGAGTATTACAATTCAAGGTGAGATTTTTAGGTGGGGACACAGAGCCAAACCATGAGTAACATGATACATTCATCTAAGACAGAAGTCTACTATGTATCTTAACATTTTATTATGAAAATATTCTAATATACATCAAAGTTGAAAGTGTTTGCGGTGAACAGTTGAATTCCTACTAGAATATTCTATCAATTATATTTTACCACATTTATCACATAACCACACAACTGTTCATCTATCTTTTCCTCTATCCACTCATTAATGTCCGATTTTTGATGAATTTTAAAGTAATTTTTACACATCAGTACACTGCCCCCATAATTTGCTATGTAGCATACTTTTAGCTTGGCCTTTTGCTTCTATTTTAAACGAGAATGTTGTCTCACTTGTTAGCACGCCTTCCTTTTCAGGGATGGAAGTTCAGCAAACCACACCAGGGACATAATGAAGAATGGACTGCTTAGCTTTTGCTTGTGTGTTTTTTGGCTGAAATCTTATGGAAATGGCAAGCTAGATTGATATAGTTTCAAAATAATGAGAAAAGGATGTATTAGTGACTAGAAGTTAATTGAAAATGGATTCTTCTACTCTCTGTGGCTGTGGAATTACCGAGCAGGCCCTGGAAATTACAGCAGAAATCAGAAATGCCAGGAAACCACACGTACTGAAAAGTTCCCAAAACATGTAACTAACACATTTAAGTTCTTATATTTTTTTTGTCAAACTCTCTCATCTTCTTTCCAAAAAAAGGAGCATCTAATGAACCAGTAGATGACAGGCTGTAGTGTCTGGAGACGGCTCTTGGAAGTCTAGAAAGAGAATCTGGTTCCCTGAACTCCTTCACTCTTATTTCTTCCCAGAAATGTTTACACATTGCACGGGTGAGGGGTAGGTCATCTGTTGTTAGATTAACAAAGGCCATCTCACTGACTGGACTATCAGTACATTTATAGCTCAGCTTTGGACCTATGATTACATACCTTTGATGTAACTTTTTCTTATGTTTTATGAAGTTTCACCATGGCTGCACAGTCTTTGAAGTTTTCCTCCTAGTTGTCTATGACCCTTTCGTGTTAATTAGTGTCAGAAGCTGTTACCTGTTGCTTGAACTCAGGCTGTCTACCTGAGTTGAGTAGGTCTGAGCATTCCCAACTGGTCCTTCCGAAGTTTTCACCCCAACCCTTGCCTCTTTATTTTATTTTTTGTTTGTTTTTTGAAACACAGTCTCACTGAGTTGCCAGGCTGGAGTGCAGTGGTGCGATCTCAGCTCATTGCAACCTCCGCTTGCTGGGTTCAAGTGATTCTTCTGCCTCAGCCTCCTGAGTAGCTGGGATTACAGGCACCCGCCACCACTCCCAGCTAATTTTTTGTATTTTTAGTAGAGACGAGGTTTCACCATGTTGGCCAGGATGGTCTGAATTTCTTGACCTGGTGATCTGTCAGCCTGGGCCTCCTAAAGTGCTGGTATTACAAGGCGTGAGCCACCGCATCGGCTGCCCCTGCCTCTTTCTAGTCACTCTGCTCACAGCATGGCAGAGGGTGTCTTGCTTGAGGGCACAGCCAGAGACAAACCTCCCAGGTGTTTTGTGGTCCATGCACTCCACTGAATCTCATGAAGTGTGATGGTCACCTCATTTTCCTCTATTTTGACCAGGTAGAAATTTCATGGGATTAGCTACCAGTGCTTTCTAGGACTTGTCTAAAGTTTTTTGGGAGGCCTATAGAAGTAGTTCAAGACCTTCCTCACCTCCTCCATCTACTGGATTCTTGGCTTCCCCTCAAGAATGGGTCAGTGTCTGTGGTGAGCAGACCTGTAGCCCTGGAAGTGTTCAAGTCCTAACCCCTGGAACGTGGGAAATGCCAGGTTGAAGATGACATTAAGGCTGTGATCGGCTGACCTTGAGATGAGGGGAGCACCCCAGGTCACACGGGGACCCAGTATGATGACGAAGGAAGTCAAGAGGGAGCACCAAGGAGTGAGCCAAGGAGGTAAGAGAAGCGTCCACAGCCCCAAACCGGGTCTGCCTGGAAGCTGGGAAAGACATGGAAATGGGTTTTCTCCGGAAGCCTCCGGAGGGGATCAGCCCTGCCTCCTCTATCTTAGCCTGGGAGGCTCATTCGTGATTTCTGACCTGCAGACCCATAAGAATAAATTGGTGTTGTTTTAATCCACTGAGTTTACGGTGATTTTTATGGCAGCAGCAAAAAAATACAGGGTAAGCACGCGACCCTCAAGTCGGCGGCGTGCAACGGGACCGTCCATGTTCCGGAACCCTGCCCGTTCCAGAAGCATCGCGCTTCCGCTTCCTGCGGAACTTCTGAGGGATGCGCTTCTGCTTCCGGGGGAACTTCTCCGGCGCTTGAGCCCAGCAGGTCCCGCCCGGCGCCAGCGCCTTCCCGCCGGGCTCCTCAGAGGCCGCGCTTCCTCCCGCGCAGGCGCCTCCCCCTCTGCACGGGCCTGCTGCTCTCCAGCCCTGCCGCTTCTCCTCACCAGACCTGCTCCCTCTTTAGTGTTTTCCCCAGCATCCTGCAGCCCCCGGCCTGGGGGGAGTTGGGGCGTGCATCCCCCGGGCTCGGTTCCGGGCATTGGATCCCCGGGGCACGGCCGCCGGCGCCGCGTCGCACTGGAGAGATGGGCCCAGGCCTCGGCTGCGGTCTCAGGGGAGATGGCGAAGCTGTTAAGCCGACTTCGTGTGAGTGGAACGATCTGGGATCCTCGGGTTCAGACCTAAGCATGGAGGGAGGGATTGCCTCACTGACCAAGTCCTGTGTTAGCGCCTCCTCAGCCAGCGCGAGGGCGGCGGGGGCGGGCAGGGCAGCCCTGGGGCTTCCCCAGGTTACTGAGTAGACGACTGCAGACTCCTGTTTTAACCATACCATGTGCATCCTCGGTAATTAAAGAAAAGGGTCGGGTGAGGTAAGGAGCCAACCAAGACCCCACTCACTCCAGAGTCACTCAGTGAGAATATCCAGGCGAGTCTTACAGTTCGTGGGAAAGGCTGCTTCCTCATGCATCTTTATGCATTTTAGCTACTGCAGATTCAAAAGTTCACTGCATCTTTTCCTGCTGGCTAGATTCATTTTCGTTAAATATCTTTTGTTTCTGGCTCTGTGGCATAAATTATTTTATGGATCTTGGTACGACACCGGGCACATAGAAGGAGCTTGCTTTTCTCTGTGGCTGGGAGCAGGTACATCCGCAGGCTACTGCCTGAAAGCTGCATGCCTTCCTTGGTGGCTTAGAACAGCCACCACCTGTCCTCACAGACACATGGGTGGGTGTGGCTGGCCCTGGCCCGGATGCCTGGGGAGCTGCTTCTCCTGCTGGACCTGCTGGATGTCTGGACACTGGCCGGTCTGGGCTCCCGGTGGGGCCGCTCTCCTTCAGTCCGCAGGTGGATCAGCCTCATCTCATCTCCACCCAACTTGGGAAACTTGCAGTGATTTCAACTCTTGCAGGATCAAAGTGGGTGAAAAGAATGCCCAGTCGCCAAATCCCACACACCTGCTTGCCAAATGGTAGGTGTGACAGTGGCTTCTCCCTCTCGTCTGCCGTCAGATCTCACACGGAGGCTTCAACTGGAGGCTTCGTGGCAAGGAGTTTTAAAATGCAGAGAATCCCCGCCCCTGACCTGTGAGGGGGGAGAACAAAGAGGACAACGGAGCATTTCTGGTGTCCACATCTAGGGAGCACATCATGCCTGGCTGCGCAAGTGTCCTGCCGTGCACGGGGCCCCCGCCTAGTGCTGCCCACATGGCTGTCTGCAGCTGTGCAGAGGCTGCTTTGGTTTCCAGTCAAAGCCAGCAGATTTCCAAGCCCCTCATTGATTAGAAAAATAGCACTAACTGGTGGCACTGCTGTCTCCATCATGTCGTGTGCCTTCTCCTTGTGGTGAGGACAGTGTTGTGCAGTGACTGCTTCCACTTTGAAGGAGAGATTCCAGCACTGGGCAGCCAGAGCTCCTGGAGGGCAAGTCCTGGATGGTCATGGCCTCTCCTCCACCCCGCAGAATGCACCAGCACTACCTGCCACTACCACAGCCTGCTCTGCAGGCCCTCTCTGAGTGATGCCCTCTTGGTCGTAGACAGTGGGAGGTTTCTTAGATCCCAGCTCAGAAGTTAGTGTGGGTCTAAGGTGAGAAGATGAAGGCGGGTGACCCTGCTTGATAAGAGAAAGCAGGTGGCTCCTGAATTTTCTTCTTACAGTAGAAAACCAAGACAGCAGCAACTAAGCATTTGCAAGACAGTAATGGATAACCTGAGGCCAGGGGCTGCCCTGGCTTGTTAGTACAGACCTCATCTGGAACAGCAAGCACAATTTTAGTCACCATGTTGCTATAAAACCCACTATTATTTTCCAAGAAGCATGTATTCCACATAGGCCAAACTTGTGAGCTAAATCAGGATAAAAGGAAATAAAAACTCATCATTTTCCAAGTCTTTGATTGTGGTGCTAATCTTTGCAATTCCCTCGTGGATGTGATATTGCTTTTGGCTTAAAATTTTATACTGAGTAGCACTTCACATTTCCTTTCCTAGGACAATAGTCCACGTTTTGCAGAGCAGGGAGCCAGTGTGGGAGCCTGCCAGTTGCTGAGTACGGCCATCTAAGTATGCACCAAGGAACTGGGGGAGGAACAGCAGGCATTCACAGAGCGCTCCTTGGGTGCCCGGGACGGACTTCAGCCCTTTACCGGTAATCTCCTGTGGGTGTGCACAGGGACTGCACTGATTGAACATATATGGATTCTTGAGCTTCCATGGTCAGTGGGCTACTCCTAGTCGCTGCAAGTCAGCCCTTTAGGCCAGGTCCCTACTGCTGCCTGTGAGAGGGGCCCCACCCTCTAATCTAGAGGAGGAACTCAGGTGGCCCACTTGGCAGGGTCCCAGCATCTGCAGTGAAAACAGGAGCCTGTCTGTGGCAGCACCTTCTCCTGTGCTCTGGTCTGTGCATACTGTCTTCTCCAGGGCTTTCTTCTGCTCTCACAAATGGATTTCCTTCTCAACACTGTGGGAAACGACTGTCTTCTGGCTGTCTTAGGTTAGGAGGGGTCGTTATTTGATGATGACTTCACACTATAATATCAAGACGTTTTGAATTTCCTGATCACATTCCAGGATGCTTCTGGCACCTCCCCCCATTTAGCATAGGTTTAATCTGACCAGTCAGATGAATACCTGAAACTGTGTGAGGCTGCTGGAGTGAGCACATGGAGTGTGAAACTGCCATCCAGACGCTGTTGTCACATTGCCCTTGTCCCAGCTTCTCAGAGCCCTGCCTCGCACATCCCACAGTGTGCATTGGGAACCACGCAGCTCCGCTTGTGTAGCTTTCTGCTGTGCACGCTTGGTGCTGATGCTGCGCTCCAGGAGAAGAGACTTCACCTTGCAAAGGAGGTGTGGCTGGATTCAAAGTTTAAATTACTGAGTCCAAGTCAAGTTCTTGCCTTTGAGATGTGCAGTCTACTGAGCTGTAAATACAGCGTCTGTTCCTGCTTAGCAACATGAAGACTTTTCCATGTCAGTGCTGTAGCTTAAGACACTTCTCATATTTCTGAGTAATGGGGTATTACTGTTGACATAATGTGGTGCTCTTGTTCACATTTTTCTTTTGACTTGTAGTCATGTATGGGTGTATGTATGCAGTTCCATGCAGTATTATTACATGTGTCTAGATTTGCATGTCTGCCACCAGTGGAGATACGGACAGTTCTCACACAAGCATCCCTCCTGTTGTCCTTTTTAAATCACATATGCTCCCTCACCCACATCCATAACCCCTAGCAACTGCTATCTGTTATCTATTTCTATTAATTTTGTTAAGAATGTCATGTAAATGGGATCATATACTATAAAACCTTTTAAGATGAGCTATTTTTACTTCACGTCTTCTCTGAAGATTCATTTAGATGGTCACATCCATCATAACAAACTCCTGGTTCTGCTGATGAGTAAAAGCAAAACTTTCTTCTGATTTTGATGGAGACCAATTTATTTATTTATTTTTCTTTTTATGTAATCTACTTTTGGTGTCGTCCCTAGATCCTGAAGATTTTCTCCTATTTTGCTTTCTAAAATTCCAATAGTTTTACATTTAAGTCCCTGATGTATTTTTTTCTCCATTTTTAAAATTATTATAAAATACACATAAAATTTACCATCCTAGCCATTTTAAGTGCATAGTTCAGCAATATTAAATGCATTCACCATGTTAGGGTAACTAATCACTGTATCTCCATAACTTTTTATCTTGTAAAATTGAAAAACTGTACCCATTAACACTAACTCCCAATTCCCTGCTCCCCAGAAGCTCCTGTAAACCACCACTCCAGAACAGAATACAGATCTGTTTCTGAACAGATGAGAGATTTGAATCTGTCTCTATGATTTTCACTCTAGATACCTCATATAAGTAGAATCATATAGCATTTGCCCTTTTGTAACTGGCTTTTTTCACTTAATGTAATGTCTTCAAGGTTATCTATATTGTAGCATTTATCAGAATTTCCCTTTTTAAAGCTGAATAATACTCTGTGTATGGACGTACCATGTTTTGCTTATGTACTCATCCACTCATGGACAATTGTGTTGCTTCCATGTTTTAGCTATTGTGAATGATGCTGTTATGAACATATTTGAACAATTATCTCTTCAAGACCCTGCTTTCAGTTTTTTGCATATATCCAGAAGTGGAATTGCTGGATAATATGATAATTCTATTTTTAATTTTTTGAAAAAAAATGCCATACTATTTTTCACAGCAGCTGCACCATTTTACATTCTCACCAATAGTGTACAAGGGTTCAAATTTCTCCACCTCCTCATCAATATTTGTTATTTTAATTTTTTTGCTAGTTGCATTCTAATGGGTGTGAGGTGCAATCTCATTGTAGTTTTGTTTTGCATTTCCCAAATGATTAGTGATGTTGAACATCTTTCATGCATTTCTTGGGCATTTGTGTGTCTTCTTTGGAGAAATGTCTATTCAAGTCCTTTATCATGTTTTAACTGGATTTTTGTTTTGTTTTGTTTTAGGAGTTCTCTAGATGTTCTGGATGTTAATCACTTATTATATACATGATTTGCAAATATTTTCTCTGATCCTATGGATTGCCTTTTTATTATGTTTATAGTGACTTCTTATGCACACATTTAAAAATTTTTCATGAAGTCCAATGTGCCTGTGTTTTTCTTTTGTTGCTTTGCCTTTGATTGTTATACCCAAGAAATTCAATGCTGGAAAACTTTTGTCTTGTGTTTTCTTCTAAGAGTTTTATTGTTTTTGGTCTTACATCCAGGCCTTTGATGCACTTTTGAGTTAGTTTTTGTATATGGTTTTAGGTAAAGTTCCAACTTCATTCATTTACACATTTTTATTTTTATATTTTATTTTTATTTAATTTTTTTGAGACGGAGTCTTGCTTTGTTGCCCAGGCTGGAGTGTAGTGGCCCAGTCTTGGCTTACTGCAACCTCACCCTCCCAGGTTCAAGCAGTTCTCCTACTTCAGCCTCCTGAGTAGCTAGGATTACAGGCGCCACGCCCCCCACCACACCCAGTCAACTTTTGCATTTTTAGTAGAGATGGGGTTTCACCACCCTGAACTCTTGACCTCAGGCTATCCACCCGCCTTGGCCTCCCAAAGTGCTGGAATTACAGGCATGAGCCACTGTGCCTGGCCCATTTGCACATTAGTATACAGCTTTTCCAGCACCATTTGTTGAAATGACTTTTTCCCCATTGAATGGTCTTGGCACCCTTGATCTTATATTTGAGGGTTTATTTCTGGGCTCTCTATTTAATTCTATTGGTCTGTATGTCTGTCTTTATGCAAGTATTATTCTGTTTTGATTAGTGTATTGTTTTTTTTTGATTACTGATTTTTTGTTTGAAATCAGAGAGTACAAGTCCTCCAGTTTTGCTCTTTTTCAAGATTGCTTAGGCCACGCGTCCCCAAACTACAGCCCCAGGGCCGGATGCAGCCCCCTGAGGTCATTTATCTGGCCCCCCTGCCGCACTTCAGGAAGGGGCACCTCTTTCATTGGTGGTCAGTTAGAGGAGCACAGTATGTGGCGGCCCTCCAATGGTCTGAGGGACAGTGAACTGGCCCCCTGTGTAAAAAGTTTGGGGATGCCTGGCTTAGGCTATGCACAGTCCCTTGAGACTCCATTTGAATTTTAGGATGAGTTTTTCTATGTCTTCAGAAAACACCATTGGGGTTAGTACAGTGATTGCATGGAATCTATAGATCACGTTGGGTAATAGAGATATTTTAACAATATTGTCTTCCAATCCATGAACATGGGATGTATTTCCATTAATTTATGTCTTCTTTAATTTTGGTTTTGCAGTTTTCATCATAGAAGTCTTTCACTTCTTTGATTAACTTAGTTGCCAACTATTTCATTCTTTTTGATGCTTTTGTGAGGGGAATTGTTTTTGTAACTTCCTCGTCAGAGTGGTCATTGTTGGTGTATGTAAATGCAATTGAATTTTGCCTGCTTATTTTTTTATCCTGCTACTTTGCCATATTCATTTGTTCTAACATAATTTTGTGGACTCTGTGGGCATTTTATATATAAAACATGCCATCTGCAAACAAAGATAATTGTACTTTTTCCTTTCCTTTTTAGATAACTGTTATTTCTTTTTCTTGCCTAATTGCCATGTTTAGAACTTTTATACTATGTTGAATAGAAGTGGGAAAATTGAGCATTCTTGACTTGTTCCTGATTTTAGAGGAAAAGCTTTCAGGCTTTCATCATTAAATAAGATGTTTGCTTTGTGTTTTTCATATATGGTTTTTTTTGTGTTGAGGTAGTTTCCTTCCATTTCACTTTGTTGAGTGTTTTTATCATAAAAGGTTGTTGAATTTTGTGAATTTTTTTCTCCATTAATTAAGATAATCATGTTTTTTCCTGCACCAGTTGAGATAATCATGTGTTTTTTTCATTCATTCTGTTAATGTGGTATATTACATTAATTGATTTTTGTATGTTGAACCATCCTTGCATTTTAGGAGTAAATCTCAGTTGATCATGGTTTATAATTCTTTTAATATGCTGTTAAGTTCTGTTTGCTAGTATTTTGTTGAGAATTTTTGCACTAGTATTCATAAGGGATATTGGTCTGTAGATTCACTTTCTTTTGAAATCTTTGGTTTTGATATCAGGATAATACTGTCCTCACAGAATGAGGTAAGAAGATTTTTTTTTTTTCCAATTTTGGAAAAGTCTGAGCAGAATTGGAATAATTCTTTTTTAAATTTTTGGCAGAACTCACTAATGAAGTCATCAGATTCAGGGCTTTTCTTCGCTGGAAATTGATTCATTATTCTTACTACTGATAGGTCTATTCAAATGTTCTATTTTATTGTGATTTAATCTTGGTAGATAGGTTTTATGTTTACAGGGATTTGTTCATCTAGGTTATCAAATTAGTGTACAATTTTTCATAGTGCTCTCATAATACTTTTTATTTTTGTAGTAACAGTGGTTATGTCCACATTTTTTATTTCTGATTTTAGTAATTTGAATCTTCTTTTCTTAGTCCACCCAGCTAAAGCTTTGTCAGGATTTTTTTTTTTTTTTTTTTTTTTTTTTTTTTTTAATCTTTTCGAAGGATCAACTTTTGGTTTCATTGTGTTTTTTTATTGTTGTTGTTGTTTTGTTTTGTTTTTGAGACAGAGTCTTGCTCTGTCACCAGGCTGGAGTGCAGTGGCACAATCTTAGCTCACTGAAACCTTTGCCTCCTGGGTTCAAGTGATTCTCCTGCCTCAGCCTCCCAAGTAGCTGGGACCACAGATGCCTGCCACCACACCTGGCTAATTTTTGTATTTTTAATAGAGATGGGGTTCCACCATGTTTGCCAGGATGATCTCAATCTCCTGACCTCATGATCTGCCCACCTCAGCCTCCCATGGTGCTGGGATTACAGGTGTGAGCCACTCTGCCTGGCTAGTTTCATTGATTTTTCCAGTGGTTTGTATCTTCTTTACCTTTCCTCTAATATTTCTTTTTTTGTTTCTCTACTAGCCCTGGGTTTAGTTTATTCTTATTTTTGTAGCTCCTTAAGTTGTAAAGTTAGGTTGTTCATCTAAGAATCTTCTTATTTATAAATGTAAGTATGTATAGCTATAAATTTTCCCATTAGCACTGCTTTTTCTGTTTCCCATATATTAGGAGACTCTAAAAGAAGTGCTAACTTTATGGCTTTGTCCATCCACTTATCCATCCATCCATTCATTTATCTATGTCAGGCGTCCCCAAACTTTTTACACAGGGGGCCAGTTCACTGTCCCTCAGACCATTGGAGGGCCGCCACATACTGTGCTCTCACTGACCACCAATGAAAGAGGTGCCCCTTCCTGAAGTGCGGTGGGGGGCCAGATAAATGGCCTCAGGGGGCCGCATGTGGCCTGCGGGTCATAGTTTGGGGACCCCTGATCTATGTATTCATTTATCATCTATTATGTTTTTATCTTTCTATGTGTCATCTATCTTTGCCATCTATCATCTGTCACGTGCCATTTCTTTTAATTTATGTATTTTATATTAATTTTCTAATGTTTTCATGAACTCATAATTTACAAGATTCACTGATTACATTGTGTATTTTAAACATTGACTTACAATAATGTGTATGTGGATTTTAATGTTTGTGCATTTTCTCTTTCAGCATTATATCACAATGTGTGAGTACTTAAAAGAGTAAATAATTGCCTGAAAAACAATGTTAACCTGGAGCACTTTAGTAAATGCTTTCACGTGTGTTTGAGCAAGCACATTGACTACTGGAGCTTGAGACAAAATATTCCACAGGAAAATTGACCTCTGGCTAATAATAGGTAGTTAGTTAGTAATGAAAAATTCATTAGCAGCCAATTTTCCAATCTGATACTGAACTTACTTTAGGTTTGACTTGCTGGTGCTCAAAATAGAAGAGTTTGCACTGGCCAGCAGGCAGCAACCTTTGTGGGTAAACCTTTCTGCTTAGAGAGGAAATGTTGTAAATGCAGTTTTGCACCACATAACAAAATTTCAGCTGATGATGGACTGGATATACAATGGTGACCTCTTAAGATTATAATGGAGCTGGAAAATTTCTATTGTCTAGTAATGTAGCAGCCATTTTAACATCATAATGCAATGTGTTACTCAAGTGATTGTGGTGATGCTGGTGTAAACAAATATATTGCACTGCTAGCCTTAACAATTGTGTGCATTGTAGTCTGAAGGCAACAGGCTCAAGACCCAAGAAGAACTGATGCTTCAGTTCAAGTACAAAGGAAGGAAAACACACCAATGTCCTAGCTCAAGGCAGTCAGGCAGGAGGATGTTTCTTTTACCTAAGAGAGGGTCAGCCATTTTGTTGATTGGATGGGGCCCACCCACATTAGGGAGGGAATCTGCTTTACTCAATCCACAGTTCCAAATAATCTCATCAAAAACACCCTCACAGCCATATCCACAATAGTGTTTGAGAAAATATCTGGGCATCCCATTGCCCAGTCAAGTTGATACAGAATATTAACCATTATAATGACACTACTCATTGTCACACATATATAAACACAGCAAATAAGGAAATTACATTGTATCTAACTGTAACTGACAGTTGAAAGTATCAGTGGGAAAAGAGAACCTCATACTTGCATTTGGCCCTCATATCGCTGGAATTACATTCTTATCCCATAGGAAAAGTGTTCTTTTATTAATTGAGTTAAGAGATTGAGTTATTTTTCTTTATTTAATAATGTTGCTAGATATTATGTTATTTCTCAAAAGCCTATGTAAAACTTACATATGCCTGTCATATATATTACATATAGTACCTTAAAACTATACAACAATATGACTAATAGCATAATATCTGTAACATATTTTTCTTATGTCTTCTTGATGTGCAAAAAAAGGTAGGTTGAGTATAGCTAATTATGTAGTACATTTAAGATATTTAAAATAATATTTTCCTTTATATTCAATTACTTACTATTGCATAACAAACCAAAGACAGGAATAAAAGCAATTGATGACTGGTGTTTATACTAGTAGAAATGGAGAAAAACAGAGTTAGAGGAAAGCAGTTCTGGGATTAAACAAGAATAAAACATTTGAACATCTTAAATCTGAGATTTCTGTTAGACAATTGATTGAGCTGTCAGTGAGGCAGTAGTATGCATGCTTCTGAAATTGATTTCTTAACCTTTTTTGGTTGGCAAATATACTTTATTGTTTCAACATTATTTATTTGTTTCTTCTTTATTTTTAAATGTTTTACTTTTAATCCTACTCACTAAAGCAGAACATTTCTTCTTTCTTCTTGACTGGCATTGCCAGAAACGGTGTAGATATTAGTTATCTCAAAGAAGCAGCATTTGATCTTGTTAATACTCGCTAGAGTTTATTTTTCTTTTGTTAATTTTTGCTCATACCTCTTTTTTATTCTTTCTCTTTTTAGCATAATGTATTTGTAATTTCCTAGCTTATTGAGTTGAATATTTTATTTATATTTTTTACAATTGGCATTTAAATATATAAATTTCTCTCAAAGTACCAGTATATTTCACATTTCAGATATAGTTAACAAACAAAAAATAATTACTAAGTAACTCCACCCTACACCCTACTTCCAGCAATAACCTCCATGGTTATTACTGGCAAGTTTGTTTCACTTTGTCTAATAAAACCTAGAGAGAAATTTGATGCATTATTTTTAAGGAAGTAGCCATATTTTCTCTTGGGTCAGTTCATTCTTGGGTAATGGCTGGAGCTGATCTCATTCATTTTCCAGGAAGCTCTTAAATGCCCGTGTTCTTTAGTAACCCTTAGTCACTAACTCTGTAGTATAATTTCTCTCTTTTTAAGAAAGTGTTTGGGTTCTGTATCAGTGAATGGATTTTCTACTTGGAAAGCACGTAAGTCCCCATTTTTCTATGCAGCATTGCTTTTGTTTTTTTGTGAATGATTAGTGGTGTATGGATGGCTGAAAGCAGTGTGTTGCATTGGGGGCCACTTGGAAGTTTTGACCCTGTTATCCTGCAGGGGACATTTTGGGCAGTTCAGAGTTACAATGCTGCAATCTGGAGATTTCTAGGCCATGAAAGCATGCCATGATTCTTCAGAGATGCAGGCTGAGAGAGAGAGAGACCACAGATACTTACATAATTATGTGAAGTACATGTCTCATTCTCTGCCTGTTTGAACTGGAGGCTGAGATACTAAGGAAACTCCAGCCAGTAGCTTGTCTTGTTTTCAGCCCCATATCTTTAAAGAATGTGAATTTCTCTTGTGCTGATAGAATAGTTATTGAGAGAGTACTTGAGTCCAGCAACCTCGCTTCAGTGGTAAAGCATTTAGCCCCCACCCCCATCCAAGATCGGACCTTGGCAGGTTTGTGGGTCCTTCCTTTTCAGACACTTGAGCACATGGAGGCTCTGCAGCCAGCTGCAGTGGAAAGCGCTGAGAAGCAACGCGTGCACTCCTTTAGCCCATTCTGCACACACACCCAGCTCCCTGATGATTTGATGTCGTACTTGCATTGTTACAAGAATAGTTTGTCGTGTACAATCCCAAAACTTCTTAGAAACAAACTGGCATGGTGTTCAAATCCCACATGGGTTCTGTCTCCTCCACATGTGAGGAACAGCCAAGTCCTGCTGACTGACTGCAGTCACAGCTTTGCTGCCTGCACAGGCTCAGCACAGAGGTTAAACCTATTCTAGTAAAAAGTCCAACAGGGAGAACGTGATTCCTCGAATCTGGTTCTTGCCAGGACACCTGGCTTAAACCTTTGTGCTGAAGAAATGTGCCTTGGACCCTTAATGGTGACAAGCATTTTGTAACCTGTTCAGGGCAGCCTGAAAGCCTATGAGTCCATGTCCTGTTCAGTAACGACCCCTGTGGGAGGGCCTTTTCCCAGGCCAACCTCTTTGTTCCCAAGCCAGTGTGAATGCCCTGCACACCAGGGTAGAGAAGTTGCTTAGAATGTAGTTTGTGAAGTTGAGTTACTGGAACAGCACACGAGGATGAAGCCAGAAAGACTACCACAAAGCGCTTCCACATGTTGGAACTCAGGAACTTTAAACGAAGTGGAAATATTTATCCTGGATTAGAGACATTTGAGAAATAATGAAATTATAGAATTGAAGTCGTTGGAGAGCTGAGCCTTGGCCACACATTGGAACCATCTGGAGGGATTTCAGAAATACGGTGCCCAGGCCCCAACCTGGAAATGCTGAGTGAATTGATCTGGAGTGGGATCTGATCAGTAGCCAGTCATGCCTCACGAAGTCTGAGTAAATCAACACCACTCCTTAAACTGAGGCATGTAATGCCCTGATCAAATGGTAGAAATGCCTTTTCACAGAGATGTCCAATGCTACATCATGGGATTTTCTTTCTCCTGAATCTAGATCACAGCAGGTGACAGCCTTGGCTGTCCAGTGCAGAAGTGGAAGACAGCTGTCTGCCATAGAGTCTCACAGAGCCGGGATTTCCTAATACAAACTGCCTTAGGCTTTTAATCCACATGAAATCTTTGCCATCACTGCCTCTGTCAAAGAAAAGTACTTGCTCGAGACATTGTTAAGAGTTTTCACATGGTGGAACGTCACATCTTACAGCCTATGTGCTCACTGAGGCATTCGTGCAGGTGCCGTGCACAGGAGGTGCTGAGTAGAAGGTTGGAGCACCTGGGTTCTCATCTGCCTCTGCTCCTGGCAGCTCAGTGACTTTGCACCAATGAACGGAACACCTCTGCATCTGCGCCACTGTCAGGAAATAAAAGCACCAAACTAGATGTCTCTGAGATATCTCTGAAATTATATGGCCTAACTAAATGATTAGGTATCAACAGAAGTCAACATTAGGAATTTACAAAGGATTTAATTAAGATATGCAAAAACAGGGGCATAAAATGTCCTGCACAAATGTGTCATTTGCAGCACAGACATCCACCCATACTCTGGAGTGAGTTTACGTTAATATGACCTATACATTGTGCATATCAATTCACACTCCAAAGGACAATTATGCTGCCATCCGCACTTGACAGAGGGGTACAGAGGGCACAGGCAGCTCACCTGAGCTCCAAGACTGGACCAGAGCTCTGGCTTGTGAGTTTGTGTTGTTGCTCCCACCTTTTGGTTGCATTGTTCCCACTGTGCAGTCTGTGTCTTCTTGTTACATTTGTTCCCTGCTAGCCTCTAAGTTCGTTTGTTTTTCACAAAGTATGGAAAAGGGAAAACAGTTGGGAAGTTCTCCTTTATCTGCAAAACAAAGAGAATGGAGAAGTATAACAGGACGAGGGGGGTTTTGCAATGGAATGCAGAGATCAAAACCAGTGTCCATTGTGCATCTGAAGACAGGTAACTGGAGTTGGCTGTAGCCAGGTGCTTCTGACGCTGCTCATTTTCTCCCTTCTTTGCTGCTCATTATCATGCTAGAAGAACTTGGATAAGAAAAGTAACATGAACATGATCTTAAAATTCTACTTGAGGCAACATTTGAAAGTCTCATTTCTAGATTTCTGCTTTTGATGGATAAGGCTGAACAGTAATTTCCTTTGTGAGACAATTTCAGACCTTTTGCCCCTTCCATCATGGAGATCTGCAAAGCACACAAGCAGACAGATCCTGGCTGCTTCTCCAGCAACAGCAGCCACCATGCCAGAGATGCTGCTCTGAGCTGGGGGTGCATGCAGCTTCAACGCATGTGTGTTTTAATGAGGCAGGCTTCCAGGTCCATCAAGTAAAACAGGGCTGTGGATTTCTCTCTTCATTGCAACTACATGATGGTTTCTCTGCCTCTATGTTAATAAACAGGGAAAACTCCAAGGAATTATGGAAAGTGCACTTGTCTGTCATTTCATGTGCCAGGTTTCTACAATTTCCTCATGACCCCCAGCTGGGGGAGTCAGAGACTAGAATTTTCAGAGGGGAACAGAGGGAGGGCTGTGTCTCTGGGAGTAAAAGGGCTCAGCTGTTAGGACAATTTTCAATCAGAGTTTCAAGCAAATTAGACTAAACATGCTTCTTTTATGGCACTTTTCATCAGCTGTCCTTAAAACTCCTACTGTTAACCATGACTGAAGTAAAGATTTGCTCATGCTCATCGATCAGAGTAAATGTGATGATTTTCCTAATTTTCTGCAAGGATGTTCTGTGCTTGGTGATTCATTTACATTTAGAAAACACAAGTGAAAGGATGGCTTGAAGATGACTACAGTGCCAGACTTTTTAAAAAAGTCTTATCTTAGGCCATATTCATGCAGGCAAAATAGTGCATTGGAAAGTTTTGGATTTTTATTACAGGGAGGCTCATGGCTCACTTTTGGTTATTTTATGCTAACATCTTCCCATTGTCCTCCTGTAACTTCAGGCATGGGGTTTACCACCCTTTTCACACACCTTGATCCTATAACCCAGGGAGCAGCAAGGCTTCAACGTCTGAATAGCCCTCACGTGTGGAGCCAGGGTGAGCACGCGTCTTCTGCTTGTTGACACTCCTTCTCTTTGCAAAGGGCCTTCTCTCCAGTTTCCTTGAGGAGACACATGGAGCTAGCAGATAGAATCTGGAGCTGTTAATGACCTGGTTCCTCATTCAGATCAAAGTGGAGGAGACATATTTCTGGCATGTTCCTAGTCATCAGAAGAGGTTGATGTTCACATTATAAAAATAATGGTATTCACTGTATGTCAAGTACTGCTCCAAGACTTTATTTATATTAACTAATCCAGTTCTAAGATCAACCCTCTAAGATGGATGCTCTTATTAGCCCCATTTATAGATAAAGGAGCTGAGGAAGGTGAGACTTTGGAACTTTCCTTAGATGACACAGCTGGTGGATGGTGGTGCCAGGACTCAAACCTGGGCTGCCAGACCTGGTTTGCTCATAATTGCTGTGCTGCCCTCCAGTACCCATGTGCATCAGGACTTGCATAGGAAATAATAAAAGCACAAAGGCTCTCAAGAATTTGGATTGTAGAGAAAGTCACTATTTTTAGAGTTAGATATGATTTATTCCTCCTTTTGCAAACTTGAAAAATGGCTGTCAATGAATAGGAAACAAGTCTTGGTGCTTGTGAAAACATTGAGGAAAACGACAGCTTTAAAATCCTGCCTCCTGGTGGAGAAAACAAAGGCTGCCGGAGCCTGCGAGGCTGGGTGACTACAGAAGGGTGGTG
The DNA here is from genome assembly GCF_048565385.1 of Saimiri boliviensis. Classification (NCBI taxonomy): domain Eukaryota; kingdom Metazoa; phylum Chordata; class Mammalia; order Primates; family Cebidae; genus Saimiri; species Saimiri boliviensis. The sequence goes on from NC_133452.1 coordinate 1,556,133, forward strand.
GACAGTGACACTTGCAGACTGTGCTGCAGCCAGGGCGGGACCCACACATAGGACACTGGGTAAATACCCAGTAATGGCTTTGCTGGGCCAAATGGTAGCTTTGTTTTAAGTCCTTTGAGAAGTCTCCAGACTGCTTTCCACAGTGGCTGAACTAATTTATATTCCCAGCAAGAGTGTATGAGTGTTCCCTTTCTCCACAGCCTCACCAGCATCTATTGTGTTTTGATATTTTTCTTAAAAAAAAAAAAAAAAAAGTTTAAGTTCAAGGGTATATGTTCAGGTTTGTTATATAGGTATATCATGTCAAGGGGATTTGTTGTACAGATTATTTTGTCATTCAGGTACTAACCCTATTACCCAATAGTTATTTTTTCTGATCCTCTTCTTCCTCCCCACCTCCACCCTCAGGTGCACCCGATGTCTGTGGTTTCCTCCCTCATGTGTCCATGCGTTCTCTTCATTTAGCTCCCACTTGTGAAAACATGCAGTATTTGGTTTTCCTTTCCTGAGTTACTTTGCTAAGGATAATGGCCTCTAGTTTCACTCACATCCCTGCAAAGGACATAACTCATTCTTTTTCATGGCTGCATATTATTCCATGGTATATATGTCCCACATTTTCTTTATCCATTCTACCATTGATGGGCCTTTAAGTCGATTCCATATTTCTGCTATTGTGAATAGTACTGCAATGAACATACACTTTATGACAAAATAATTTATATTCCTTTGGATATATACCCAACAATGGGATTACTGGGTTGAATGGTAGTTTTATCTTTAGATCTTTGAGGAATCACAACACTGATTTCCACAATGGTTGAACTAACTTATACTCCCACCAACATAAGTGTTCTTTTTTCTCTGCAATGTCACCAGCATCCATTATTTTTTGACTTTTTAATAATAGCCATTCTGACTGGCATGAGATGGTATCTCACTGTGGTCTTGATCTGCATTTCTCTAATGATCAGTGATGCTGAGCTTTTTCTCATATGCTCATTGGCTTTATGTATGTCTTTTGAAAAGTATGTGTTTGTGTCCTTTGCCCACTTTTTAATGGGATTGTTTTTTCTGTAAAGTTGTTTAAGTTCATTACAGATGCTGGATATTAGACCTTTGTCAGATACATAGTTTGCAAATACTTTATCTTATTCTGTAGGTTGTCTACTTTGTTGTTTGTTTTGCTGTGCGGAAGCTCTTTAGTTTAATTAGATCCAATTTGCCAATTTTTGCTTTTTTGCAATTTCTTGCGGTGTCTTTGTTATGAAGTCTTTGCCCATTCTTATGTCCAGAATGGTGTTGCCTAGGTCATCTTCCAGGGCTTTTATAGTTTTGGGTTTTACCTTTAAGTCTTTAATCCATCTTCAGTTGGTTTTTGTATATGGTTAAAGGAAGGAGTCCAGTTTCAATCTTCTGCATATTGCTAGCCAGTTATCCCAGCACCATTTATTGAACAGGGAGTCCTTTTCCATTGCTTGTTTTTGTCAGGTTTGTCAAAGATCAGATGGTCATAGGTGTGTGGCCTTATTTCTGGCCTCTCCATTCTGTTCAGTTGGTCTCTGTACCTCTTTCTGTACCAGCACCATGTTGTTTGGGTTACTGTAGCCCTCTAGAATAGTTTGAAGTTGGGTCATGAGATGCCTCCAGCTATGTTCCTTAGGATTGCTTTGTCTACTTAAGCTCTTTTTTGGTTCCATATGAATTTTAAAATAGTTCTTTCTAGTTGTGTGAAGAATGTCATTGATAGTTTGATAGAAATAGCATTGAATCTGTAAATTGCTTTGGGCAGTATGACCATTTTAATGATATTGATTCTTCCTATCCGTGAGCATGGAATGTTTTTTTATTTGTTTGTTTCCTCTCAGATTTTGTTTAGCAGTAGTTGTAATTCTCATTGTAGATGTCTTTCACTTCTCTGTTTAGCTGTATTCCTAGGTATTTTATTTTTTTTTTGAGGCAATCGTGACAGGGAGTTCATTCATAATTTGGATTTTGGTTTGGCTGTTGCTGGTGTATAAGAATGCTAGTGATATTTGTATGTTAATTTTGTATCCTGATACTTTGCTGAAGTTGTTTATTAGATCAAGGAGCTTTTAGGCTGAGACTCTAGGGTTTTCTAGATATAGAAACATCTGCAAACAAAGATAGTTTTACTTCCTTTCTTCCTATTTGGATGTCTTTTATTTCTTTTTCTTGCCTGATTGCTCTGGGCAGGATTTCCAATATTATGTTGAATATGAGTGGTGAGAGAGGGCATCCTTGTCTTGTGCTAGTTTTCAAGGGGAATGCTTCCAGCTTTTGTCAATGCAGTACAATGTTGGCTGTGGGTTTGTCATAGATAACTGTCATTATTTTGAAATATGTTCCTTCAATACCTAGTTTGTTCAGAGTTTTTAGTACAAAAAGATGTTGAATTTTCTCTAAAGCATTTTCTGCTTCTATTGAGATAATCATGCATTTTTGTCTTTAGTTCTGTTTATGTGATGAATCACATTTATTGATTTGTGTATATTGAACCAACTTTCCATCCAGGGATAAAGCCTACTTGCTTGTGGTGGATTCGCTTTTTGATGTGCTATTGGATTTGATTTGTTAGTATTTTGTTGAGGATTGTTGCATCAATGCTTATCAAGGATACTGGCCTGAAGTAGTTCTCTCTCTCTCTCTCTCTCTCTCTCTCTCTTTCTGTGTGTGTGTGTGTGTGTGTGTGTGTGTGTGTGTGTGTGTGTGTGTCTGCCATGTTTTGGTATGTGGTGGATGATTCTGGCATCATAGAATGAGTTGGGGAAAAGTCCCACCTCCTAAATTTTTTGGAATAGTTTTAGTAGGAATGGTACCAACTCTTCTATATACATCTGGTACAACTCAAGTTTGGAAACATTTGGTCTTCAGTTTTTTTTTTTTTTTTTTTTTTTTTTTTTGGTTGCTTGGATATTTATTACCAATTCAATTCAGAGCTTGTTATTCGTTCAGATTCTTTCTGCTTTAGTCTTGGGGGGATGTATGTGCCCAGAAATTCATTCATTTCTTCTAGATTTTCTAGTTTGTATGCATAGAGGTATTCATAGTAGTCTCTGATGGTAGTTTGTCTGTCTGTGGTGTTACAATAACATCCCTCTTATCACTTCTAATTGTATGTATTTGGATCTTCTCTCTGTTCTTATTAGTCTAGCTAGCAGTCTATCTTACTAATTTTTTCAAAACACCAACTTCTGGATTTGTTAATCTTTTGAATTTTTTTGTGTCTCACTCTCCTTCAGTTCAGCTCTGATTTTGGTTATTTTTTTGTCTTCTTCTAGATTTACAGTTGGTTTGCTCTTGCTTCTTTAGTTCTTTTAGTTGTGATGTCAATTTGAGACATTTATAACTTTTTGATATGAGTATGTAGTGCTATAAATTTCCCTCTTAATACTGCCTCAGCTGTGTCCCAGAGATTCTGGTGTGTTGTATCTTTGTTCTCATTAGTTTTGAAGAACTTCTTGATATCTGCCTTAATTCTATTATTTACCCAAAAGTCATTCAGGAGCAGATTGTTTAATTTCCATGTAATTGTATAGTTTTGAGCAATTTTCTTAGTCTTGAGTTCTATTTTTATTGAGCTGGGTCAGAGAGAGTAGTTAGTATGATTTCAGTTTTTTGCATTTGCTGTGAATTATTTTGTCTGATTGTGTGATTGATTTTAGAGTTTGTGCCATGTGATGATGAGAAGAATGTATATTCTGTAATTTTGGGGTGGTAAGTTCTGTAGATATCTATCAGGTCCATTTCATCCAGTGTTGAGTTCAAGCCCTGAGTATCTTTGTGAATTTTCTGCTTCAATAATCTGTCTAATACTGTCAGAGGGATGCTGAAGTCTCCCACTGTTTTTGTATGAGAGATTAAATCTCCTTGAAGGTCTCTAAGATCTTGCTTTATGCTCAACATCACTGATTATGAGAGAAATGCAAATCAAAACCATAATGAGATACTATCTCATGCAAGTCAGAATGGCAATTATTAAATGTCAAAAAATACAGATTTTGTTGAGGTTATAGAGAGTAAAATTAGATCAACCATTGTGGAAGAAGTGTGGTGATTCCTTAAAGGCTTAAAGACAGAAATGCCATTTGACCTAGCAATCCCATTACTTGGTATATACCCAAAGGAATATAAATAATTCTGTTATAAAGACTCATGCACATGTATGTTCATTGGAGCACTACTCACAATAACAAAGACATGGAATCAACATAAATGTATATCAGTGATAGACTGGGTAAAGAAAATGTGGCACATAAACATCATGGAATACTATGCAACCATAAAAAAGAATAAGATCATGTCCTTTACAGGGACGTAGGTGTAGCTGGAGGCCACTATTCTTAGCAAACTAATGCAGGAACAGAAAACCAAATACTGCATGTTCTTACTTATTAGTGGGAGCTAAGTGATAACTCATGGACACATAGAGGGGAACAGCAGACACTGGGATGTACTCGAAGGTAGGGGGCAGGAGGAGGGACAGGATCAGGAAAAATTACTAATGGGTACTAGGCTTAATACCTGAGTGATGAAATAATCTCTACAACAGACTCCCATGACACAAGTTTACCTATGTAACAAACCAGCACTTGTACCCCTGAAGTTAAAATAAAATTTAAAAAAGAAATGACTTCATGATTGATAGGATGCTGATAAGTTGTTATAAGGCAGCTAATGTGCATATATCATTTTAGATATACAGTACAAAATGAGAAATAGTAACTTATTAAATTGGATTTTGTTTATTTCATTTATTTTTATATCATGAACAATTTTTCTTAACTGTCACCAAATAAAAACTAGATGCCTAAATCATTAGAATCTGGGTGCTCCTGTCTTGAGTGCATAGATACTTAGAACAGTTAAGTCTTCTTGTTGAATTGAACCCTTTACTGTTATGTAATACCTTTCTTTGTCTTTTTTGATCTTTGTTGGTTTAAAGTCAGCTCTGTATTTTTTGTATTTTTAGTAATAGCCATTCTGACTGGGAGATGGTATCTCATTGTAGTTTCGATTTGCATTTCTCTGATGATTTTTGATAATGAGCATTTCTTTCATTTGTTTTTTGGCCACTTTTATGTCTTCTTTAGAGAAGTGTCTATTCATGTCCTTTGCCCATTTTGTAATGAGATTGTTAGTTTTTTGCTTCTTGAAGTTACCTACAGATTCTGGGTGCTAGGCCCTGTTAAGTACACAGTTTTCATCTTGCGAAAGATTGTCTGTTTGCTCTATTGAGAGTTTCTTTTGATGTATAGAAGCAAAATTAAATGAAAGTTTAATTAGGCCTCCTTTGTCAATATTTACTTTTGTTGCAATTGTTTTGGGAGACTTAGCCAAAAAATTATTTGCCAAGAATGATGTTAAGGAGAGTATTTTCTAGGTTACGTTTCAGGATTTTAATAGTTTGCAGTCTTATAGTTAAATCTCTAGTCCATTTTGAATTAATTTTTATATATGGTTAAAGTTAGGAGTCCAGCTTCAATCTTCTGCATATGGCTGCCCAGTTATTCCAACACCATTTATTGAATAGGGAGTTCTTTCCTCGTTGCTTGTTTCTGTCAGCTTTGTTGAAGATCAGATGGTTGTAGATGTGTGGCTTTCTTTCTGAGTTTTCCATTGTGTTGCGTTGGTCTATGTGTCTTTTTTTTTTTTTTTCCCCCAGTACGATGTTGTTTTAGTTACTTGCTTCATCTGATTTTTAATCATCATTTTCCAAGATTGCTTTATTATGGGCACATAGGTATGTGATATTATATAGAAAAGCCAACTTTTTTTCCCTTGGTCATTTAAACATCTAGAATTTTAAAAATCTAGTTTATGACATGGGCTTATAATTCTTTATAATAAAGTATTACTATACATATACATCCCACTTAACCTGAGATATAAGCAACATTATTTTATTAGTAGCATCTTTTATATGACTTAAAATACAAAATCATATTTTATTATTCAATAAGAATTTTGGACACAATTTCTTTTGAATAATCTTTTGCCATCTTCCATTATCTGCATCACTTTTTCCAACATCACTTTTTCCTTCATTTTTTTAATGAAGGCTTATTGATATATAATTTACATAGAGCAAAATTCATTCTTGTGTTCACAAGTAAATGAGAATTTATAGTGGCATCATCATGTGACCTCCAGAGTCAGAATGAAGAACACCCCCACCCAGAGAGATCTCATGGGACCCCTTGTAGGCACCTCCAACCCCCAGTCACTGACTTGACTTCTGTTCCTCCAATCTTGTTTTTTTTTTTTTCAGAAAGTCATGTAAGTTGGAAAGTGCCGTGTGCATTTAGTTGTGTGTTCCCTCATGAGCGTAGTGCTTTTGAGATTTGTTCATGTATCAGTAGTCTTTTTTATTGCCATATCATGTTCCATTACATAGATATGTCACACTTCGTGTATTTATTCACCAGTGTGTGGATGTTTTGATTGTATCTAATTTTTATCTATTAAGAATGAGACTGCTAGAAACATTCACGGACAGCTCTTTGAAGGAATGCATATTTTTATTTTTCTTGAGTAAATACACATGGGATTTCTAGGTCATGTATTATTTGTGTGTTTTACTTTATAAGAAACTGCCAAACAGGCTGGGCACAGTGGCTCACACCTGTAATCCCATAGGAAGGCCAAGGTGGGTGGATCACTTGAGGCCTGGGGTTCAAGGCCAGCTTGGCTAACATGGAGAAACCCTGTCTGTACTAAAAATACAAAAATTAGCTGGGCATGATAGCACATGCCTGTCATCCCAGCTACTTGGGAGGCTGGAGCACGAGAATTGCTTGAATCCAGGAGGCAAAGGTTGTGGTGAGCTGAGAGATCACACCACTGCACTCTACCCTGGGCAGCAGAGCCAGACTCTGTCTCAACAAGCAAACCAACCAACCAAACAAACAAACAAAAATAAATTTTAAAAAATTAAGAAACTGCCAAACTGTTTTCCAAGCAACTGTGCAATTATACCTTCCTACCAGAGGGACACATAAGAATTACATTTGTGAATGCTGGGAAGATGGCCGCCTAAGAACAGCTCAGGACTTCAGCTCTGAGTGAAAGTGCAGAGGGTGAGTGGACGCCGCATTTCCAGACGCATTTTTATTGCCCACAGACCAGGAGATACCCAGGCAGAGGGGTTGCCAGCGCCGCTGTTCCAGCCGGTGTGACTGTTTTGGTCCCCACGGGGCTGATTTGGCCCACGCGGCTGCTGTGACCATACCGTGTTGCGGCGGTTCTCCATACAAAAGCCACTGGTCTGGGAGCCCTCTTAGCTGGCGATTGGAGCCCTGAGATGGCAGAGTTGCCCATTCATCTGAAATAGTGAGCCAGGCCAGGAGATTCCTAGGCAAAAAATCCGCCAGGAGGCAGCACCGCTGTTTGAGCCGACTCAGTGAGTCGCAGCACGGGAGATCCCGGTGCCTTTTCAACAAGCGACTGAAACGCTGGGTCGTTCAACTTAAAAAATAAAAAAAAAGACTCTGAGTCAGGGAGCCAGGTGATCAGGCTCGGTTGGTCCTACCCCCAACCCCCAACAACAAGGAAAACAAAAACAGTAATTGGAAACCCTCTGGGTTGAGCGTTTCAAAGCAAGCACAGCTGAACCTGGGATGGTCCAGCTTGGTGAGGGAGGGGTGTCCGCCATTACTGAGACTGTCCACCGCTATGGAGGCAGGCCACTGTTGCCAAGGCAATTCTAACTACACCCATATAAACAGAACTGCAGGGAAGAGCACAGGGCAGCTGGGCGGAGCCCACAGCAGCACAGCAAAGCCTCTGCAGGCAGACAGTGGCCAGGTGGGCTGCTAGCTGCGCGGGGCAGACCTGAAAGAAAAAACAAGGGCAACAGCACAATGGAAACTCATAAAGCCCTAACTCCACGGGACAGAGCACCTGGGAACAAAAAGGGGTTTATGAGTTCAGCTGCAGCAGACCTAAACATATCTGCCCAGCAGCTCTGAATGAACAACAGGGCTCACAGCTCAGGACTTAAGCCCCAATAAAAGATAGACTGTCTCCTCAAGTAGCTCCCTGACCCCCATAGATCCAGAGACTCACCTCATAAAGGAGAGAGCAGACTGACAGTTGGCGAGCATCCTTCTGGGACAAAGATAGCGGAAGAGGAAACTGGTAGCAACCCTTACTGTTCTGCAGCTGCTGCAGGTGATCCCCAGGCAAGCAGGGCCTGGAGTGGACCTCAGCAGTCCTACAGCAGAGGGGCCACACTGTTAGAAGGAAAGCTTAAAAAAAAAATAAGTAACTTCAGTATCCATGAACTAGAAGCTCACTCAGAGAGCCAATCTGAAAGACAGTAACTACAAAGACAACAGGTGGATAAACCCACAAAAATGGGAAGAAACCAGTGCAAAATGGATGAAAACTCCCGAAACCAGAACACCTCTCCTCCTAAAAGGGATCATAACTCCTCACCAGCAAGGGAACCAGACCAGATGGAGAAGGAGTGTGATGAAATGACAGAATCAGATTTCAGAAGGTGGATAGTAAGAAACTACAGTGAGCTAAAAGAACATGTTCTAACCAAATGCAAAGAAACAAGGAACCTTGAAAAAAAGGTTGGATGAAATGCTAACGAGAATGGACAACATAGAGAGGATTATAAGCGAATTGATGGAGCTGAAAAACACAACACGAGAACTTCATGAAGCATGCACAAGTTTCAACAGCCAAATTGACCAGAAGAAAGGATATCAGAGGTTGAAGATTAACTCAATGAAATAAAAAGGGAAGGCAAGAACAGAGAAAAAAGCGCAAAAAGGAATGAACAAAATCTTCAAGAAATGTGGGACTATGGGAAAAGACCTAATCTACGTTTGATAGGTGTACCTGAATGTGATGAAGAGAATGAATCCAAGCTGGAAAATACTCTTCAGGATATTATCCAGGAAAACTTCCCCAACCTAGCAAGGCAGGCCAATATTCAAATCCAGGAAATACAGAGAACACCACAAAGATATTCCTCAAGAAGAGCAACCCCAAGGCACATAATCGTCAGATTCACCAGGGTTGAAATGAAGGAGAAAATGCTAAGGGCAGCCAGAGAGAAAGATCGGGTTACCCACAAAGGGAAGCCCATTAGACTCACAGCAGATCTCTCAGCAGAAACTCTACAAGCCAGAAGAGATTGGGGGCCAATATTCAACATCCTTAAAGAAAAGAACTTTCAACCCAGAATCTCCTTTCTGGCCAAACTAAGCTTCATAAGTGAAGGAAAAATAAAATCCTTTGTGAGCAAGCAAGTACTCAGAGATTTTATCACCACCAAACCTGCTCTACGAGAACTCCTGAAAGAGGCTCCACACATAGAAAGAAGCAACCAGTACCAGCCACTCCAAAAACATACCAAATGGTAAAAGAGCATCGACACAATCAAGAATCTGCATCAACTAACCAGCAAAACAGCCAGGTAGCATCAAAATGACAGTATCAAATTCACACATAACAATACTATCCCTAAATGAAAATGGACTAAATGCCCCAATCAAAAGACACAGACTGGCAAATTGGATAAAAAGCCAAAACCCATCAGTGTGCTGTATCCAGGAAACCCATCTTACATGCAAGGATACACAAAGGCTCAAAATAAAGGGATGGAGGAAGATCTACCAAGCAAATGGAGAGCAAAAAAAAAAGCAGGAGTTGCAGTTCTCATCTCTGATAAAATAGATTTTAAAGCAACAAAGATCAAAAGAGACAAAGAAGGACATTACATAATGGTAAAAGGATCACTGCAACAAGAAGAGCTAACGATCCTAACTATATACGCACCCAATACAGGAGCACCCAGATACATAAGGCAAGTTCTTAATGACTTACAAAGAGACTTAGACACCCACACAATAATAGTGGGAGAATTTAACACCCCATTGTCAATATTAGACAGATCAACCAGACAGAAAATCAACAAGGATATCCAGGACCTGAACTCAGACCTGGAACAAGCAAACCTAATAGGCATTTACAGGACTCTCCACCCCAAATCCACAGAATATACATTCTTCTCAGCACCACACCACACGGAAATCATAACAAACAATCTCTCAGACCACAGTGCAATCGAGTTAGAACTCAGAATGCAGAAACTAACTCAGAACCGCACAGCTTCATGGAAACTGAACAACTTGCTCTTGAATGTTGACTGGATAAACAATGAAATGAAGGCAGAAATAAAGATGTTCTTCAAAACCAACAAGAATGAAGACACAACATGCCAAAATCTCTGGGACACATTTAAAGCAGTCTCTAGAGGAAAATATATAGCAATGAGTGCCCACATGAGAAGAAAGGAGAGATCTAAAATTGACACCCTATCATCAAAATTGAAAGAGCTAGAGGAGCAAGATCAAAAAAACTCAAAGCCTAGCAGAAGACAGGAAATAACTAAGATCAGAGCAGAACTGAAGGAAATAGAGACACAAAAAACTCTTCAAAAAAATCAATAAATCCAGGAGCTGGTTTTTCAAAAAGATCAACAAAATAGACCACTAGGCAGATTAATAAAAAAGAAAAGAGAGAATAACCAAATTGATGCAATAAAAAACAATAAAGGGGATATCACCACAGATTCCACAGAAATCCAAACCATCATCAGAGATTATTACAAGCAACTCTATGCACATAAACTAGTAAACCTGGAAGATACACATAAATTCCTGGACGCCTGCATCCTCTCAAGCCTAAACCTGGAAGAAGCCAAAACCCTGAATAGACCAATAACAAGGTCTAAAGTCGAGGCAGCAATTAAGAGCCTACCACTCAAAAAAAGCCCAGGTCCAGATGGGTTCACAGCCGAATTCTACCAGACATACAAAGAGGAGCTGCTACCATTCCTTCTGAAACTATTCCAGACAATCCAAAAAGAGGGAAACCTTCCCAAATGATTTTATGAGACAAACATCATCCTGATACCAAAACCCGGCAGAGACTCAACAAGAAAAGAAAACTTCAGGCCAATATCCATGATGAACATAGATGCAAAAATCTTCAATAAAATACTGGCAAGCCGATTGCAACAGCATATCAAAACGCTCATCCACCATGATCAAGTAGGATTCATCCCAGGGATGCAAGGCTGGTTCAACATATGCAAGTCCATAAACATAATTCACCACATAAACAGAACCAAAGACAAAAACCACATGATTATCTCAATTGATGCAGAGAAGGCTTTTGACAAAATTCAACAGCCCTTTATGCTAAAAACCCTCAATAAACTAGGTATTGATGGAACGTATCTCAAAATAATAAAAGCTATTTATGACAAACCAACAATAGAACAGAACAGAGGCCTCAGAGGAAATACAACATATCTACAGCCATCTGATCTTCAACAAGCCTGACAAAAATAAGCAATGTGGAAAGGATTTTCTGTTCAATAAATGGTGTTGGGAAAACTGGCTAGCCATGTGCAGAAAGCAGAAACAGGACGCCTTCCTGACACCTTACACCAAAATTAACTCCAGATGGATTAAAGACTTAAACATCAGACCTAACACCATAAAAACCCTAGAAGAAAATCTAGGCAAAACCATTCAGGACATAGGCGTAGGCAAGGACTTCATGACCAAAACACTAAAAGCAAATGGCAACAAAAGCCAAAATAGGCAAATGGGACCTAATCAAACTCCACAGCTTCTGCATGGCAAAAGAAAGTCAGTAGAGTGAATCGGCAACCAACAGAATGGGAAAAAAATTTTGCAGTCTACCCATCTGACAAGGGGCTGATATCTAGAATTTACAAAGAACTAAAACAGATCTACAAGAAAAAAGCAAACAAGCCCATTCATAAATGGGCGAAGGATATGAACAAAGGAAGACATACATGAGGCCAACAGACATATGAAAAAATGCTCATCATCACTGGTCATTAGAGAAATGCAAATCAAAACCACTTTGAGATACCATCTCACACCAGTTAGAATGGCGATCATAAAAAAATCTGGAGACAACAGATGCTGGAGAGGATGTGGAGAAATAGGAACAGTTTTACACTGTTGGTGGGAATATAAATTAATTCAACCATTGTGGAAGACAGTTTGGCGATTGCTCAATGTCCTAAAAATAGAAATCCCATTTGACCCAGCAATCCCATTACTGGGTATATATCCAAAGGATTATAAATCATTCTACTCTAAGGACACATGCACACAAATGTTCATTGCAGCACTGTTTACAATAGCAAAGACCTGGAACCAACCCAAATGCCAATCAATGATAGACTGTACAGGGAAAATGTGGCACATATACACCATGGAATATTACGCAGCCATCAAAAACGATGAGTTCGTGTCCTTTGTAGGGACATGGATGAACCTGGAAACCATCATTCTCAGCAAACTGACACAAAAGCAGAAAATCAAACACTGCATATTCTCACTCTAGGCGGGTGTTGAACAGTGAGAACACATGGACACAGGGAGGGGAGCCCTACACGCTGGGGTCTGTTGGGGGGAAATTGGGGAGGGACGGGGAGGTGGGGATGTGGGAGGAGATAACATGGGGAGAAATGACAGATACAGGTGAGGGGAAGGAAGGCAGCAAACCACACTGCCATGTGTGTACCTATGAAGCAATCTTGCATGTTCTTCACATGTACCCCCAAACCTAAAATGCAATAAAAAAAAGAGAAAAAAAAAAGAATTACATTTGTTTTTGCAGTGAGAATGGGGTACGTTTTATTTGAACACCAGCTATATAATGCAAAAAGACGATTGTGGGCCCATTTTAATTATTAACAAAATTATGTAAATCCTAATAAAACATGAGCCAACTGAATTCACCTGTGCTCTTAAAATGCATCTTGACTAAATAGGGTTTACTCCAATGTCAAGGTCAGTTACGTATCAGAAAATCTAATGACTTGATTCACTACTTTGATACAGCAAAAAGAAGATACTGTGTTATCTCAGTAGATACTGAAGAAGCATTTGCTTTTGTTACTATTTAGGATTTAAAATGAAATCGAGTGAAGTAGGAACAAAACGGAGATTCTTGATCTGAATCTTTTTAGTAATTATAACAATTACTGTAAACAAAAGCTTACAGTAATTGTTATATTTAATGAAATTTTACATGCATTTTCTTTAATATAAGAACATGACAAAGAAAGGTTTTTTTTTTTAGACACAAATGTCACTTTTGCAACTTCTTTTGATACAATACTGGAGATACTGTCCAATATAACAAAGAAAGACAAGAGTGGTAACGACTGGTAGAGAAAAAACTTTGCAGGTGATTTTATTAATTTAGCTTGAAAGACCAACAGAATTATTATGCTATTATAATTAACATAATTCCACAAGGTCACTGCATGTAATATCTAGTTACAACAGTAATTACACTAGCAATAATGAAGTTAACTTAAAAATAAGATTTCATTTATATAGTCAACTCACTTTTGAAAGTATCTAGGGGCTTATCTAAAAAAAACAAAAACAAAAACAAAAACAAAAAACCATGGAGGCCAGGTGCAGTGACTCCTGACTGTAATTCCAGCACTTTGGGAGGCTGAAGTGGGCGGATCATGAGGTCAAGTGATCAAGGCCATCCTGGCTAACATGGTGAAACCCTGTTTCTACTAAGAATACAAAAATTAGCTAGATGTGATGGCGTACACCTATAGTCCCAGCTATTTGGGAGTCTGAGACAGGAGAATCACTTGAACCCAGGAGGCGGAGGCTGCAGTGAGCCGAGAGTGAGACTCCATCTAAAAATAAAAATAAAAAGAATAACCATGGAGGAAATTTTAAATCTCTAATAAACTACATAGAAGATCTGATTATTCCATATCATTCAATAGCTTATGGTACAACTTAATGTTATAAAAATGTCAATTCTTCATTAGTGTGTAAATTAACTGCAATCTCCATCAAAATTCCAGTAGGACTCAGTAATCTTATTCCCCCAAAAAATATGTAGAAGAAAAAACGTCCGTAAAAGATAAAGTCAACTTTTTATTTTCCCTATTAGAGAATAAAAAAATGCTTTCAAAGACACAGAAATAAAAAAAAATGGAGCAGTGGCTCAAGAACAGCAATTAAGCCAGAAGAATGTAATAGAGAATTCAGAGAGACCCAAGTATATTTTTGGGCTTGATACATATTAAATATGGCAGCACAAAATAATGGGGAAAAAATGAGTTATTTGGTGCATTGTTTAGAGAAAAAAAACTTGCTCTCTCCATTGTGAAAAATAAAACTATTTCTATTTGAATATATGATTTAAATATCTCAATGTGAAAGGTAAAACTGTAAGTAAGTAGAAGAGACCAGATGCATTGGATCATGCTTGTAATCCTAGCACTTTGGGAGGCTGAGGCGAGTGGATCAACTGAGGTCAGGAGTTTGAGATCAGCCCAGCCAACATGGCAAAACCCCATCTCTACTAAAAATACAAAAATTAGCCAGGCATGGTGATGGGTGCCTATAATCCCAGCTACTTGGGATGCTTAGGCAAGTGAATCACTTGAACCTGGGGTGGGGGCGGGGGCAGACTTTGCAATGAGCTGAGATTGCACCACTGTACTACACCCTGGGTGAAAGAATGAAACTCTCTCTCAAAAGAAATCAATCAGTAAGTAAGTAGAAGAAAATGTAGGATAACATTTTTGTAACCTGTGATTGGGAAAAACTTTCTAAATAAAACTTGAAAAGTATAAAACATGAGACAAAAAATGTAATGTAGTTAACAGAATTATTTTCAATGAAGGACACCATGACAAAGTTAATGACCAACAACTGACAGTAATGTTTAAAGTGGAGAAAGGAATAATATATTAAAAAGTGGGCCTTCATTCTTGCTAGACCTGAGAAGCACTGGGGGCCCTCCTCTACACTTGTTATACCTCAAGGAACACTAACTGAAACTGAATTTCTGTGAATGGGGTGGGCACTTTATTTATCAAGAGCTGACTGCCATGTGATATAGATTCAGAATGAAGCCCATTGATTTACAAAGATTATTGTGCATCCTACATAAGAGATTTGATAGTAATTTTGGTCTGGATTTACTTTTATCTTTCCTGGAACTCATTTTGCTTCCTAAATGATGTTTTTTTTTTCTTAATTCTGGATAATTTTCATTATTATTCTGCTTTATCTTTTTTCACTGTATTTTTTTTTGTGTGTAACTCCTACTAAATGACTATTGGAATTAGTCTGTCATCTGAACTCTCTTGCACATTTTTTATCCTCTCAACTCTATGAGTTATATTCTGGATGATTTCTTTATATCAGTTTTCCAATTCACTAATTCTCTCTTTAGCTATTTCTTATCAGGTCTTCACCCATGAATTCAATGTTTATCATCAATGATGTCAATTGTATTTCTATTGTAACTAATGTCTTTTTCTTTCACTATGTTTCTAATAATAAAACAACATTTTTTTTTTTTTTTGAGATGGAGTTTCGCTCTTGTTACCCAGGCTGGAGTGCAATGGCAGGATCTCGGCTCACCGCAACCTCCGCCTCCTGGGTTCAGGCAATTCTCCTGCCTCAGCCTCCTGAGTAGCTGGGATTACAGGCACACACCACCATGCCCAGTTAATGTTTTGTATTTAATAAAAACATTTATTTAAAGACTTCATATTACAGTTATATTGTTAACATTCTTAGTACTTTATTTCTGCTATTTATTGTCAACTATAATTTATGGAGAGATGATCTTCAGCGGAGTTTATCCTCGAGGATCACATGTGGCTTTAGTTCAGAATGTGGCCCTGCAGGGAGCTCTAGTTTTGCTTCTGTAAGTGCTCCAGGAATATTGCTAGGCAAGACCATATATACATATATATAGTTTTTGTTAATTTCTTGAGTTGGTTGTATTTGAAGCATGTGGACAGCATAAATTAAAACTGAAAACTTGCATAAGGGAAGTCCTGTGGCTACAGATTTACTTTATGGAGATATCCTAACTTACTTTAGGAAAGGATTTGTTCCTGTCCCTCATAGCTTGCCTTTCAGCCTACTGCTTTTCTGGGAAACTTCCATGCACCACACACAGTTACCCTGGGGACAGCTATGACTGACACATGGCCCCAGTTGGGCCATATTTTGAAACTGAAATGGAGAAGAAGAGGCTGAAGCTGAAGAGATCCCAGCTTTTTGTTGCTGTTTGTTTTGCTTGCTCATTTTGTTTTCTCTGGCCATGTGGGTTAGAGGACTGGAGACACGTGATTTCCAACGTGAAAGAAGCATAACGAGAAACACCTCTATCAGCAAATAGACACAGGTGACGAAACTGAAATGAAATGCTGGTGATACTTATGTCTATGGCTCTGGTTTTCCCAAACCCCCAAATCTGTTCTTTTTTTTTTTTCCTTTAGCTCCTTTAGACATCTAATGACCATACAATAAAATGCCTTTCTGCTAAACTAGTGCCAGTTGGGTTTCTGTCACTTGCCATTGAGTTAGTCATTCACTCTAAATTATCACAGCACCTTTTCTTCATCACTGAAGAGACATTGGGAGAGTTTTCCTTTTTTTTTTTCCCATTCTAGGTTATACTTTGTCACCTTGCTCAAGAGGCTCTCCTGTCACTATATCTCTTTAAAAATCTCTCTAAAAATAACCCATTCCCCAGTTTCTGCAGCCCCATTTTCCATAAAATAAAACTCAACGCTAGTCATTGAGTTCAGCGGGCAACCAACCCCTTTTTTCCTTTTGTCACTCTTCCCTTTTGTCACTCTTCAGCCTCCAAGCACACCTGCCTCTGGGAATGGTGCAACGTGGACAGACAGCTGGGGGCAAGTGGCACATCTTCTGTTTACATGCACAAACTGGACATGAAGAGATCTGATCCTAGCCCAATTCAAAGTGGATTCATGTGAATAAGCCCTAATATGTTTATCTGCTGGACTTTGTTGCTTTTTCTTCATTGCCATTTCCTTTTTCTTAATGGTTCAAAAATTTGGAAATAGAAGTGCCACAGCTATCTGAAAAGTGTTTTTATGTTGCTTCAAGAGCTGTCCTAAGCAAGTTATTAATGTTCCAAGATGTCATTGGTATGAAATTTGTAGCAGTGTTTTGCAGACTGAGTTATTCAAAACAGATAAGCCTCACTTTAAAAAAAATGTAGAATGTGTGTGGCTTAACGTTATTGTCTCTGTTATAATCCAGTTAAGGAGAAAATTTTAAATTTGACGTGTCTATGAGCGTAAATTTATTTTGGGACTTTTAAGCAAATGCAGTTTCACTCCAACATGAAATCAGATTTTTTTTTTTTGCCTGGAAATAATTAATTTCTCCCTCCAGGATAGTATGCTCACTCAGGCCAAAATCTGTTCTATAAATATTAGTTTATTACTTGTAGGAATAAGAGTAAGTTGAATACTTAGTCTGAAAATTTTACAGTTTTTTCTTTCTTATCTATATCTGTCATTTATTTAATTCTTAGCATTTATGTAACACTTTCTATGTGTCTGGCACTATGACAACTGCTTTATATATGTTAACTAATTCAATCCTTACAACTTTTAGATAGGTGATATTATTAGCTCAATAATTGTCCTAAACTAAGTTAAAGAGAATTTAGGTGACTTCCCTCAAATCATGTAGCAAATGCATGAGAGAACCAGTTTGACTCTAGAGTCTGTTTTTATAATCACTGCACAGAAACTATAGAATATATTTTAAAATTTTAACCAAGTAATAAGGGGTCTAGATGCTTCTCTGTGCTTCTTCTAATGGCTCTGCAAGTCTTCTTTAATGTAGGATAGATATATTTATATATCCTACATTAAAGAAGGAGATATGCACACACACACACACACACACACACACACACACACACACACATATATCAGACTTAGGGCATTACCTGTTTGAAATAGCACTAAAAAGTCCTGTTATTATTATTTCTGTGTTTTTTTATGTTTGATTCATTTAATCAATTATGAAAGCAAAGATCTATCAATGTCAATCTAAAAATGATCAGCCTAGGAAGCTACAGATAGATTGATCATCTAAGACTCCTCAGCATAGGAAACTGATAGATTGATAATCTAAAAATTATCAGCTTAGGAAGCTACTGATAGATAAATCATCTAAAAATGATCATCCTATGATGCTACTTATTGATTGATAACGTATGACCTGCTACGGGCTGAATGATGGTGTCCCCTCAAATTTCATGTGTTAGAAACTAATACCCAATGTGATCATATTAAAAGATGATTAAGTCATGAGTATCCACCCTCATGAGTGGGAATAACACCTTATAAGTGAGGTTGGAGGGGTTGCTGGTGAGATGGCCAAATAGGAACAGCTCCGGTGTGCAACTCCCAGTAACACTGATGCAGAAGGTGGGTGATTTCTGCATTTCCAACTGAGGTATCTGGTTCATCTCATTTGGAATGTTTGGAGAGTGGGTGCAGCCCAAGGAGGGTGAGCTGAAGCAGGGTGGGGTGTTGCCTCACCTGGGAAGTGCTAGGGGTCAGGGAACTCCCTCTTTTAGCCAAGGGAAGCCATTAGGGTCTGTATCCTGCACTCCCACCCAGATACTGCACCCTTCCCATGATCTTCACCACCCGCAGACCAGGAGATTCCCTCTGATACCTACACCACCACCAGGGCCCTGGGTTTCCAGCACAAAACTTGGCAGCTGTTTGGGCAGACACCAAGCTAGCTGCAGCAGTTTTTGTTTTTTCATACCCCAGTGGTGCCTGGAATGCCAATGAGACAGATATGCTTACTCCCCTGGAAAGGGGGCTAAAACCAGGCAGCCAAGTGGTCTGGCTTGGTGGATCCCACTCCCAAGGAGACCAGCAAAAAGATCCACTGCCTTGAAGTTCTCACAGCCAGCACAGCAGTTTGAGCTCAACCTGAGATGTGTGAGCTTGGTTGGGGGAGAGTCAAGTAGGTGGTTTTAACCTTACAGTGTAAGCAAAGACACCAGAAAGTTTGAACTGGACAGAGCTTACCACAGCTCAGCAAGGCCACTGCAGGTAGACTGTCTCACTAGATTCCCTCCTTACTGGGCAGAGCATCTCAAAAAAAAGGAAGCAGCCCATCAGGGACTTTTAAATAAAGCTCCTACCTTCCTAGGACAGAGCACCTGAGAAAAGTGGTGATTGAGGGCACAGCTTCAGCAGAATTAAACATCCCTGCCTGGCAGCTCTGAAGAGAGCAGTGGATCTACCAGCACAGTGTTCAGGCTCTGTTAAGGGACAGACTACCTCCTCGAGTGGCTTCCTGACTCCCATGTATCTTGACTGGGAGACACCTCCTAGGAGGGGCTGACAGACACCTCATACAGGAGAGCTCTAGCCGGCATCTAGTGGGTACCCCTCTGGGACGAAGCTACCAGAGGAAGAACAGGCTGCAAAATTTGCTGTTCTGCATCCTCCAGCGGTGATAACCAGGCAAGCAGGGTCTGGGGAGGAACTCTGGCAAACTCCAGCAGACCTGCAGCAGAGTGGCCTGACAGTTGGAAGGAAAACTAACAAACAGAAAAAAATAGTTTAAATGTCAAAAAAATAAGAAAGAACATCCAGAGACCACATCTGAAAGTCACTGATTTCAGAGACTAAAGGTAGATAAATCCACAAAGGATGAAGAGAAACCAGTGCAAAAAGGCTGAAAATTCCAAAAACCAGAAGGTCTTTTCTCTTCCAAGGGATCACAACCCCTCACCAGCAAGGGAACAAACTGGATGGAGAATGAGTTTGACGAACTGACAGAAGCAGGCTTCAGAAGGTGGATAATAACAAACTCCTCTGAGCTAAAGGAGCATGTTCTAACCCAATGCAAGAAAGCTAAGAACCTTGAAAAAAGGTCAGACAAAATGCTAACTAGAATAACCAGTGTAGAGAAGAACAAATGACCAGATGGAGCTGAAAAACACAACATGAGAACTCCATGAAGCATACACTAATTTCAATAGCCAAATTGATCTAGCAGACAAAAGGATATCAGAGATTGAAGGTCAACTCAATGAAATAAAGTGAGAAGACAAGATTAGAGAAAAATAAAAGTGAAAAGAAATGAACAAAGCCTCCAAGAATATGGGATTAGGAGAAAAAAACAAATCTACATTTGATCAGTGTACCTCAACATGACAGGGAGAATGAAACTGAGTTGGAAAACACTCTTCAGGGTATTATGCAGGAGAACTTACCCAACCTAGCAAGTCAGGCCAACATTCAAATTCAGGAAATATAGAGAACATCGCAAAGATACTCCTCAAGAATAGCAACCCCAAGAAGCATAATCATCAGATTCACCAAGGTTGAAATGAAGGAAAAAATGCTAAGGGGAGCCAGAGAGAAAGATCAGGTTACCCACAAAGGGAAGCCCATCAGACTAGGAGCAGTTTCTCAGCAGAAACTCTACAAACCAGAAGAGAGTGGGGGCCAGTATTTAATATTCTTAAAGGAAAGAATTTTCAACCCAGAATTTCATATCCAGCCAAACTAAGCTTCATAAGTGAAGGAGAAGTAAAATCCTTTATGGACAAGCAAATGCTGAGAGATTTCATCAACACCAGGCTTGCCTTACAAGAGCTCCTGAAAGAAGCACTGAACATGGAAAAGAACAACCAGTACTAGCCATTGCAAAAACATACCAAATTGTAAAGACCATTAATCCTATGAAGAAACTGCATCAACTAGGGGGCAAAACAACTAGCTAGCATCATAATGGCAGAATCAAATTCACACATAACAATAATAACCTTAAATGTAAATGGGCTAAATGCCCCAATCAAAAGACAGACTGGCAAATTGGATAGAGTAAAGACCAATAGGTGTGCTGTATTCAGGAGACCCATCTCATGTGCTAAGATACTCATAGGCTCAAAATAAAGGGATGGAAGAATATTTATCAAGCAAATGGAAAGTGAAAAGAAAAAAGCAAGTGTTGCAATCCTGTCTTTTATAAAACAGACTTTAAACCAACAAAAAACAAAAGAGACAAAGAAGAGCATTAAATAATGGTAAAGGGATCAATGCAACAAGAAAAAGTAACTATCCTAAATATATATGCACCCAATACAGGAGCACCCAGATTCATAAAGCAAGTTCTTAGAGACCTACAAAGAGACATACTGCCACACAATAATAGTGGAACACTTTAACAATCCACTGTTAATATTAGACAGATCAATGAGACAGAAGGTTAACAAGGATATCCAGGACTTGAACTCAGCTCTGGACAAAGCAAACCTATTGGACATCTACAGAACTCTCCACCCCAAATCAACAGAATATACATTCTTCTCAGCACCACTGATCATTGCACTGATTCTAAAATTGACCACATAATTGAAAGTAAAACACTCCTCAGCAAATTCAAAATAATGGAAATCATAACAAACAGTTTATCAGACCACAATGAAGTCAAATTAGAACTTAGGATTAAGAAACTTACTCAAAACCAGACAGCTACATGGAAACGGACCAATCTGCTCCTGAGTGACTACTGGATAAAAAATGAAATGAAGGCAGAAATAAAGATGTTCTTTGAAACCAATGAGAATGAAGACACAACGTACCAGGATCTCTGGGACACATTTAAAGCAGTGTGTAGAGGGAAATTTATAGCAGTAAATGCCCACAAGAGAAAGCAGGAAAGATCTAAAATTGACATGCTAACATCAAAATTAAAAGAACCAGAGAAGCAAAAGCAAACAAATGCAAAAACTAGCAGAAGAAAAGAAAGAACTAAGATCAGAGCAGAACTGAAGGAGATAGAGACATGAAAAAGTCTTCAAAAAAATCAATGAATCCAGGAGCTGGTTTTTTGAAAAGATCAACAAAATAAACCACTAGCTAATCTAATAAAGAAGAAAACAGAGAAGAATCAAATAGATGCAATAAAAAATATTACCACTGATCCCACAGAAATACAAACTACCATCAGAGAATACTATAAACACCTCTACACAAATAAACCAGAAAATCTGAAGAAATTGATAAATTCCTGGACAGTTACACCCTCCCAAGAATAAACCAGGAAGAAGTCAAATCCCTGAATAGACCAATAACAAGTTCTGAAATTCAGGCAGCAATTAATAGCCTATCAACCAAAAAAAAAAAAAAAAGCCCAGGACCAGACAGGTTCACAGCTGAATTCTTCCAGAAGTACAAAGAGGAGCTGGTGCCATTTCTTCTGAAACTATTCCAAACAATAGAAAAAGAGAATCCTCCCTAACTCATTTTATGAGGCCAACATCATCCTGATACCAAGACCTGGCAGAGATACAACAAAACAAATTTCAGGCCAATATCCCTGATGAACATTGATAAATACCTCAATGAAATACTAACAGACTGAATCCAGCAGCACATCAAAAATGTATCCAACACAATCAAGTTGGTTTCATCCTTGGGAGTTAAGGCTGGTTCAACATAAGCAAATCAATTTTATATCTGTGTTTAAAATATATAATCTGGGAATTATATATCTGTGTTTAGGCCCCCTGTCTGTGTTACTTTGGTATGGCAGCCTGAACAGACTGAGACATCTGGCAAAAGAGCTTAACACTCTCCTGACTTCACCCTCAAAATGCAGATCCTGCCCTGCCAAGTTAATATTTGGTGAGAGAGAGCTGATATCGTTTTGCTGTGTCCTGCCCATCTTATCTTGAACTGTAGTTCCCATAATCCCCATGTTTCATGAGGTGACCTGGTGGGAGGTAATTGAATCACAGGGGTGGCTACCTCCATGCTGTTCTCATGATAGCGAGTAAGTTTTCATGAGATCTGATGGTGTGTTATTTTTATTCATCTCTAAGTATTTTCTAATTTTTCTTATTATTTCTTCTTTGATCCATTGGTTGTTTGTGTCATTTAATTTCCACAGTTTTTGACTTTTCAAGTGTAACTTCTATTCTCAATTTCTAAATTCATCCTGTATGGTCAGGGAAGATACTGTGTATGTTGTTTATGTTTTAAAATCTATTGAGATTTAATTTGTGGATTAACATATGGTCCATCCTGGGAAAACGTCCCATGTGCACTTGAGAAGAATATGTATGCTGTATGCTGTTCTTGTTTGGTAAAGTGTTTATCAGATCTAGTTGGTTTATCATGTTGTATAAGTTCTCTATATCCTTGCCTCTCTTCTGTCTGGTTGTCCTATCCATTATTAAAAGAGGGGTATTGAGATCTTCAGCTATTATTGTAAAACTGTTTATTTCTTCCTTAAATTTTATTAGTTTCTGTTTCATATATTTTGATGATCTGTTATTAGATATGTAAATGTTTATAATATTTATATTTTCTTGTATTATATCTTTCATTTATATATAATTTTTTTGTTTCTTTTAGCCTTTTTGACTTAAACCTTTTTATTTCTGATATTGGTGTATCTATCTCTGCTTTCTTTTGATCACCACTCCATTCAAAAAGAATATATATGACAGCATAGGCAGTTGACACTTGAACAACATGGGTTCAAACTGTGCAGGTCTTTAACCAATGCCAATAAAAATTGTGGTATTTATGGGATGTAAAACTCGCATAAATGGAAGGTCAAGTTTTTGTATATGCAGGCTTTACAGGGCCAACTATGGGACTTGAGTATGTACAGATTTAATTTTATGTCGGGGTCCTGGAACTTATTCCCCAAGTATACTGAGGGACGACTGTAGTTGAATTATGTGTTTTTAATCCATTCTGTCAATCTACCTTCTCATTTACATTTAAACTAATTCCTGATAAGATGGGACTTATTATTGCCATGTTTCTGTTTGTTTTCTATATGCGTTATAGTTTTTGTCTCTTATTTTCTGCATTACTGTTCACTCTTTAGTAAAATTTTTAGAAAAATGTTTTAGTTTCTTTCCAATTTCTTTTTTGTACATTGTATAGCTATTTTGTTTTTGTGGCTACCATGGGAATTACATGTAGTTTATTTTAAAATTATAACACTCTAGTTTGAATTTATAACAGTAAATTTCAGTAACACAAAAAATTCTGTTCCTTTACATCTTTTTCCCCACCCTGTCAGTTGCTGATGTCACAAAATTACATTTTTACACATCTTATTCCCCCAAACATAAAATAATGATTATTTTAAATATATCAGTCTCTTAAATTATGTAGAAAACAAAGTGTGGAGTTGCAAACCAAAGTTATGACAATACTACCTTTTAGACTAATCTTTTAAAAATATTTTAGCCTTTTAAATCATGTGGGAAACAAAAAAGTGGAATCATACAGTGTTGCTATAATAATAGCTTTTATAACTGCCCATGTGCTTACCTTTATTAAGATCTTTATTTTTTCATACAGCTTCAAATTCCTGTCTAGAGTCCTTTTTTTCCCACCTTGTGGTGCCCTTCTATACATTTCTGGCAGGCAAGGTCTAGTAGTAACACACTTCCTCATCTTCATTTATCTGGGAATGACTTAATTTTTCCCTTACTTTTGAACAGCATCTTTGCTGGTATAGGATTCTTGGTTGATAGTTTTTTGGGGGTTTGAGTTTTATTTTAGTCTAGTGAGTAAGACCACTTATGGTCTGCAAACTTTATTACGAGAAGAAATCTGCTGATAATCTCAGAGAATCCTTTTTGTGTGATAAGACTTTTCTCTTGCTCCTTACAGAATTTTCTCTTTGCCTTTGGCCGTTGAAAGTTTGATGGTGGTGTGTCCCAGTATGGGACTTTTTGAGTACCTCTTACTTGGAGTTTATTGAATTCTTGGATATACATTTATAACCATTTTATAAAATCAAATTTGGGAGTTTTCCACTGTTATGTTTTCTCCTGCAATGTGTAAGTTGGACCCTTGATGGTGTCCCATAGGCCCTTTAGGCTGTGTTCACTTTTTCCAGTCCTTTTTTAAATTTCTGTGCCTCAGACTTGATTGTTTCTATTTTTTCTTCACCTGCTCAACTCTGCCTTTTAATTCCTCTAGGGGATACTTTATTTCCATTGTTATATATTTTTAGCTTCAAAATATTTTTTATTTCATTTTAGGTTCTCTATCTCTTTATTGATATTTCCAAAGTTATGTATGAATACATCCATAATTTTCCTGACTTTATCCACATCTCTCTTTAATTTTCAAGTAATTGAAAACAATTGTTTTAAAGTCTTTGTGCTGTAGATGTGCCATCTGATTCTTTTCAGAGACAATTTGCATTAATCTGCTTATCTTTTTCCTTTGAATAGGCCATACTTTTCTGTTTCATTGAATGCCTTGTGACCTTTTATTGAACACTTGACAAGTGAATGTAGTATTTTGGTAATTTTGAAGTTAGTTTCTCCCCCTTCCCCTGGGTTTGATTTTTGTCATTGTTTTATTTATTGTTTTTGTTTATTTTGATTGGTGTAGCTTGACTCTGCCCCAAGGACCAGCCTGAGTTGTAAAGTTCAAATCTTCTTAGTTCTTTTTTCTTGAGCCTTTCCTGTGGCATGTGTGGTCCACAGTCACTTTTTTAAATTTTTTTTTAAATTTTTTTTTTTGAGACAGGTACTTGCTCTGTTGCCCAGGCTGGAGTGTAGTGGCACAATCTTGGCTCACTGCAACCTCCAGCTCCTGGGTTCAAGTGATTCTCATGCCTCAGCCTCCAGAGAAACTGGAATTACAGGTGCCTGCTATGACACCTACCTAATTTTTATGTTTTTAATAGAGATGGGGTTTCACCATTTTGGTCAGGCTAGTCTCAAACTCCTGACCTCAAGTGATCCACCCACCTCAGCTTCCTTAGTCACTTTCTAATTTTTCCCAAGTACATAGTTGTTTTTGAAGTCTCATTTTTTACTGTCCAGCTCCCATAAAGGGAGGAGAGAAAATTAAAGTGGGAATCAAGGGGGCTGGCTCCTTCAATGCTCTGGAAGTTGCTTCTCCTGGAGAAGAGAGGCTCATCGCCATGCGGGAGGGGTAACGATGGCTGCCTGGCTTTTTGCACCTCTGTAATAAGCAGCAACCAGCACTGAGCAGAGCACAGATCCCTGATATTTGGAGGCTGGGTGCTTTCTACCCATCCTGGTTTCTGCAGGCCCTGTGCAGATCACTTTTGAAAGGTATGCATGGGAATGGGGACAGGGGAAGGGGAGCTGCTAATGTGCCGGAATCTGAAGTTGACAAAAATTAACCGCAGTTTATAGTTCAAGTGTTCCCCCTGGAAGTTGCAAGCCTTCAACAGACTCCAGAAATCCGAAGCACTGAAAGTGTGTACATCAGAGTTTCCCAGTGCAGTTGCTGTCTGTGGGGGCAGATTCCTGGCGCCTCCTCCTCCTGGTCGATCAGGAGTGCTCTCCTGCGCCCTGCTCTTCAGCTCTGCCTGGAAGGAGGTGCACAGGTGCTAACCAGGATGTCCCATGCCCTTTTGTGCACCAAAGATGGATCAGCTCTGACCAGGGTCCCTAAAATTATTAAAACAGCAATGAAATGAAGTTTGAATTAATTAATTAATTGTCAGCATACAATCTGTTGTATATATAGATTCTACTATGGTAGTACATGTTACTCTATGATCCAGAACATTACAAATAAGGAAAATATACACTTTCAGCGGCTTATTTTCTTACAGAGTTCTCAATTAATAAAAGGTGATTGGAATTACATGGTATTTTATTTTCAATTACAGCTCACCACAGCCACCTTGGATGGTAAGCTCCAGCTCTTTCTAGCTGAGTAACTGCTGACCTGTGAGCTGGGCGCAGGAATGCTGCAGGGACGACTGGAAAGTAAGAAATGGTGGTTCATCCATCCCGGGCCAGGGCAGCAATTGCTTCTCATACTCGGAGACTTGCTTCAGCTTTCCCCTTTATGCAAGCGCCTGCACCCTGCGTGTTCCACTGCTACGTTTTTAAGTCTTTCTGCTCCTCAAAAGGGTACCTCTCATTGGGAAAATGGAAATGGCCTCCAGTGCTTCTGCACAGAATTTGGCAAAGTTACAACAGAATATCCTTCAATAAAACGTAATACAGTATTTGTTTGATAATTAGACCTGGAAGGAAAAAGAGGGAGAGGATTTCTTTTGAGAAGTGAAAATAAAGCAGTAAGCAGTCCTAACTGGCTCTGGTCTTCTGATTAGCTGGCCCATGGCTCTGCGTGGTGAGTGTGGCCTCTGCCCCAGGACGCCGTCTGTGTGCACGGCATGGCTTCTGGGCCTTCCTCCCACAGTTGATGGTTGCACAACTGAGGCAGGGCTCCACAGACTGCTTGGACATGTTCATCAGTGAGAAATAGCTGTCTTGGGAATTGACTCTGCGTAGATGGGATTCCTGAGATCCCAGAACCCCATGGTTATAGGATCCTAGAAGAGTGAGGATGCTTCCAAGGCAATTCAAGATTCCAGATAACCTCAGCAGCCTGTGGTGCCCCACGTGAGGACTCTCAGGACCAGCTAGGAATGCCCTGATATAGAGTGTTCTCTCTTATCCATGAAACTAGGGAGCTGGGGAATTTCATCCCACACGGCGCTCCACTGGCCGCCACTTGTCTCTATTTTTGAAAGAAATGCAGTGTGCTGTGACCTCACCTTCTACAAAATGTCACAAGGTTGACTTCCTGGGATCCTTACTGGAACTTTCACACATTCACCATAAATGTTCATGCATTTTTCTCTTAACATTTTTGAGAAGCAAAAGTCTAGAATAACTCATTTTTATTTTTCTAATACTTAGTTACCCAAGCATTTAAAAATATATTGTTTCCCTTTGTTAAAATGAAATTTATTTAAAGCTAGTTGAAAATAGATAAAGCAGATAAAGGGCAAGAAAACCCAGAGTCTTATTTAATATTCTTAATTTCAGTAAATCATTTAAAATTTTGACATATATTGTTTCTGACACATATTGCTATGGTTTTTATATAAATTTTTCCAAAGTAAGTCATATTCCAGTTATGCCAAATATGACTCTAAGAAAAAGAAATATAAAAATATTTAAATAATAATAGCTGAATAATATGTCAAAAAAGGAAACTCTACTATGTAAAATACCAAATCTCTTAGAGACTTCTATCAGGGGAAGACTTAGGGCAAACTTGGCAAAGCCACTGCTAAGAAGAGAGCTGTGTCAGCTTGCAATATAAGAACAGCAGTGTAAGTCCTCTGCCCTTGAGGACTTTCTGGGAAGACAGCAGCCAGGAAGGCAGAGAACAAAGTCGGCGGGACATGGACAGCAGGGCTCTGGTGTGGTCTCTGCACTCAGAAGGCATCCCCTGCCTGGTTCTGATCAGCAGTGCTCTCCATGCCACTCAGAGGAAGAGTAGGTGATACTGTGAGTGGATGCCTTAGAGATTTGCCTTGCTAATGGTGTGATGTATCATGCTTATTTTTTTTATCTGTGCTATTCTATCCGTAATGAAATGTTCTCAAGTAGTGAACAATGTGTTATCATGTAAAAGTGGTTGGTTGCTCTACCTTCATCAAAAGGTAGTCATAAAAATAATATATTTATGTAGAACTTTTTATTTCTCACTTGATTCCACTTCATCATCTCATTTTTGTAATAGCCCTGTGTGTTTGATAGGCATTGTTGTTATTCTTAGCCCCCTTTCCAAATACTTGTCAAGAGAGAGGCCATGACATTCTGTCTTGGGAAATCCATTTAAAGGCTTACTTTTCCCATACAAAATCTGTCGGCTTGATCAGGCTGAGAGGCCATGGCCTCTTTTGAGGTCTGTGTGATGAGGGCTGGGCCAGGCTTTCCAGCTGCACCTCATGCAGGGCAGGGCAGCCAGGATGGCTCTCAGGGCTCAGCTTCAGGCCAGGGCGCTCAGGTCTCGAGGAAAGTGCAGGTTTGGACACTAGGCCAGGTCGCCTGGTATGAGAGCCAGCAGTCTTTGCTTATCCATGCCCCAGGACAGCTTTCTGAGGTCTGTGGTGGTTCTGCTTCACCAACCGAGTGGACGCAGGCTGGTGAGGAGCCCACAGCTGGGCACACACCAGTGGACAGGCACTGTCCACCTGCGGCCCTGGCAGCCCAGCCAGGGGTGTGCAGGGGAGGAAGGATGAGCCCGGCTCTGTCTCGCCTGCTGTCTCTGTAATGACACGGCTGTGAAGATTCCTTCTGGTGCTTGCGTGATAAAATGACTCATATCATGTGGCACATGTCATGGGGCTTGCACAACTTTGGCAAGACCACATTCTTTAGACAACAAAGCAAGAATGTGATCGTGGCCCCAAGTCTGGCCACAGAGGGGGTGGTCTGAACATGCTGGAATAAACAATTTCTGTTCATTTTTGACATTCTGTTTAAAGGCATTCTTTGCAGATGTGAGAGCTCATTCTTTTTCCTTAGCTTAAAGAAAACTGTGGATTCTTTAAGTCTTAAGTATTCTTTAAGTCTGAAACTGTGTATTCAGACTTACTGGAGGAGGATGCCTGGGTGTTTTCAGAGTAAAGGTGCTGTTTTCACTGTCTAGTATTGGCTAATGGCGAAAAAGATGACCTGTGTGAGCCATGCACGCACCTGCAGGTCAAGCAGCCTGGAGGAGTCAGGTGGCAGCACCAACTCACCATCTGAAAGGACCGCCAAGAATCTTCCTCAGTCTCACAGGTATCTCCATGGCGATAAGTCTAGACTGAGCCATACACAAGGACCACCATGCATGTGGTTTTGAATGGCAATCCCATATGGTTCACCCAGATACGTTTTTCCAAAAAGGGAGCAGAACATAACATCCTGCTATGCTCTCTTTTCTTTTCTCTCATTTCTTTTCTCCTTTCTGACAAAATTTTATTTAGGGCCAACTTTGTTTCAGGTCCTCATTAGGAGTAATGTAATCAATTTCTTTTTTCTCTATGTTCCCAATTTAATTTTCTTTTGACTGCTATTGTAGCATTAATATACTCCCAGAATGCACTGCAGCTGCCAACCCAAAAGAGATGGTTCAAAAAAGTGTCATGTACCATAGAGAGCTAATCCAAATTTTATTTTTTGCCCGGTATAGTTCTTCAGTGGACAGCTGACAGTTAATGTTAGTTATCTGCTTTCTGTTTGGGTTATACGTCCCTTGGGGTGTGAAATTATCTTAAACTATGAAATTACCTTAAACTACAAAATTATCTTATATTTAATGGGCCCAAATTCTTATTAATCTGTATCATATACAGTAATTTATTAGGACTTTTCAACAGAGAATTTAAGAAATTATACAATTTAATGTCTATTTTTGTCACCTAAGTGGGCAAAGATTCCAGACGGTTAAAAGTTTAATTGAAATGAAGTTAACATGGAAGATAAATGATACTACTTGACTAGGAAGTAGAAATTCGTTGTCTGCAGTTTTGAAGTTGAAGACAAAATTGAACTTGTCACTAACATGAAGACTTCAAAAGGAATACGTAGGCAACACAGGAGAGAGAGCGTAGGACTCCCAGAGACGGAGGCCGAGGAGGTGAGCGGGGCGTGGGTGTGGAGCAGTCCGTGCAGCAACAGCACAAACCAGCCCCAGACTTTCTCGATTTTTGTTTTCTCCAACAGATGACTTGGACATTCTGCAGTTGCATGAATAGCAAATTTATAATCTTAATGTAAATACAACCCCTCTGAGTCTTGGAAAATGGGAGCAACTTAACTGTCTCCACACGTATGCCCTGGGGAGCCCAGCACTCATTGAACCCCAGTTGCAAAACCTACAGGAAATGCTTGTCCAGATCACCACACATCCAGCTTGCTGTGTTCTGGAAGAAGGTGTTTTGCTTTATAGTTTGTGCTATAGTCATGAGAACAAACAGCTCATATCCTATTTCTTCATACTTTTTGTGCTGGGTGCTGTCCATGCTGATCAGTCCTAGGCCTTGGGGGTGGTGCACTTGCAGTGACTGTGAAGCCAGCACTGAGCCTTGTGCCTAGGAGACCAGGGAGGCCCGGGAGGGAGGCTGGGAAGGCTGACTGCACTAGCTGAGGTGGCAGTTGCTTGTGGAGAGAAGCTTCAAGTTGACATCACTGTGAGCTAAAATTGTAGCTACCCTCTGGATAACAAAGCAAGCTATTGGCAGGAAGAAAGGGAAAATTACAAAAATTAAACAAGGCAAGCATGAATGCCATATTGCCTTTTCTCTCTGAAATGCAAGATTTGGCCAAGCTAATTTCCACATTTGGCCGTGGCCTCTCGGGCTTCTGTGCCATCCCTGTCAGACGCGGCGCGAATCCTGGCTCTCCCCTCTCCAGCCCTGGCTTTGCCCACTTGGCCCTTCCTGGGGTCCGCCTTGGTCTCCTCCTGCGTTCCGTCCCGAACTCAGCTCCTTTCTGACCCCACGTCCCACCTCGTGCTGCTCTCTCACTGCAGCCGTTTCTTCACAGGGTGATCTTCACAGAAATACTCAACAGCCTTCTATTACACCCAAAGGACTACATTTCTAATTTGCAGCCATTTACTAGTCACCAAGAAAACACGAACATTTCCACTAAAAATCTCTAACTTTGCCTTCAAATGTGGAGCGGCTGGCGCGGGAGGCTGTGGGAGGAGTGAGGAGGCTGGTCTCGATCCAGCCGCAGTGAGTAAGGCGTGGGCGACTCCCCGGCATTGCAGAGGCATGAAGAAACAAAACCAAACCTGCCTAAGTGGAGCCATACCCACTGATCTTCCACTGTGAAACAAATAAAATAATGTTTTCCTTCCAAAGACGTGGAACAAATCCATGCAGTTCGCTGTGGTTGTTTTAAAAGAAACGAGAATTTTAAAAACACTTTGGAAGAACTAAGTTAACCATCTTGTCTTCATAAGTGGAGAAAAATATTTTCCTCTTCAAAGGGCAGCATTAGGAAACAATCAGGAGACCACAGAATGGGAGAAAATATTTACAATATTCTATCAGGCCAAAAGACCTGTGTCAAGATAATATAGAAAACCACCGCAATTTGTAATAAAAAGATAGCCAATCAAAAATGAGCAAAATATTTGATGAGGCACTTCAAGAAAGAAGTTACATATATGTCAACATGAAAGGAAAAATTTCTCAGTGTTATTAATCATGAGGAAAATGCAAATTAAAACCAAAACGAGAAGCCTCTGCACATTCACTAGAATAATGCCAATAACTGAAACACTGATGCTTCCAAGAGTTGACAAGGATGTGGTTCGGTGGAAACCTTTAAATTATGCGGAGAGAGTGGAAAACGGTATAGTTTCGAAATATGCTTGAGAATTTCTCAAAAAGTCAAACATACGTCTACTCCTGTATCTAAGCAATTCAACTTCTAGGTATTTATGAGAGATGAATGTACATGTCTACAGACACCTTTGTAAACCAGAAAGTATCTGAGACAAGTCTCAATAGATTTAGAAAGTTTATTTTGCCAAGGTTGAGGACGCGCCGTGACGCAGCCTCAGGAGGTCCTGACGATGGTGGTCGGGCACAGCTTGGTTTTACATGTTTAGGGAGACGTGAGACATCAGTCCGTACATGAAAGATGTTATGGGCTCTGTCTGGAAAAACCAGACAACTCAAAGCAGGGAAGCGGCTTCCAGGTCGTAGGTACATAAGAGACAAACCGTTGCATTCTTTTGAGTTTCTGATGAGCTTTTCACTGAATGCGCAATTGACAGGAACAGTCACTATGCCTTAGTCTGGCTGAGTGAAACAGTAGGCAAATGTAGGAATCAGATCTGCGTTTGTCTCACAGGAGCAGAGGGGTAACTTTGAGTTGTGTCTGTCTTTGGTCCACAAGGAATTGCCCTGTGGGCAAATTGCGTGTGTGGGGCGGATGGCGGTGGGGAACAGCGTTTTTATCTTTGTAGCTATCTTATTCAGGAATAGAAGAGGAGGCAGCTGCCAGCTTGGCTTTTCCTTTTGGTTTAGTGACTGATTTATTTTCCTTTCATACTTGAGACTGTTCATAGAAGCTTCATTCACCCAGGCACTCACCTGGTGTCTGTCCAATGTGGATAGACGGTGGTGTTCCATGCAGTTGAATTTTCCTCAGCAACATCAAGGAGCAAACCGCTGATCCCAGCAGAGTCACACTGGATCTCGGGACCACTACGCTGAGTGGAAGACCCAGGTGCGAAAGGGTGTGTGCTCTGTGCCCAGATTCTGTGAAGTGTCTAGACTGGCTCAAACTACCTCTGATTAGAGAAACCAGACCCGAGCCTGCTCTGGGCCCTGCCTGGACAAGGCAGAGGCGCCCTGTGGGCGATGGGCGAGCTCTGTCACCCTGGGGGCTCCCTGAGCACAGGCCGCTATATGTAGAGCCTGCAGAGGCCGCTTTCTCCAGGCCTCCCCAAGCACGTGGGTGCAGCCTCCTCTCTCCAGGGGATCTGGCACCACCAAAGCTCCCTGCTGGCCACCGTAGGGCTGCCTCATGCAGAACGCAGCGGTGCCCATGAGCGGACCCTCCGCAGTCTTCATAATGACGTTTTTGTTTCCCAAGACCTACACTCAAAAGTGGGAAAGGGTCAGAGGCCATAGCTCTAATTTCATTGGCATACGTGAAAAATAATGGATTTTGGTCAGTGTGACTTCTGGAAGAAAGGTAATAAAATCAAATATATTTATTCAAAGAGAAATTTAAAATATTGAGTATTATTATCCACCCCAAATATTCAAGCACCATATTAAGCTTCCTAAGTTGCAGAACTGGCTTCTTTCTCACTCTGCTGCTCAAACATCGTGGTAGGTTAGTGTGCCTGGGCTCTCGCTTACATGTTTCTCATCAGAAGCCCTAGTTAGTTTCCACGATGGTTATGGACACACGCTTTAGTGACTGTTTCCTCTGCACCTGGAAATGCCTTCCTGGGTCGGGATGCTCACCTTTCACCTCGTGTTTCCTGGTACCTTGCCCCTCCTGCCGGTTGTGAAAACTGGCCTGCGTCCCTCTCCTATCCTTCTTTCTCATAGCCTCTGCCTTTGACGCTAAGGGGCTGACTGAATGACCTCCAGGCAAGAGATGGTGGGACTGGGGCGGGCAGGTGAGAGGACCGCAGTCCAGGCACCCACACGTGGCTCAGGCCCCAGGACAAACCCACGGAGTCAGCAGGCGAAGGCCTCCGGCTTGCCTCGGGCCAGCCTGTTAAACTTCCCACATTGGAGGCCATGTGGTCATGTCTGCTGCACTGTGCGAAAGGAAACCACCACTCATTGCACAATTTCCTTTGTCTCCGTAGATTCAAGCTTTGTGAGATTTCTTGGGAATTCCCCTGGAGCTCTTACAAAAGCTTTGCATGTGTCATTCTTTACCTTAGGCGAAAACATTTGAAATCAACTATTTCAAGGACTGGGAATAGAGGAGAGGGGTGAATGAGTGGCTTGTACTCAATGGAAAGTTAATGCCGTTCAAAATGTAGTAATCTCTGCAGAAAATATGATTCTGAATATATATTTGGTAGCTTAAATTCTGTATGGCAGTCTCCCATCTCAGACATCCATTGCTCAAGTTGCCAAAAACCAGGACTGGAGAGAAATTGTCAGCCTTTGAAACAATACAAGTCATAGGCAAGTTTTTTAGCTAAACATAGAAAATATGACCTATGTTTTAGTTCTGATGTGCAAGCTAGTGATAATTTTTGGTATGGGTTGTGATATGATAAGGAAACAGAAAGAGTGAGATTTTGGAAGGGCAGTTAGTACCTGCATGCACTTTGCCATGATAATGCTAGTGGCTTTGCACAGGGGTGGCCGGGCTCTGCTCTGGATGTGGGTTAGAGTCCTGCAGGTGTCTCCTCGCTGTGGACAAGTGCCCACCTGGATCGGCTCTGCTTATGGCAGAGGACAGAAGTGCAGGACGCCAGCAAACTGCAAGCCCATCTGGAGGCCCTCCTAGTGTCTGTTGCAGTCCAGAGCAGGCCACACAGCCACAGCCAGGTCAGTGAATGTGGTGAAGAGGAATGCTCACCTCTTCTCACCAGGGACATAGCAAAGTCACCTGGCAAAGGGCTTGAGATACAGGTACAAGGAAGCATAGATTAGGAGCAGAAGTGCAGCTCCCACTGGCTTCTGAGGACTGTTTCAGGCTTCTGTGTAGTGCAGCCTCAGCTGAGTTCAGGAGTGTGTGCCTTGCATGTACGTAGCAGTGCACATGACACAGCTTCTCTTTATGAACCTCAACTGTATCTGCACAACCGTAAAGAAAACAAATATTAGTGGAGAAAATACCTTCAACGGCAGCAGCAACAGCAGAGCAGCCATACACCCTGTCCCAAATAGTGGTGATAAGAAAAAAGAGAAAAAAATGACCTCAACACTACTATGAATGATAAAAGAAATGATCCCACTGATTGCCTGATAAAAAATACGTGTAAAATATTAGTATATTTTTAACTGTTATGCACTTCAACATTATTAATAGTATAACAAAATAGCATTCTTGTATTCAGAAATGTTTGAGCTAGGGAAATATTCAAGAGTAGATTTAGTATAACTTCCCAAGTACTAATAGAGTTTTAGCTAGACAACTCTTTCTGCTGTATCATTTTTGGTGAGGGAAGTAAGTACATAACCCAATTCGTTGACTTCCCAACTCTGACCCAGAAATTGATTGAAAAAGTTTTTATTGCAGATGAATTATTCTGTATATAGACATTAGTGATTGTTAATAGCCCCGGTTAGAATCCCTGAAGGGACATTCTTGGAAGAACATAATTTGTCCTGAAGGAAGTACCAAAACAAACAACCCGAGTGAGTATCCAAAGTAGTAACTGAAGACTCGAGACAAATGAGCTGGTGGAAACCGCACCCCTGTCTGTCCACCTGGCCTGTGGATGAGGTAAGAGGAGGTGTGGCAGCCTCCACTTGAGAATTTGTTCTGAAAATCCCTAGACTCCAGGATTGCACAGTACTAATCACAGAGTTTCCTTATGTAAAAACGAATAACAGAATTACTTGTAAATCGGGACTTCCATGATCAATGATGGCTTGTTGTTGAAATGCAAGTCATTATTTCTCTGTCCAATTTTAACTTCATGAGAAGAAATGGAATCCGAAGACCACTCGGAAATTTCCCACTAAAATGCCTGATGACCCCAGAAAGTTTTATCAAACATTAAAAAAAAATTGAAGACTTTTTATAAAAGATCTGTTTAGGGTAGTATTTTCTTCAAAAACTGGCTTTCCTCACTGACATATTTCAATTGCATATAATTGAAATACACTAATGCAAAAACACAGCTTATAAATGTGAAGCCAAAATTCAACTTTGGAAAAGTGTTAAATTGGGTTTTCCAGTCATGTGTAGTTTATGTAGTGCTATAATTTGAGTCCTAAAGTAAAAAATTAGTACAGAAATATCTGCATCTCGTTATGGAAAAATTTTATTGTTGTTTTGAAAAATTTGATTTCTAAAAGTGCCATTAGATTGGAAATCTCTTTGCATTATCATAAAAATTTCAACTATGTTTTTCAATGAGAGAAAATAAAAAAGATTTATAGAATGATCACATACTTCTCAGCCCATTTTAAAAAGACCAACTTTTCCAATTTTTGTTTAATGGC
Organism: Saimiri boliviensis; assembly: GCF_048565385.1. NCBI lineage: Eukaryota > Metazoa > Chordata > Mammalia > Primates > Cebidae > Saimiri > Saimiri boliviensis. The sequence continues at coordinate 1,592,510 of NC_133452.1, forward strand.
AAGACAGGGCACTCAGTGAACCAGGAGAAGTGGCAATGCGGATGCCACTCGTACGTCACTGAAGCGTCAGAGCAGGACTGCTTTGGAACCAGTGCTGGTCATCGCAGTTTCTCCTTAAATTCTGAATCAGGCAATTCTTGTAGCCAATGCACTCATAAAGCTTGGTGTAAAAGAGTTGTGATTGTAAGAACAAGCGAAAGTTTTCATTTAAAATTTGAATAGACTTTTGCTGGAAGTGTTGTTCAAACTCAACCTTCTAAGATCGTTCCTCATGCTTTGTGTTTTACTTTTCATTCATGATTACATAATATAAAGAAAAAAGGAAGCATTTTCTTCCCTCCTGCCCCCTGCTGACGCTCCAGATCCTGTGGTTTGCCGCTGTGTGCCACAGACCTTTCTGTTTCTGTGTGTGCCATGGTGAGGAAATGTTGAGAAGTCCTGGACCACACCATGGAAGCCAGACCTCGCCTCGTGCCCGGCCCCTGCCCACCTTCCCAGCAGCCCAGTCCCACCCTGGGCTTCCAGACTTTTTAACTCAGGGCTGGCTTCCTAGAAGTCCCCCTACCCTGTCATGTGAAATCCTCCCACCCCGCCTCCGACCTGGGTGTTCAGGTGCCCGTCACATGCCACCCTCAACAGGCTTTCTGAAGACAAAGCCTGTGGGTCATGGTTTCTCATGTCCCCAGCTCCTGCTGCAGGGCAGCTCAGCACCAGATCAGCTCCTCTGTGCTGAACTGAAGGGAGCTGAGCGCTCCTCGCTCCTTCTGGGCTGGAGCTCATGTAGTCCTGCCTCACACACAAGAAGTAACCAGCTCTTTGGTCTTCAGTCTCCCTGTTTCACTTGGTAAGTGACAGAGCCTTTTCTTTAAGTACCACACCTCACTGGGAAGCCCATGTGAACACAGATCGCGGGCTGGGGCAGCCAGCTCTGTTGCAGAGGGAGTGGGGGCCTGCATGGTCCTGCCTCCGCCACCTCACCCACCCAGCCTGCAAAGACTCGCTCAGGGTACCAAGACGTCACCTGCTATTGCTGGATTCCAGGGAGCTGGGAGCACTGCCTTGGTCTGCAGCTGCAGGCAGGGACGTCGCTGCCAGTCCTCCGCTGTGATGGGAGAGACTGCAGGGCGAAGGTGCAGTGCTGACGGCTGCAGCAGGGCGGGCCCAGAGAGCTCTCAGGTGCATTTCGTAGTTCCATTCACCCCTGGAGTTTCAGAAGGGACTGGCAGGAAATCTCCATGGTAATGACTGATCTTGTTTTTAAATTTTCATTTGTAGTAACATCTAACATTCACACAGTGTTTGCCGGGTGACGGTCACTGTCTACACACTAACTCATTCAGTTGTCCCAACACCACCATAATGTAGGACCTAGTGTTCATCCCATTTTATGACTGGGGAAACTGGGGCAGAGGGTGGCATTTATGGCCTGATTGCTAGTGGTGGAAGTGGGAATGACACCGGAGACCCTACACCTCCACAGTGCAGGCTCATGATCAGGACCGGCGGTGGAGACCCCAGGAAATCTCCACTGGGCATTTATTAGGGATTTTCCAGCAGCACAGAAGACTCACCATAGTCTCAGTGAACGCGGGAAGGGCTTTAAATGTATTCAGGTTCAACACAAAACCAGCAAATTTTGAACTGTAACCCCAAGCCATTGTCTACGCAGGTGGCAACTCTTATGATAGCATCATGCTTTTCCTACGGGGAGTTTGGTATTTTCACTCACCTCAACTCGCTGGGCTGGACCTGTGCCAGGCAAGCCGTCATCACTGTTTGTATTTGAATGACACATGAATCCCATCCCGTGTGCCAGGCACTCTCCTAAGCTCTTTACCTATTTTAACACATTTGGCCATCACTTTGAGCTTATGACGTAAGGGAGACTATTGTCCTCCATTTGCAGAAGAGGACATAAGAGAACGTGCCTGATTCCTGCGTGCACAGAGGGCTGGGAAGCCTCTGGCCAAACGGCAGCTCAGGATGGCGCTACTTGAGCTAAGAACAGTGACACTGTTTGCTTCACGCCCTGGGAATGACAGAGGCCCCTGGCTAGGACTGTCTTTACCTGTACGTACACTTTCTTCACTTAGATTTACTTGGATTCTGCCTCTAGTAGGATCTGGTTGCTTCTAAAGCTGCAAAATCTAAACCACTGCAAGAAAGCAGTCTGTCATCTCTTGAAGACTGGCTCATGATTCAACTTCTAAAGTGAAAGCACCAATCACTGGCTTGAGACTCTCGAGATGTTGCTTGAAAAGGAGGCAGCTGTGGGTGGCCTCAGAGGTGTGGCCCCGGCTCTGGACAGCCACGACGGAGCAGGGGCAGCACGGACTCTCAGAAATGCTTCTTGAGTTGCATCAAAGGATCCCAGAGAGGCCCGTTTCACACTTGAGTGCTGCTGAAGTCATCTGACATGGGGACCCGTGACGAATGCCCTTGGCAGCAGATGGGGGTGATAAAGGACAAACATGCTGTACAGCCTAGAGCCAAACACATTCTTTTCAGAGGAGACCACCATTCAATGGTGTATGAATAGGACATTATGGGATCCTGGGAGGTGAAGGATGGGCAGGTGGAGGAGGGGTCAGCAGACTCCTTGCCAGGCCGGGAGCACGAGAAGTTTGTGAGGGAGTTAGATAAAGGATATGGGTGACCAGGGAGCTGTCGCAGCACCTGTGCTTGTGGGGATGGAATCATGGCCATCTGCAAAGCTGTCTGGACAAGTGACTACGAGCTTCACACGCTTCAGCACCAGACCCTGGGAATGGAGCCAGTGTTGGCATCCAGCATCTGAGCTCCTTGACTGCAACCTGCCCAGCTAAAGGAGGAGTTACGGCAAGGAGCTCATGTCTGTGCCGGCGTCTTCCTTTTATAAATAATGAAATTGACATCCCTACGTGACTTGGTGGAGGTGGCAATGCAAGGTTGGAAGCCCAGGCCTGAATGGCACTGAAGGCACCTCTTGTTTGGACCTCTTGGGAGGCATTGTGGCCTTAAAGAGAGACAAGGGTCTCAGCATTCAGGAGGTCTTCCACTGGAGGCAGCCGCCTCTCTCTGCTGTGAGGAACCCAGAGCTGCCAGGGACCACCTTCCAATGCATGTCCCTGGTGGCTGAGCAATGATACCAGGCCTGCGCTCCCTGCCTCTGGAGGGTCTGTCAGGTGTTCCGTGGCCCCTCCTCAGCCTGTGCGTGTTGTCCAGGTCCCTTGCGAGATTTCTGGCTTAGCTCCAGTGTTTCTGTTCTGATTGGTATGAACGCGACTCTGGCATGGACTTCCTGTTGGTCAGCAGGGCCAGAGCACTCAGCCTTCCAGACATCTCCAACAACAGGGAAATAAATCTTCCCATCTTGAAAGGTTGTGGTGCCTTACCGATATCCAAAAGTAAAATGTGCACACAGCACCACTAATGTGTACCCCACGTGCAAATTTCCATATGTCACTATAGAATAGTATTTTAAAATAGACTAGAAAAGAAGCCTATCAAAGGAACCATTCTCTTAAATATGAAGAAGAATTATTTCTATCAAAGTTTGTGTTTCAAATGAATAACAGGAGAGTTAAACAATCTCCTAGCTCCAAGTACCCAGGCTGGGAGGCGAGGGTTCTGCTTAAGTGTGGATGACTGCACGTGCTGCTGTGCACTCATCCGTTCTGTGGCTGACGGGCAGGAGAGACTGGAGGACATGGAGGCCATTCTGGCTTCAATCCGCATGAACCATTTAAACCTCATGAAAACAATTCCTGTGTTCTCAACCTCAACCCACTTTTCTGGCATGTGTGCCATAGGTCTTCACTCAGACATAGGTAATTCTTTAAATGCTTATCACATTGTGTTTTGGAATTTGCTCTCTCATTGCCTCTGGTAGTCTGTGACTATTGGCTCTGCAGAGTTGTACAGGTTGTTAGAGTTGTTTGGTTGTGAGCCACAGAAAATAACTGTGGAGTGCTTGAGAGCATTGGGAATGTATGGGGGTGCTGGTGGCCTGCAGAATGCCCAGGCAGCAAGAGGAGGTGCAGGCAAAGGTACAGGCTCAGTTATCCTGCATCTGCCAGGACAGGACAACTCCAGGGCCAGGTGGCTGCAGAGGCTCTCCACTGAGCTGCCCACCTAGTCTCACTCCAGACTCCAAGGTGTGGTGCCACTGGGTTGTATACCTACTCCTGGGCCAGGGAAAGGCAGGAGACCACAGGGGATAGAGCCACCACTATCACCCCATGAGAAGGGGAATTCCTGAAGGGAGTCAAGATGTTTCTAGGAAAAAGAATGATTGTTTGTGGAGGGGGAAAAAATGATACAGTATTTTTCTAAAATTAGAAGATCTTAAGGAAATAAAAATATGAAGTTTTATCTTTTACCTGTAAAACATAACAAAAAAGAAACTGAAAGGAAGTTTCCATATCTCTCATAGTTCCAGATACTGGGTGTCAATTTTATAAGAATTATTTCAGACACAAAACATTAAAAGACATGTGTAAACATGGTTTATTGTTTCCAGGAATCTTGGCAGTTACTCGAGTCTAAATTATTAGCCTCAGGAGAGCATATCGTGCGGGCAATAAAGGGAGCCTTTTGAATTCTATTGGTGAAGATGCAAATAACACCATTAAGAAGGGAGGAAAAGACTTTCAGTTCCAAACACAACACTGAGAAAACAGAGATGAGGGCCATTTAATTTTTGCTGTCTGAGTGTTTCTAAAGACGAACCTGGCCCATGAGGCAGGGCATAACTGAACTTTTCAATTCTAGGATGACTTTTCATATAATTGCCAATGGCCATCACAAGTCAGGGGAAATATTTTATTTTTTTTTGACTGAATATCATAGCTGTGTATATAGATAAACATAAAAATAGAACCTACTTGATGGTGTTCCTAAAGCCATATTCTCTTGTTTAAAACATTTTGCTTCTGAGCTGGTATATGAGTATTGTCAAAGTCAAATAAAAATGTAGAGATGAATCTCCAAATAAAAAGTTTTATTTTGGAGAACAGACTTCAGTTTGAGGCACACACAGACCGGGTGGCCTTCAGTATGTCCAGAGAAGAAAGGTTAAGGGTCTTATTAGAAAGAGAAATGTTATGTATTGTTGTGAAAGAAAACTTATTGGCACGAGCAAAGTTTTGGGGAGCTGGCAAGCTCTGATCAGTGAGTGACAAGAGTGGGTAACACTAGTCTTGGAGTCATAGAAATTTGTTTCAGCAGCTCCCAGGTAAAAGTGGCCTTAAGGTTGCAGCAAGTGCCTTGGCAGCTGGCTGATGATACTATCCCTGGGCAAGTGACCTGGCAGCTGGCTGGTGATGCTGTCCCTGGGTAAATGACATGGAGCTGGCATGATAGTGCCTCTGGGGAAGTGACCTGGCAGCTGGCTGGTGACACTGTCCCTGGGCAAGTGACCTGTGCCTCGGTGCTTCCCACCTGCCACTGGTCTCCTGACTCTAATCTACTTGAGTGTTAACACCACCTCACATCATTAATTCTTACATTCCCGCTTTTGATCAAGATCTTTTTTTGAAAACATCACTGATCAACTGTCTTGAGATTAGGCTTGTCTTTGGTGCTCGGTCGGACCTGCCCTGGTGGTATCTGGACCCCATCAGGGGAAGGTAAGGCAGTCACTGTCAGGGACCCAGGCCACATTTGGGCACCAAAGGTGCCAGAAAGAAAAACAAAATGAAACAACAGACACCTCTCTTAGTGCAGGTTTTCCTAGAGTTTAGCATCAAGTTCTATCGTATTAGTCTGTTAGGCACTGGCAAGAGTTGAGAATAATCTCAAAGTATTTGGCTAACCTTATCCTGTTGAGAGAACTGATTTTACAAAGATCAGACAAAACACATGAACAGATATCAACAGCATGATACAAAGAAAAACAAAAACAGAAACAAAAATCTCAGCAACAATATAACAAATTCAATCTGTACAAAGCTTTTTAACCAAGAGCTCATGCCTAAGGGCGGCCAACTCAGCAGATGAAAAGGTCATAGGAAAAGTGGGAAGACCTAGTGTGGCTACGGAGTAGCATTTCATGATGAAGAGGAATTAAAGCAGAGTGCCAGCTCTGTAGAAAGGACCACTGGTATAATCAGAACAGAAAATTGTTTTAGGGATATTTAAGTTATCCAACAGGCAGACTTAAGGATTGCTTAGGTCAGGTCTTGTTATGTTTCTCATAGCAGGTATGATTCTAAACTTTTAATTACAAGATTATCCTGTAAAGTGAAAAATGTAGGCATTAAGAGGGGCAAGGGTCTCATTAGAACATGGAGTCTCAGTTTAGTGCTGTTGGGTAAAGCTGCCTATAGCACAGAGTGAGCAGTTTTGCCGTTTGAATGTCTCCGTTATGTCATTGGGTGGTTTGGTGAACTCTGTGTAGCCCACACATTAGGCATGTCCCTTGAAATGCATTTAAACGAAAACTAAAAACTAAATTTAAACTATAATTTGTTTATAGAGCTTTAGGAAATAATTATTTCTCTTCTTAGTAATTCCACGAGAGAAAAATTGAACTAGAGGAACCTAGGAGAGTTTAGTATCTAGTCCGGCCTATAGTTAGGCAATAAAAACTCAAAAAACAATGCATAGCATTATGGTCTAATAACAGATATATTGTAGAAAGCCCAATTTTTACAATAGATAATTAGAGTAAGATGAACTTGTTTGTAAGATAAATTCAGATTTATTAGATTTGGCTTGATAATATATATTAATATAGCAAGCAAAGTGATTGAACCTCAGATCGGATCTTTGTTAAAAAGATTTTGAAGCTAGGAAGCCAAATCAAGGCAGGCTTTATATTTTATCTTCAGTGTGTGTGAGTGTAAACAATGTAAAATATGATATCATATTAATTTTAAATGTGATATATTAAATATATTACCAATAGTAGCATTGATAATATAATTAACAATTATAATTGCATCCTATTAAAATCATATTGTCATAACATAAAAAACTCATGAATAGTTTTCAAGCTTTGGAAGGATCAAGTAGAAAGGAAAAGTAAATGTTTTTTACCTTTGTTCACAAAAGTGCACTTTACCAAATTGCTGTAAGCTATAGGCAACTCAAGAGAGAAAGTTTTTTTAAATATGAAAAACAAAATATTTAAATGAAGGACCAATAATGTTTCAAGTAAAAGTCATAAAAATCATAATTTTTATCAGTTATTCAATCTCAAGTAATTAAATTTTGTTCTGCATTATCTTGATTAGTAGTTTTATGAATCTATTAGTATTTTAGAAATTTTATTTAGTCCAAGGAATCTTAAAGTTACTAGACACCAGTACTGAGGAGTACTTGCTGGAGTCTTTTTTATTAATCTTTTTGCAGATGACTCTAGATAAGAATTGGCACTGTAGATGACCAAAAAAGTAGAACAGCCAGGGTTAGAATGTGATAAAAGTTCAGCAACTGATCAGGAAATTAGTTATTTCTATTGTTTTTGGCATTTTACGATAGAAATAACTAATAGAAATAACTAATTTCTATTTCTAATTTCTATTAGTTATTTCTATCATTTTTGGCATTTTACGATAACAACCAAAATCCTTACCAATAGCATCAGACCTTTATAAATGTTATAAATGTTAGAGCATTCACATCAATAATACATCCATATAAACATAATTTTAGTAAGATCTAGTGTCACTTTATTATTTGACAGTGCTTTTTATACAATACAACCCATCAAATAAACATCATGGCAGACACATCCTTTGAGGCTTTCTTGGGGCCCAACTGAAAAATTCCAAAATCAATTTAAGCTTAAAAAATACTTAAATTAGAATTTTATTTTGGAGAGGTCTGTTAAAAATGTTAAAAAACCTTAAAAATTTTAATTATAATCAGATGACATCGTGAGATAATATTTAATCAGAGTGATTATTAAAAGACTTCAAAAACAAATATAAAAAGTTACATAGTACAGAGGGAAAAAACTGAGACCTATACTAGAGATGACCTAGTTTTTCTAAGAAGAAGAAGAAAAAAAAAAACTAATAAAGACAGCACCAAGCACAAGAAATTATCTTAAAACACAAAATATCTGTTTCTTAGGCCGATTACTTAAAAGGTAAGTGAAAAGCCTCCTCCTGTATGACTGCCTTTCTTATGGGAAGCCCATTTGAATAACCTAGAAGTTGAACCTCATGGAAAGGTCCTTGAATCCAATTAGACACTGCAAGAGTATGTATCTAAGATTATGAGTGTACACTATATTACAAAGGAATAAGGTAAATAAGAAAACTGGTACCTTGATCAGGGGAATGCATGGCTGTTAGAAAAAGTAAAAACATGTGAAATTGCCTGGTTGTGTAGAACAATTAAGACACATCAAGAAAAGCCATGTTCTCAGTTACAAGTGGGAGCTAAACACTGAGTAAACAAATAGAAAGATGAGAACAATGGGAAAAAAAGAGATGGAAACAATGGACACTGCAGACTACTTGGGGGTGAAGAAGGAAGACATGGGTTGAAAAACTACCTATTGGGTACTATGCTCACTACCCAGGTGATGGGATCCAAACCCCAAACCTCCTCATCACACAATATATCCATGTAACAAACCAGAAACTGTACCGACTGAATCTAAAATAAAAGTTTAAATTACATATTAAAAAAGAAGAGCCAAGAGTACAATCTTATGTTACTAGAGAATATATAGTTATCCTGGAACTTTAAGACAAACATTCCCAGCATCAGGCCACAGTAGTAGTTATAGGTAAAAAAAAAAATTACAAAAACGAACAAAAAAGTTGAAGGACAGTCACCACTACAGTTAAACAACAATATGTTTCTTTTTAAGGAAAGAAGAAAAAAACAGAAGACAAATCACATGGAGTGGGTTACATATAAAGCCCAGCCAGGAAGATATGGGTTTGAAAATCTTCAAAAGGAAAGCTCTACCTTAAGAAATGAAATTATCACCATATATGAGGAAGATAGCGGGCCTGGTGCAGTGACTGACACCTGTAATCCCAGCACTTTGGAAGGCCGAGGTGGGTGGATCACTAAGACAGGCGTTCAAGACCAGCCTGGCCAAGATGGTGAAACCTGTCTCTACTGAAAATACAAAATTTAGCTGGGCATTGTGGCAGGTGCCTGTAATCCCAGCTACTTGGGAGGCTGAGGCAGAGAACCATTTGAACTCAGGAGGCTGAGGTTGCAGTGAGCTGAGATCACGCCACTGCACTCCAGCCTGGGTGACAAAGCAAGACTCCATCTCACAAACATACACAAAAGAAGAAGATAGCACTTCTAACTTGAACATAGGTAGAAACTGTAAAATAAGAAAAAGCTGCACTTCAGAAGATGGATGAACATGTAAAAAAAAAAAAACCAAAAAACCAAAAAACAAAAAAACAGAATTCAGAATTAAAATAAAAATCCCTTGCAATTTTTCTTTAAACCCACAGCAGATCAACAATCTGAGAAAACCATTTCAAACATAGGGTACCAGACTTTGGCCTTTAATCACTGCATCCCTGACACCAATACTTAATTATTAGAAAAACAAACCATTTCTTTCCAATTCTAGCCGATTCAGTCACATACAAAACTCCCTTTATAAGATCCATCCTTCATAAACTCTCCATGATTTGCTTAGACCTGCCAGTTTTTGTTCTATTTTTTCCTTTTTAAAAATATTGGAAGAAGCACTGATTATGCCTCAGAAAAAAATTTAACTTTTTCTTCCCCTTATCATTGAGACCACACAAAATTCTTAGTCATATACTTTACTTTTGCATATAACTTTTTTGTATACAGAGTTACATATATTAATTAGAAGTCATAATTTTTAGTAACTTTAATTTTTAGTAAAAACCCAGGAAGATATTTTGAATTGTTATGTATTTTTATCTCATATAAATATGTATTTTATAATATATAAAAACATATTTTTATAGAATAGCTTTTAATGTGGAACAGGACATTATATTAATGGACCCACATACTTTTTGTCTTTTAATAAAATTTAAGAAGCTGAAATAAATAAACATTAATCTATGTTTAGCAATTAATTTGTATTTTAGCTTATTTAGAAATGACTCATATATTTTGTCAAATCTATGATTTAATTCAACATAATGGTAAAATTTCAAATTACATGAAAAGTTTGTAAATATCTCATTTACATTTACCTAATTTATCTTAACAATTATTCATAGTTTACTTATGAAAACTGAGACTTTAGACAGAGCTAGTAATTATTTCATGTTATCATCTCTTAATCGTATTTTTAACAGCATGTGAATGTCAAGTGTTCATCTAAGTAAGAATCTTAAACTTACATATATGAATACGTAGCTGATAACTCAGAAGATACAGTTGTTTTCATTAAACCAGTAATATTAAACTAGTCTTATTCATCAATAAGTTACATCAACAAAGATTATTTTGCTTTTAATCTGGATTTATAGTTTTATGACCTTAAAACATTTAGTAGAGACAGATATAATGCTGTGTGACCAATAAACCCAGGCAAAAATGTATGCTGACAATTCTGAAAACAGCTCTATTTTTTCTTTATGAACAAATTTTAAATCAGCTTATATATCAAAAATTTACTTAAGTCATAAGAACTAAGAGGTATTTGGGTTAATTACTATATTTCTGATAAATAAATTAATTAAATGTTTATTTTCTCTTTAAGCTAATAGAGCTCTTTTACATACTCTGGTTGAAAAAATGTATACATATAACATACAGACATTGAAAAAGCATAAAAACATACAAATGACTAAAAACAAGGACCTTTCAGCTTTTATTTAAAAAATAATCATGAGTAAAACATAGTAATATATGAGACAGACACAGCCAAACCATATCATTCTGCCCTTTGCCCCTCCCGAATCGCATGTCCTCACATTTCAAAACCAATTATGCCTTCCCAACATTCCCTCAAAGTCTTAACTCATTTCAGTATTAACTCAAAAGTCCACAGTCCAAAGTCTCATCTGAGACAAGGCAACTCCCTTCCACCTATGAGCCTGTAAAATCAAAAGCAAGTTAGTTACTTCCTAGATACAATGGGGCTACAGGCATTGGATAAATATGCCCATTCCAAATGGAAGAAGTTGGCCAAAACAAAGGGACTAAAGGCCTTATGCAAATATGAAATACAGTGGGGCAGCCAAATTTAAAGCTTCAAAATAATCTCCTTTGACTCCATGTCTCACATCCAGGTCACACTCATGCAGGAGGTGGATTTCCACAGCCTCAAGCAGCTCCACCCCTGTGGCTTTGCGGAGTACAGCCTCCCTCCCAGCTGCTTTCATGTGCTGGCATTGAGTGTCTGTGGCTTTTCCAGGTGCACAGTGCAAGCTGTCATTTGATTTACCATTCTAGGGTCTGGCAGATGATCCCTCTTCTCACAGCTCCACTATGCAGTGCCCCAGTGGGGACTCTGTGTGGAGGCTTCAACCCCACATTTCCTTTCTGCACTGCCCCAGCAGAAGTTCTTCATGAGGGCCCCGCTCCTGAAGCAAACTTCTGCCTGGACATCCAGGTGTTTTCAAACATCCTCTGAAATCTAGATGGAGGTTCCTAAAGCTCAATTCTTGACTACTGTGCACCTTCAGGCTCCATATGACATGGAAACTGCCAAGGCTTGGGGCTTGCACCCTCTGAAACCATAGCCTGAGCTATGCCTTGGCTCCTTTCAGCCTTAGCTAGAGCAGCTGGGACATAGGGCACCAGGTCCATAAGCAGCACACAGCAGGGGTGCCCTGGGCCTGGCCCATGAAACCATTGTTTTTTCCCTAGATTTCTGGGCCTGTGATATGAGGGGTGCCGTGAAGCCCTGTGACATGTCCTGGAGACATTTTTCCCACTGTCTTGGCAATTAACATTTGGCCCCTTGTTATTTATGCAAATTTCTGCAACTGGCTTGAATTTCTCCTCAGAAAGTGTGTGTTTTTCTATTGCATCGTCAGTCTGCAAATTTTTTGAAATGTTATGCTCTGTTTCCCTTTTAAATCTGAATGCCTTTAACAGCACCCAAGTCACATCTTAAATGCTTTGCTGCTTAGAAATTTCTTCTGCCAATTACCCTAAATCATCTATCTCAAGTTCAAAGTTCCCCAAATCTCTAGGGCAGGGGCAAAATACCACCAGTCTCTTTGTTAAAACATAGCAAGAGTCAGAAGAAGAAGAAGAAAAAAAGAAAAGTAAACACAAAAACTTTAAATTTCATATGGAATCAAGACAATACTAAGCAAAAAGAACAAAGCTGGAGGCATCATGCCACCTGACTTCAAACTATACTACAAGGCTACAGTAACCAAAACAGCATGGTACTGGCACCAAAACAAATATACAGACAAAAGGAACAGAACCAAGATCTCAGAAATGAAACCACACATCTACAACCATCTAATCTTTGACAAACCTGACAAAAGCAAGCAATGGGGAAAGGATTCCCTATTTAATAAATGGTGCTGGGGAAACTGGCTAGCCATATTCAGAAAACTGAAACTGGATCCCTTCCTTACACCTTATACAAAGATTAACTCAATATGGATTAAGGACTTAAATGTAAAACCTAAAACCATAAAAACCCTAGAAGAAAACCTAGGCAATATCATTCAGGACATAGGCATGGGCAAAGACTTCATGACTAAAACACCAAAAGCAATGGCAACACGAGCCAAAATAGACAAATTGGATCTAATTAAACTAAAGAGCTTCTGCACAGCAAAAGATACTATCATCAGATTGAACAAGCACTCTACAGAATGGGAGAAAATTTTTGCAAGCTGCCCATCTGACAAAGGGCTAATATCCAGAATCTACAAGGAGTTTAAAGAAATTTACAAGGGAAGAAAACAACCCATTAAAAAGTTGGCAAAGGAAATGAACAGACACTTCTCAAAAAAAGACATTTATGTGGCCAAAAAGCATACGGAAAAAAAACCTCATCATCACTGGTCATTAGAGAAATGCAAATCAAAACTGCAATGAGATACCATCTCATGCTATTTAGAATGGCGATCATTAAAAAGTTGGGAAACAACAGATGTTGGAGAGGATGTGGAGAAATAGGAATGTTTTTACACTGTTGGGAGTGTAAATTAGTTTAACCATTGTACAAGACAGTATGGCAATTCCTTAAGGATGTAGAACCAGAAATACCATTTGACCCAGCAATCCCATTACTGGGTATATACCCAAAGGATTACAAATCATTCTACTATAAAGACACAGGCACACATATGTTTATTGCAGCACTATTTACTATAGCAAAGACTTGGAACCAACCCAAATGCCCATCAATGATAGACTGGATTAAGAAAATGTGGCACATATATACCATGGAACACTAAGTATCCATGAAAAAAGATGAGTTTATTTCCTTTTCAGGGACATGGATGAAGTTGGAAACCATCATTTTCAGCAAACTAACACAGGAACAGTAAATCAAATACCACATGTTCTCACTCATAAGTGCGAGTTGAACAACGAGAACACGTGGACACAAGGAGGAGAACATTACCCACTGGGGCCTCTGGGGTTGGGAGGTAAGGGGAGGGAGACCCCTGCTAATGAATGCAGGGCTTAAAACCTAGATGATTGGTTGATAGGTGCAGCAAACCACATGGCACATGTATACCTATGTAACAAACCTGCATGCTCTGCACATGTATCCCAGAACTTAAAGTAAAAAACAAAATAAAACAAAACAAAAACAAAGCAAGAGTCACCTTTACTCCGATTATCAACAAGTTCCCCACCTCCATCTGAGACCACCTCAGCCTGGATTTTATTGTCCATATCATTATAAACGTTATAGTCAAAGTGATTCAGCAAGTCTCTAGGAAGTTTCAAACTTTACCACATTTTCCTGTCTTCCTCTGAGCTCTCCAAACTCTTCTAACCACTGCGTTACCCAGTTTTAAAGTTGCTTCCACATTTTTAGGTATCTTTACAGCAGTGCCCCACTACCTAGTACAAGTTTACTGTATTAGTCATTTTAACACTGCTGATAAAGGCATATCTGAGACTGGGTAATTTATAAAGGAAAAGAGGTTTAATGGACTCACAGTTCCACATGGCTGGGGAGTCATGATATTTATGGTGGAAAGCTAAAGGCACATCTTACATGGTGGCAGGCATGAGAGAATGAGAGCCAAGCAAAAGGGAAAACCCCTTATAAAACCATCAGATCTTGTAAGAATTATTCATCACAAGGACAGTAGAGGGGAACTGCCCCTATGATTCAATTATCTCCCACTAGGCCCCTCCCACAACATGTGGGAATTATGGGAGCTACAATTCCAGGTGAGATCTGGGTGGGGACACAACCAAAGATCTCATCTCTGAATCAAATTTTTGGTAAAGCTGTTTAAGTCAGTTACTAGTACACTGGATTGGACAAAGACTAGTTAACTGTGAAAATAGTTAACTGTGAAATTATGTGAAGAGGTTTAAAAGATAAGAGTTATTCTAATAAAGTTTTACAGTATGTTTTTGGTCTCAATTTCTCATCCTTGAAAATAAAAGTGTTGTCTTTCTAGTGTAGGTAAGGTTACTTTTACATGGGAATTTTCTCTTTTGCTTTTGAGAAACACTGTGATGGTAAAAATGTGTGTGTGTGTGTGTGTGTGTGTGTGTGTGTGTGAGAGAGAGAGAGAGAGAGAGAGAGAGAGAGAGAAAGAGAGAGAGAGAGAGAGAGAGAGAGAGAGAGAGAGACTGCTGTTGTTCAAGTGTCTTCACTTAAATAGTCAGTATGCCAGAATAGCTGAGGAGTTTTGAAAACAAGTAAGTTTAGATTACAGGAGGATTAAAAAGAGGAAGTGTAGGAAGTGGGGGAGAAGGAACCAAAACAGAAAGACTCTTAGCTCACTTGGAGTTTTCAGTGAGGCAATCTTTGTGTTTTGAAAGCATTTTGGAACCTTAAGATACCAGCCGAGGTATGTGTTCTATTTAGACTGTATATTTTATATAAAGCCACATTCTTCTAGTTTAGTTCTAAGAAAAATAAACTGTTTGAATGCGTCTCATAACATTTGAACAGGCTGGAGTCCCAGAACTGAGGTATTATCTTGGCAAATATTTGAACTTTGACAGTCCATACTGTAAGTAAATTTATATAGGTGATTTGTTTTAACATCAAATGCACAAAAACTGAAATAAAATTCAAGTGGGCAAAAGAACCTAAAGACAAAGTACATACTCATCAGGAAGGATGGTGAGCCACCTTTAACCAGGGAAAAAATCCCTCATAAACAAGAAGCATATAATCAGAAGGGGAAAAGGCACATCTTAAACAAATCCCAAAGTAAACCAAATAATCAGTATAAAAATGGGAGCTCCATCTAAGAATGACTTATTCAGGAGAAAGGTGACCTGGAAAAGCAGAGGGCTTAAGAGGACTAAGTGTGGGTGCTGTGTGCTGTAGTCCCAGAAGCTGTTGATGTTTCGAAGTGAGTCCACTTTGGATCCCACTTCTGACACCAAGTATGTCAGAGTCAAATGAAAATTTAGAGAGAAACCTCTAAATAAAATGTCTTATTTGGAAAATTAGAAACAATTTAGGGCATACATACAGACTGGGGTGGTCTTGGATATATCCAACACACAAAGAGAAGTTTGAGGGTTTTATTGGAAAGATAAATATATTATCTTGAAAAACAAATTATTGGCACTAGTGAGGCTTTGGGAACTGTCATCCCTGGCTGGTGAGTGACAGTTGAAGGTAACACTGACCTTAGAGCCATGGCAGTTCACTTTGGCAGCTACCAGGGAAAACTGATCTTAGGTGACAGCAAGTCATTCTGCAGCAGGTCATTCAGCAGATAGAATCCTCGGGCAGGTGTCATGTGCTCTGAGTGTTTCTGCTCCTGCCCCGGGTCCCTATGATAGTCTCTATGGGCAGGATAAGATAATTCCGATTTATAGCATCAATTTTTCACAGTAGGCACTTGAGGGGGCAGCCTATGATGCTATGGTTAAGACCAACCTTCTCCCCACCAGGAAAAGCTGTTCCAGCTAATCATGGGGTTCACAATTCTAACAAGAAAAGATTCATGTACGTTTCTTCAAATGACTTTCTGCTTACGAGATTCTTTATCATTATTATTATAGATGAGGACAGCTCTGTGCCAGAGAATGACTTGGGAGCTGCCCCACCAAGTGGAGCCTCGTTTGAAAGTGTCAGTAATGTTTCATCCGGGTTGTGATGGTCCCGTTTTCCTTCTTCATCCTTGTGGAAGCTACAGCTTTCCATTTGAACTTCCCTGGTCCTCATTCAGGATATATAATGAGGCCTGCTAGGGTTCAGGCTCTTGGGATTGGAGATCTAGGAGGGGACAAAACAGCCACAGAAGCCTCTTGTGCAGAGCCTGCTTTTTTCCTGTTGTTCAGCCCAAGGTGTACTCATTTCTGACCCCCTTCTTTCTCTCACACCACACGTCTGATTCTCTACCAGACCCTCTGCTCCTGGGTCAAAGCATATCCCAAGCCTCGCCGCAATCCCCTACTACATGGTGGGGCCTGTTCAAAGGCTGCCAACCTCTGGCTGCTGCATCGGCCCCCCAGAGGCTTGCCTTCCCTTCCCCTGTAGCAGGTAGGTGGGTACTCCCAAGCTCTTCCCTCTTTCTTAAGGTAGCACAGTTACACTCTGTGTCTGAACCAAAGCTTCCCTTGCAGCCTGATGTGACCGCATGATGGAGTTTGGGCCATGATATATGGCAGACATGATGTGTCCCACCTGAGGGCCAAATTATAAAGCCCTCAAGACACAGCCCCATGCCCTGTGCCCTTCTGCAGCTCAGAGAAGATGAGCCCAGTGACCTTGGGACCCTTGATGGTGGAATCAGGGGACGTGAGGGGCCTTGGCCTTGAAACACAACTTGAAGGAAAACACTCATCTGGGTTTTGACCCATACCACACAGTGGCAAACATCCGGTAAAACTGTCATCTGAAATTGCTTGGAAATAGGACTTTACCACCTAAACCCACAGCTCTAAGGCCGGGGCACCTCAACTGTAGTCCCCAGACCAACAGCATTATTGTTACCTGGAAAGTTAGAAATGCAAAATTTTGGGCCCACCCCAGAGGCCCCCGTCAGAAATTCTGGGTTGCAGAAATCTGTGTTTTCATAACCCTTCAGATGACCAAGGTGCCCAACAAAGTCGAAACGCCTGCTCCCATGCGTGCTGAGTTTAGTTTGTCCTTCAGCAAAGCGCCATAAGAAAGAAAGGAGGCCAGGATGGAGTCCACTGATTTCCAAATAGAAGTGACACAAAATAGACAAAGACCAGTAATGTGAGGTCTCGAAGTGCTGGGAGAACTCATCACTTCTCGATTGCAGACAATCAGAAATAAAATTGTAAAAGTCTTTCAATGACAAAGCAAGACTTCTCAGTTGGAAAAAAAAGGGCTTAGTCTTGTTGCAGAGATGAGATGGAGGGTGTGGTTCTTTCACAAATGCCCGTGCAAGGGAGGCCTGGACACTGAAGCAATCCAGTGGGCTCCTTGGCACAGGGGGAGATGGAAGCAAACCAACCAGGAGCCCTCACAGCTGTCAGGCACTTGTGTCATCAAGTAAAGCCTGGATTGTTTGTGCCCGTGAAGCATTCAAGTGCCCCTGGGTCCTCAGGCCTGTGGACCAGTCGAAGGCAAACCACCCAGTGCTGTGTGATGTGGCCTTGGGAGAGGGAAGTCTGGGGCTGGAGAACAAGGTGGACAGATGTTTCCCTCTGGCTGCAGGAGCAGGACTGCTGAGGGCAGGATCTGCCATTTCTTGGGGCCAAGGATGCTGCTTCCTACTCTCTGCTTTCCGCCTGGGAGTGTTGCTGTGGGAAGCCTGTGTCTGCCCTACTCACAGTGTGGTGCAAGCTCCATATACCAGCGAGGGCAACCCTGGCTGCTGAGAGCGCCTCACAAGCCACGCGTCCTCCTCTGAGCTCACGGTAGCCCTGTGCAGTGGGATGCAGGCTTCCTTTAGGTGAACAGGGAAAGGAAGGGACTTGTCCAGAACCACCAGGCAGGCACCTTCTATGAAGGCAAGTGCTCACCCTCATGCTGTGCCAGCCACCCATCCCTCAGCACAGGAGGCCAAGCCCTCCCTGCACAGCAGGCACCTCCTTGCAGCCTTTGGGAAATGTGCTTCTCTTGTTCCTCGAGCTTTGCAGTGAAGATTCTGCTATCAAAGGAGCAAAAGCCCCACACAGCAAAGAAAGCTGTTTTACACTGTTTCACCCATGGTTTCCCAAACATTTTAGACCACGAATAATTTTTTTTCTCTGAGACATCCATTAATATGTTCACAGAAAATTGTGGCATTCACTTTGGAAAATACATCTGTTTAAGAACAAATAATGAATACACAGCAACTTTAGAACTGTGTTAAGATTCCATAACTAAAACCACTCTAAACTTTCTGAAATGGCTGCAAATCTTTCCTTAAACTTTCTGAAAGTAATTTCTGGGCTTCTTGGAGATTGAATCATCCCTTTTGAGCCCACTCAGGGGAGAGTTCAAAAGACCTCAGAGAAGATAAAACAGGGCAAGAGACGGCTCAGCCTGCCAGCTCTGCACTGGAGGAAATGTGTGCTGGAAAGGCCGGGAGTTTCCATTCTCAATATTTAGTAAAAGATAAAATAAAAAGAAAAACTGCTTTCTGAATGGCTCTCCCGGCTCCCCTGACTTCATGGGCGTGAAGACTCAGCCCTCCGTTTTGGAACTGCAGAGATTTACAGTGGAGGCTAGACCTTTGGCATTTCAGAAAACGTCTAATCTGCTTTCCTCTGCGTTTTCCGGGACCCTTCTGGGGCCTCCGTCCTGCTCTCTTGCTGAAAGCCTGCTGTGAACGGAGCTGACGTGGAAAAGGCGTGCTTCTCATGCTCAGCCCAAGTTTATCCAAAGCTATGGAGTTGGCTAAAAGGATCCGGGCCATTTGGCTGGAAATAGGTTTTTGTTTCTCTTCACTGGTCCCAAGGAAGCAAGGCGAGACAGAGGCTGCCCCTGTCCTGTCTCTGTCTCATTGGTTCTAGGCTTCCTTCTTTCTCCACACAGGCCTGTGGTGCAGGTGGGATTCAGAACAGAAAGGACTCACGGGCCGGCAAGGGGCTGGGATCCAGAGAAGTGGCAGAAACTCCTGCCCTGCAGACACAGGGGACACTTTGGGGAAAAGATGCCAGAGACCCAGGGAGTCCACCCAAGTCCCCTGTGCACACTGTCTTTCAGCCCTCTGGATCTGAGATGATCGAATTTAAAAACACAAGCCTTTGCTTACGGGTAGATTAACATTCCTTTCAGCTTCTAAGACAGGGGGCTTTCTTTTCTCTAAGAAAGGAATTAACATTCCTTTCAGCTTCCAAACCAGTATGCACAGTTTTAAGGACAGAGGGAGATCCTCACGGAATCCTCCTGGGTCCTCCCTGTCTCTCAGCCAGCCCAGTCCCATCACACTCTGAATCCCATGGACTGGACTCTGCCTCTCCAGGAGTTCTCAGGTCCACCTACTGTGCTCCCTTCTCTCGGAGAGCAGGTAGCCACTTGCTCTCCTGGCGAGCGCTTCAGTGGTGACGCCCGTCCCGCCTCCCCACCTGCTCAGTTCTGCAATGCCTGCACTCTGCTCCAAGGCTCCTAGGACCCAACACCTGCTTTCTAGCCCGGGGTCTCAGGTCTGAGACCAGAGGAGCCCTTCCCGACTATCTCTTCCCGACTGTCCCTCCCCGACTGTCCCTCCCGGCTGTCCCTCCCAACTGTCCCTTCCCAACTATCTCTCCCTGGCTGTCCCTTCCTGACTGTCCCTCCCCGACTGTCCCTCCCAGCTGTCCCACCCCAACTGTCCCTCCCTGGCTGGACTCCCTGACTGTCCCTCCCAGCTGTCCCTCACCGGCTATCCCTCCCAGCTGTCCCTCCCGGCTGTCCCTCCCTGACTGTCCCTTCTGGCTGTCCCTCCCCAGCTGTCCCTCCCCGACTGTCCCTCCCCGGCTGTCCCTCCCCAGCTGTCCCTCCCGACTGTCTCTCCTGGCTGTCCCTCCTGGCTGTCCCTCCCTGGCTGTCCGTTCCCAGAGGTCCCTCCCCCACTGTCCCTCCCAGCTGTCCCTCCCCGGCTGTCCCTCCCGACTGTCCCTTCCCGACTGTCTCTTCCTGACTGTCCCTCCCCAACTGTCCCTCCCAGCTGTCCCTCCCGGCTGTCCCTCCCTGACTGTCCCTTCTGGCTGTCCCTCCCCAGCTGTCCCTCCCCGACTGTCCATCCCCAGCTGTCCCTCCCTGGCTGTCCCTCCCGGCTGTCTCTCCCGGCTGTCCGTCCTGGCTGTCCGTCCCTGGCTGTCCCTCCCCTGCTGTCCCTCCCGACTGTCCCTCCCAGCTGTCCCTCCCCAGCTGTCCCTCCCGACTGTCCCTCCCCAGCTGTCCCTCCCCGGCTGTCCCTCCCCGACTGTCCCTCACCAACTGTCCCTCCCTGGCTGTCCCTCCCGACTGTCCCTCACCAACTGTCCCTCCCCG
The DNA here is from genome assembly GCF_048565385.1 of Saimiri boliviensis. NCBI lineage: Eukaryota > Metazoa > Chordata > Mammalia > Primates > Cebidae > Saimiri > Saimiri boliviensis. The sequence goes on from NC_133452.1 coordinate 1,612,974, forward strand.
GCTGTCCCTCCCGACTGTCCCTTCCGGCTGTCCCTCCCTGGCTGTCCCTCCCCAGCTGTCCCTCCCGACTGTCCCTTCCCGACTGTCTCTTCCTGACTGTCCCTCCCGGCTGTCCCTCCCGCAGTTCACCTGCTGATTTCTTGCCAGTCTGTTTATTCCTCTGATCCGACAAGGACAGGATGGCATCCCCTGCCCCGACTCCCCGCCAGCTGCAGCACTGCCACAGCCCTGATCTGGGGGGGTTACAGCCAGGGATGTGAAGCTGCACTTTCTCTATGGGTCCCCTCCCTTCCTAAGGAGTCCCAGCACATGGCAGGCAGGCAGCAGGCAGGTGCAGAGTGGGTGTGAAGGTGTGGCCACTCGCACCTCTGTGTCCTGTGCTCGGCACTGTGCTTGGGCATGGCGAGGCTTCAGCAGATGCTGTGCAGCACAGTGACACCCACGGAACCCAGTAAAGGGACAGATCCCAATTTTCATCACTGCTGGGGCCCACCGTGATCCTGGGACAGCGCAGGAAGCACAGGCTGGCGGACTGTGGATGCATCACGGGGAGCTTCCAGCAGCTCTCACAGAACTCAACGGGCACAATAAAGGGACACGTGAAGTTTCCAGTGCTTTTCTCTTAATAGTTCAGATATCAATGTTATAGCTCTGATGGACATCATTTACAAACTAAGCCTATATCTTACTGTGAGTTTGAGATGGTTGACCTTCAATAACGTTAAAAAATGACTTGTCAAAACTCCTGAGCTGCAATCGCTTGCTGGTCATGTAATAACAACTAAGTGATGTTCACCTGAACTGACTGCAGCTATTTTGGCCATTTACAGGTGAGGAAAGAGAAGAAATGAGCAGAAAAGGGAGTTTTTCCATCGTTCTCAAAAAACTGCCAGGTGAAGGTGATGCAGAGGCCAGTGTTTTAATTCCTCTAATGGCTCAGATCAGTGCACCTGGGTGTGTGTCCCTGGCTCATCAGAGCACAGGAGGTGCCTTTAAGCCCAGAGGAGGAAGCGGAGTTTCTGGAAAAACGGAGGAGTGCAGGGAGCATGGCTGGGTCTCCAGGAGCAGTGGGCTGAGCTGTGGAAACGAGCATGTGCACTGCCCCAGATGATCCGAAAATGAGCCCCTCACTCTGAGCTCTTGTGAGAGGAATCCTCAGGTGTGGAACCCTAAGAAAAGTGGCTGTGTCCATGCCTGGGCTGGGCTCTGCAAGAAGGTGCAACAATCACCTCCACAGACAGGCGCTACCAGACACCTGCTGACACACCCCAGACACCTTCCCAGGCTTTCCCAAACGCCCCCTACATGCTCCCAGACACCTGCTGACACACCCCAGACACCTCCCCAAGCTTTCCCAAAGGCCTCACACACCCTCCCAGACACCTACTGACACACCCCAGACACCTCCCCAAGCTTTCCCAAAGGCTTCGCCTTTCCCAAAGGCTTCCTTCCTCCTGGCCACAGGCTCCCAGATGCCTCCCCAGGGTCCCAGACACCCCCCATGCACTCCCAGACGCCTCCTGTGCACAGATGGGGAGGTCCCTGGACTTCCTCTTGCTCAGCTGGACTCAAACTGGCTTGCCTGGGGGGTATTCTCAGGGCACAGTGTGTTGCCAGCACCCAGGTAGCGCTGAGGAGATGCCAAGCTGACAGACATTCCGAGAATTCAGCCGCGTTGGAGAGACACAGGGCCACGTGCAGTGGAGAATCCAAGGCTCTCAGGAAGGGCCTGGCTGGATGAGGGGAACTGGCAGCCAGGCAGCACAGATGGGGGTTCCATGAGGAACCGCAGAGGCATCCAGGGCTGTGAGGTGTCCTCCTCCAGCTGGAAACACAGAGACAGAGTTGTAAGTCCAGCAGTTCACAAGGGACCGCATGGAGATGATGGAGAACAAGGGGCTGCTATGCCTCTGCCTGGTGTAGATGATGGCGACTCTGAATCTGTGCGCCCCGAGGAGGGTCTGGAGCTGTGGGAGGATCAGAGGGGCCTGTGGCCAGTACTTCGACTGTGGCTTTGCTTCAAGAGCCGGGAGGAGCAGGACAGTAGCTCCTGGTCTGTGGCGGGTCTCACAGATGCTGGAGCAGGTGTGGGAGGAAGCACCTCCAGCAGGAGTAACACCCCCGTGCGCCCAGGAAGGCGTCCTGCCTGTTAGGAGGAAAAGGACTGGGCTGTAGGTTGCATGGGCTGGTGCCTGAGTCAGTGTGCAGCCTCCACACCACTCCTTCTTCTGCACTGACCTGATTCAGGAAGGACCCTGAACCTCACGGAAGGCACTCCGACACTCTCTGCCTACGGTTTCATCATGTGGACCTTCAATAGGTATTTTTGATTGACAGGTATTTAGTGGGATTCAGCATTAGTAAAGGTTCTGACCGAGTCCGACTGTTCGATGGCGTCACCCCACAGCCTCTTCCACCCAAGCCTGCAGCGTTCTGGTCTTTGCCGGAGTCAGCCTTGGAGAGCTCGCTGTGACCTGGCCTCCTGCTGCTCTGCCCTCGGCTCTCGGCGTCTCTCCGTGCTGCTCACTCCTCCAGCCGCTCCGCAGAACAATGCCCCTTTTCATTCTAGAAGGTCGTCATCGTGCCTGCACTCGGGACCAGTTCACGTTCCCTTCTACCTGCCAGAGAAGGTCCAAGCTCTGGAGAAATGTTCATTTTCTTCTGATGAAAATGACCTGGCGAAGCACTTGGGCCTCGGCACAATGTGGTCATCAGAGGTCGTGAGAAGAGCACAGAGATGCGTGCGTCTCACAGGCTCCTGGATGCTAATCGCTGCAGATATTCCCAGCAGAACGGAGGAAATGGCCCCTCCGCTAACTGCAGCTGCGTGGGTTCCCCTCGGGACAGGCTCAAGGCGCTTCGAGATGCTCAAAGGCATTCTGTCTTCTGAGCGGAGGGTTGGACCGGGAAGCCCACGAGACTCTGCTCTGAGTGAGCCGAGCTGGACACTGTCAGGCCCGCTTAGCTGTGAACAGAGGGGATTTCGAGTCAGCATTTTCTCCTCCTTGCATTTTGCCGGAAAATCTCTATTGCTAGTGAGTAATTATTTTCCTTTCTTGCCCTAATGAAGGTAGAGATGAGACTGGCTATTTTGCATATTTGCAGGGAGTAAGCATTGTCTGGATTTTCACTGAGTTTACCTCAGTGCCTTTTTAAAAACTTTACTCCAGATGGAGCCAATGTGTCCTTCCCTTGATGTAGAAAACTGTTATTTTAAAATTCTGCCATTCTCCATCACCCTGATTTTTCTGAGCCAGCACCCGGGTTTATCCCACCTCGAAGGTCCTGGAGCAGTGAGGCCACCTTGCCTCTGCTGGGCTGCGGCCCGTTTGAGTGGCGGCTCCTTCCCCCTCGCTTTGGCCGTTCCCTGCGTTCTGATGCTTTTCCTCCCTCTCGGTCCCCAGTCACATTTTCCACGGTGACCCTTTCGACCTCAGCCTTCAGCTTTCAGGTGGTGAATCCACTTTCTGTTTTCCTGTTTCAGTAGACCCTCCTCTAAGTTTACTGAGCACTTGGAGACCCTTCGGTACCAGGGCGCAGCCTCCTCCCCTCCAAACGCGTGGGTTCCATCACACGCAGGCCTGATCGCATGCACCTGGTGGCTCTCGCCTCCCAGTTATCGCACGCATCTCTGTTTCGTTCATTAAAGGTGGTGCCTTTTCTTCCTGTTTTATTTCCTTCCATCTGCAATGTGTTGTAGAGTGGAAGCACTGTGCATTTGTGCCCTCAGGCCTTCACAACAGGCTCCCGAGTGCTCGCTGCTGGCCCTGTTCCCCTTGCTGGGTGAGTAGTGAACAGAGCCCACGGAGCTTCCTCCTCCGAGCTAAGGGAGGACACGGGGCAGGACAGTCAGTGTGGACTGTAAAGTCGGGAGCGCTTGGAGGAAAATAAACAGGAAACGGGTATGGAGCACCCACTGGGGCATCTGTGTAGTACTGGGCACGGCTTCCAGGACAAGACGACATTTTAGGGGACACATGAGGAAATGAGGGGCGGGCAGTCTGGATGATGAGGGGAAGGGCAGCCATGCAGAGGAACCGGGTGCGAGGGCCCTGGGGAGGCCCGAACTCAGCCCGGCCAGGGATTGGCAGGGAGAGCCTGGGACTGAGTCAGGAAATGGCGGGGACAGGAGCTGGGCTCAGACGTGAGCTGTCAGGTGGGGTGTGGCACGGGCTTGTAGCGAGGTCATGGTGGGCTGCTTGAAGGATCTCGAGTGATGCTAGAAGCCACTGGATGGTTTTGAGCAGAAAAATGATTAGATTTGATCCGGCTTTCCAAAACATGACCCTGGTGCAAGGAGTTTAGACAAGGAAGCTGGAGGGCACGTTGCCAACGTGATGCTCAACGCCTGCTGCAAATGCAGGTTCCAGGCTCTGAAACAACCCTCAGCTTCGATGAGTCACTGGATGCACTTGGGAGTTCCCTGAGAGCTGCTGCGCATGGTGACAGTTTGTCCCACGGCAAGGGGACAGAGAAAATCAGCCAGGGCGGAGCGTCCCGGTCAGCGCCCAGGAGAGTCCCTGAAGGCAGCACTTCCGTCACCTTAGCCCCGGTATGTGCTGCTTCCCCAGGCCCTGTGTGTGACAACCAGCAGGGCCCCTGCTGCTGCCTGGCCTGGAGCCCCCACTCAGTCACCATTCAGCAAGCCCAAGGCCCTCAGAAGGATAAAGATCACTCCCGGGAGCTGAGGACAAATGTCAGGCATTTTGGGGGCACGGGTAGATTTTTACCACACACCTGGCTACTGCGTGATTGAAAAACCACCGAGTCTCAAGAAATGCTGTCATCTTCGACCTAAATGTATCTTCTTAACCAGAGAAGGAACAGCAAACACAACTAATATTTCAGCCTCTCGTAGGAGGAGAAACTCCTCTGAATTGATGATGTGTCGGTTGTGTTCTGCCTGGTCTAGTTAGAGTAACACTAAGCTAAACGCTCACGGGTCAAGCGTGTCCTGGAGAACTGATTTTAGCTTAGATCTCGGTGGTGTCATTTTCGAAAAGAAAGCCATTGCCTAAGCGCCTGGTGCTTCTTTGTTCCTAGGGAGATGCGAGTGACAGCTACCTGGTGGTTGGAGGACAAACCCCCGCCCTGTCGCCACACCCTGTGTGTCCTGAACACACTGAGAAGTCCACAGCAGACACTCCACAGGCCAGCGGGTGACCGGGGCACTGAATGCCCAGCAGGCTTCACCCACCTGCCAGTGTCCAGATGACCAGAGACAAAGGCAGGACAAGCTGTTTCTCTTGTTGCTGAGAAGCAGCTGTGACTGAACAGAGCTTACGGAGCAATCAGAGAGCAGCGGCTACCCACCGCAGGAGGGGAGGCATCTACGAGAGTCCCTGGAGGGTGCATATGAGAAACAGCCGAGCGAAAAATCACTGAGAATTCGTATCTGGTCAGTGGGTCCAGGTAGACGAGGAGGGAGGGTTTGGAGGATGGTGAAAGTCCAGAGGGTCCTGATGGAGCGGGGTCTTCAGTGGGAGGAGATGTGGCCATGTTCAGCCTCCAGCAGCCACACAGGTCAAGTGTGGACGCTGTGCTGACTTCTGCTGAGGGATTTTGCAAAATCTACCTCCCCGGAGAAGCAGGGATGTGGAGCACGCGTTGAAAAGCCGCCTGCACTCACCTTCAGACACCTGGAGGGATGTCCTCTTCCCGGCCCCTCCCTTTCTCTCCCTCAGGTGCCTTTTCCTGCCTGGTTTCCTGGGTGCTTGCGTTTGGAACGGAACCTTCACTAGTTGTCGAAGGGTAAAGTGACAATTGGAAGGTGGGTTCTGGCTGGCTGGCACCCAGTCCACAGGCAGAGGACTTGTGGGAACGCCTCCAGCATCCTTGAGACAAACCACTCTGTTGACTAAAGTGAAATGTTATGCTCGCAAAATGCAACACACACAGGGTGGGATTCCACAGTGGGTGGAGGCTTGGGAAAAAGCCATGTTTCCCGAGAAAGAAAATACAATCTCGGCTGGGCACCTGTCGCCCCAGCACTTTGGGAGGCCAAGGTGGGCAGATCACTTGAGGCCAGGAGTTTGAGATCAGCCTTGCTAACATGGTAAAACCCCATCTCTACTAACAAATATGAGAATTAGCAAGGCCTGGTGGCGCCTGTGGTCCCAGTTACTTGGGTGTCTGAGTGGGAGAATCGCTTGAGACTGGGAGGTAGAGGTTGTAGTGAGCCAAGGCTGTGCCTAAGCACTCCAGCCTGGGCGACAGAGTGAGACCCTGCCTCGAAAAAAAAAAAAAAAAGAAAAGAAAGAAAGAGACAAAATAGAAAAAGAAAAAGAAAAGACAGTCTTCAAATCCCATAACCTGAGCACAAAAGACTCTTGGTTCACTGATCCACCTCTCGCCGCCTCCTTGCATAGGGACAGACGCTGACCTGGTGTGAGAGCAAGGCTCTGTGAAGACGAGCCGTGGGGACCTCACTGGAATCCCTACTTGGAATTTTAAAGCAAAACCATGTTGCTGGAGGTGAAATCCTCTTCAGATTTACAAATTGTGAGGCTCCATTGGAGGAAACAATCCTTATGGGCCAATGGCCTTGTTTCATCCCAAGCATCCTCCGATTTTACAACTGGTTTGTTTCTTGTATTTCCAGGATTTATAAATTGCAAGTTTGCTTGTGAAGTGGTGGAATCTATTTTTGAATTTGTTTCTTAACCACTGATAGGGCTAGTAAAATTCAAATGATTGTATAAACCTTAGAAACTAAGGCTTGTTCAGTTAACATTCTTGGTGCTATTTCAATAGTCCTTGAAGGTTTATCCAGGAACTGTTTTTGAGGACCCTATTAATTATGCAGCTGATGGCAGCATCAGTCATTTGTTCAACGTTAAATTACTTTGTATTTTCTAAACGGCTGACATATTCTTTTCTCCTAGCAAACTACTTACAGGAAGTTGTATGTGTCATGTTTTCTTCCAACAGCCTTGAATGTGCTACCGCATATCTGCCTGGGTACAGAGTAAGCCCCTGCCTCAAAATAAATAAATAAATAAATGAAATGAAATGAAAAGGCCCAGGATGAAAGAGAATGTTTCAAAACCCGCAGCTACATCCCATCCCTTTTCTGTACTAAAAGCTGTGCTTCAGGGATGTAATAAAATAAATATCTAAACCTTTTAGAGGCTGATTTAAAAATATTTAAATTAAATAAATACTACTCAGAACTTTTTCATGAAATATAACTGAAGTTGTTTTTCAGTTTGAGGAAGATCGGATTCACATTTAAGTTAGCTAATTATTATTAATCATCAACAAAGACATAAAATACACCTGCTGGTAATTGACTTATTCTCTTAGCTTCACGTGCATCTTTCACTTCAAAAGCCTTTCTTTATAAATTGGGCTAGTTTTTCCTCTTGGATTTTATCTTATCAACTATATCTGGAAAGTAAGTTAGGGTCTTGGGGCATCAGTACTGGGTTTGTCCCCACCACCATGGAAATTTCCTGTGTGAAGCCGATTGACTGATTTTGTTCACTGTGGGATGCTCTGAGGACTCAAGGCTTTCTCAAGAAATGCTTCCACCCCATGCCATGCTCCCACGGTGCCTGGCGAGGCGGCCAAGCTGCACTCGGGCCTTGCCCCTCTGCCTCCTGCTGAACTTCACACTGCTGGTCTTAGCATTTATCATAGCACAGAAAGGCAGCTGTAAGTCTGACATATAGGAAAAAACTCAGATTAATGTAGTTTTGGTTAAAATATTTAATTTTTACTTCCTTACCATAACTGCCAGATTATTCACCCAGGCATCCGTTCTTTCATTCAGAACATTTATTCAGCAGAATCTGTACATTGCTCTCTCTACCGAGACACAGAAGTTGGAAAAACAAACATGATTTCTGCACCCACAGAGCTTTCATCCTAGAGTGAAAAGAGGAACAAGAGTCTCTGTCACAAAGAGATATTGGAAATTGGACTAAAGGATGTGCAAGGCTGAGTGGAAATGGTTCATGCCTTCAACAAATACCCAGTGTTCCTTCTGCGTGGCGGGCACTAGCAGATGCTGGGCACCCAACAGTGAAGGTGCCAGAGGTCCTGCTGCCCCGGGGCCCTGTCTGGCAAGGAACACAGCAGAAGGCCACTGAGACACAGTGACCAGGGAAGGTCTCTGTGATGAGATGGCATCACAGAGAACTAGCTTTTACTAGATTTTTAGTAAATATGGCAAAACATTTTCCTAGGATCAACTTACACTCCTAGGAGCTGAGATGCAAAGAGTGGAGTTGGGCCTGTGAGGGAAGCTGTGAGAAGAACATTTCAGACAAAAGGAAGAGTGAGAAGCCAGGGTTTGTGGCAGAGCAGACCTCAGGCTGAGGTGTGGTGAGGGCAGAGGGAGTGTGGTGTGTGATGAACTTGGCCAGTGACTCATTAATCAGGTCACCCAGGGCCTGGTCAGCCAGCACGAGCAGCCTGAATTTTACTGTACATTTTTAAAATGGAAGCTGTTAAATAGTTTTAAACAGGGATAGTGAAATTGAAATTATCTGATTTTTGTGTTTCACTTTGCTTTTTTCATTAAACAGTAAAATATAGTAATATTTAGTGTACATTCTGTAGCTTGATAAAGTTTGCAAATGTTACCATAGACCCAGCAGTTCAAGGTACAAAACATTACCAATTCCCCAGAAGCCTGCTTCCTGGCCTATCTTAGTAATAATCTACCTACTCTCCATGAGAGAAACCATTATTACGGTAATATATTTGTTTCGCCTACTTTTACTTATTATAAAAGTAACAATACCATATTTAATATCTTGCACTTATTTTATTCACCATTATGTCTGTGAGAGTCTTCTGTTGTTACATGAAGCAGGTCTTTCTTCTTTTTTATTATTGTAAAATGCATTATATTTACACATCTAACTGATTTGTCCAAGGTTGTCGGATTATTTGAGTGGTTTCCAGTCATAGGCTGTCATGAAGACAGTTTCTATGAACATGCTGACATGTGTGTTGATGAACATGTATTTATATTATTTGGGGCACATATCTAGAAGTGAAATTGTTAAGACATGAGTTATGATCTTTATAGTTTAAGTAAATACTGCAAGGCATTTTCCTAGGATCAACTTACACTCCCAGGAGTAGAGTATGCAAGTTTCATCTGTCTCATATCCGTATGAACAACTGATATTATTAGTTTTCAGGTATTTTAAAATAAATTTTAGACATCTGGAATTGGTTTAGAGCAGCATCACATTATGGGGCCTAATTGTACACAAAAACATATATTTGTGTGCCCTAGTATATAGAAATACATGATTTGTATTCTTTGGTGTTGTTAATTTATCTCTATTACCTGCACATATATTAATGATTTTATTGCTTATATTTTATTTTAGTTTAATTTTATATTGATCTAATTTCTTAAGATATAAGCTTAGATCCTTAATTTTTCAGCCTTTCATTTTTTTAATGCATTCATTCCAGGTTAGAAATTTTACTCTAAGTGCAGTTATAACTGCACACCACCTGTGTTGAGATGTCATGTTTTCCTTAACTATTCTAATTTTTGATTTGGGTTATAGAATCCACTATTATTGGAGAGATCCAAGATGGCTGATCACTAGCAACTCGGGATTGTAGCTCCCACTGAAAACGCAAAGAACGAGAGGACGCCACACCTTCACATGAATTCTTGTTGCTCACGCACCAGGAGATTCCCAGCGGAGGAGCCCCACGGGTCGCCAGCGCGACTCTTGTGACCGGCGAGGCGGTTTTGCCGGCGCCTCAGAGCGTCGGTTCTTGGTGCAGAGTCAGAAAAGCACCATCAATCTTAACGCCGCTGATTTGGTCGGCACAGTGGGTTGCTCAGATTTCGGCGCTGAGAATCAATAAGTTGGACGTCCACTCAGAAACCCAATTACAAAGACGGTAATTATAAAGACCACAGATGGATAAATCTACAACAAAGGGAAGAAAACAGTCAAAAAAGGCTGAGAATACCCAAGATCAGAACGCCTCTCCCTCAGCAGGGGATCCCAGTTCCTCATCAGCAACGAAACAAGGCTTGATGGAGAACGAGTGTGTTCCAATTACAGAAGCAGGCTTCAAAACGTGGATAATGAGAAACTTCTGTGAATTAAAAGAACTTGTTCTAACACAATCTAAAGAAACTAAGAACTTTGAAAAAAGGTTTGACGAAATGTCAACAAGAATACAAAATTTAGAGAGGAAAATAAGTGAATTGATGGAACTGAAAAACACAATACGAGAACTACGTGAAGTATGCACAAGTTTTAACAGCCGAATTGATCAAGCAGAAGAAAGGATATCAGGGGTCGAAGACCAACTCAATGAAATAAAACGAGAAGACAAGATTAGAGAAAAAAGGATAAAAAGGAATGAGCAAAGTCTCCAAGAAATATGGGACTATGTGAAAAGACCTAATCTACGCTTGATAGGTGTACCTGAATGTGATGAAGAGAATGAATCCAAGCTGGAAAATATGCTTCAGGCTATTATTCAGGAAAATTTTCCCAACTTAGTAAGGCAGGATAATATTCAACTCCAGGTAATACAGAAAACACCACAAAGATATTCCTCAAGAAGAGCAACTCCAAGGCACATAATCGTCAGATTCACCAGGGTTGAAATGAAGGAGAAAATACTAAGGGCAGCCAGAGAGAAAGGTCAGGTTACCCACAAAGGGAAGCCTATCAGACTTACAGCAGATCTCTCAGCAGAAACCCTACAAGCCAGAAGAGAGTGGAGACCAATATTCAACATCCTTAAAGAAAAGAACTTTCAACCAAGAATTTCACATCCAGCCAAACTAAGCTTCATAAGTGAAGGAAAAATAAAGTTTTTTGTGAACAAGCAAGCACTCAGAGAATTCATCACCACCAGGCCTGCTTTACAAGAGCTTCTGAAAGAGCCACTACACATAGAAAGGAACAAACAGTATCAGCCTTTCTAAAAAATACCAAAAAGTAAAGAACATCAATATAATGAAGAATTTACATCAACTAATGGGCAAAATAGCCAGCTAATATTAAATGACAGTATTAAACTCACATATATCATTATTAATTCTAAATTTAAATTGACTAAATTCCTCAATTCAAAGACAGGCAATTTGGACAAAAAACTAAAACTGTATGCTGCATCCAGACCCATCTCACATTCAAGGATACACAAAGACTCAAAACAAGGGATGGAGAGAGACTTACCAACCAACCAGAGAGCAAAAATAAATAAATAAAAAGCAGAAGTTACAATTTTTGCCTCTGATAAAATAGTATTTAAAGAACAAAGATCAAAAGAAGCAAAGAAGGACATTATATAATGATAAAAGAATCAATGCAACAACAAGAAGAGTTAAAGGTCCTAAATATACACGCACCCAATACAGGAATGCCCAGACATACAAGACTTATAAAGAGACTTAGACTCCCACACAGTAATAGTGGGAGACTTCAACATTAATATTAGACAGATCAATGAGACAGAAAATTAACAACGATATCCAGGACTTGAACTCAGATCTGGAACAAGTAAACGTAATTAACATTTATAGAACTCTCCACTTTACACAAAATATATACTCTTATCAGTACCACATCATATCAACTTAGAAGTTTAAACGAAATGTTGGTTGGCTCCTTGTTTGTTACTCTCTTCCCTCATTTTCTTTCATGTCTCCATTATTAAGGACAATTATAGGCATACCCATATTTAGACTGCATTCTAGCCCGGGGAACAAAGCAATACCCCCATTCTCTCTCCCTCTTCCTCTTTCTCTTTCTTTCTCTTTTTTATTCTTTTTCTTATTATTCTTTTTCTCAAAAAAAAAAAAAAAAGAAAAATGAAAGAATCCACTATTATTACTTTATTATAAAATATTTGATATTTTTTTCAGTTTTCTTTCTGTTTTCAATTTTGAGTTTACTTCCACTGTGGTCAGAGAACATTCTGTATTTCATGTGCATGTGAAAGGAATGTGTGCTTTGAAGATTTTACGGATAGATTTCTACAGATGCCAATTAGGTCAAGTTTGTTATGCAAATTGTTCAAATGGTTTCTAACAGAGGTATCTTAAAACCTCCTACTGTGGTTTAAGAATTGTTTTTTACTCTGTTTATTTCTGATAATTCTTGCTTCAAGTATTTTGAGTTATTTTATTGAGCACATAAAAATTTAGGATTGATATATATTTGTGCTGAATTGAACCTTTTTAACATTTATGAAACACCTTTATCTCTGGTAATATTTTTACCTTAAAGTTTATTTTATCAAATATTAATATAGGTGCATAAGCTTTCTTTTAGCTAGTATCTGCATGGAATATCTTTTGTCCATCTCTTCATTTTCAAATATTATTTGTCCTGATTTTAAGCTGCATCTTTTGTAAGCAGCATATATTAAGTTTTTCTTTCTTATAAATCTGATAATTTTCACCTTGTAATCAGATGACTAATTCTAATTGCATATAAAACAGTTTGTTTTAATTATTCCTCCTTTCTATGTTCCTTTCAAATTAATCAAGTCTCTTCAATTACTCAGTTTGCCCTGTATTAGCAGGATGATTATATATACATTTTGTTATTCTTTAGGTAGTTACTCTAGACATTGCAATTGCATACTTAAGTACTGTCACCATGTCTAGGACTATGCAGAATCTTAGCAAATTAACTTCATTCACTACTCCCAACATCTTGGGTGCAATTGTTTACATATATTTTAATTCTACATATATTCCAAACTCTGAATGATAATATTATTTTTGTTTTGAATATTAATGTAGAATTGCCAATGTGTTTAACCCTTCTAGTGCTTTTTATTTCTCGATAAATTTTTTCCTCCTTTTCAGATGATTTTCTTTCTTCCTAGGAAATCCCTTTGTGTATTTCTCTTAATGTAGATCTGTTGTTGACAAATGCTATCAGCTTTAGTTTTTTCTAAAGCGTTTTTAAAGGACATTTTTATAGGATGCGGAATTCTAGATTAGCAGTTTTCATTTAGCTCTTTCAACATTCTTTCCATTTTCTTCTGTCTGCCATATTTTCCCTCAGAAACATCAGCTGTCAGTCTTATTATTGTTGCTTTGAAGATACGTCTTTTTTCTGTCTGCCTGCTTTTAAGATTTTCTCTTCATCTTTGGGTTTCAGTGGCTTTTGCGTTATATAACTCGGTGAGGCTTTCTTCCTACCTACCCTGCTTGAAGTCTTTTGAGCCTTAATCTGTGGTTTCATGCCTTTTGTTGTTGTTGTTTTAGGGAAAATCTCAGCCAGTATCTCTTTTGTCTAATTCTGCTTCTAATGCATTCATATTCACATTTTCTCTCTCTCTTCCCACTCCCCCATTTCACCTTCCCTCCCTTCCTCTTCTGTTTCTGGAATCAATTTATATAAATGTTTAATTTTTCATACTGTTGCAAATGCCCTTTTGCTTTTTAAAAATTTAATATTTTTTTCTCTTGATGGTAGACAGAATATTTTCTAATGATTGATCATCTAGTATTCCACTTTTTTTGCTATGTCTGACTGCTATTAAACCCACCTACTGACATTAAATTTTAGCTACTCGATTTTAAAAATTAGAATAATTATTGATGGCAGTTCTTAGATAAATTGTCTATATTTTCTTGGATATACTAATGAAACTTTTATTAAAGTCCCCAGATAAGGTCACTTGTAGGTCTGTTTGTATTATCTGGCTTTTCGTCTTGGTTTTCAGTTGTTTTGGTCCTGCTTTTTGGCATGGCTGGTAGTGCTTGCCATTAGTGTGAAACTTATAGACATCCTGGCATTTTTCATCTTTATCTATGAAAGATTTAACTTTCTTCCTGGAAATAGATAGAATATTGACAAATCATTTTGATCCAGTTTTATCCAGTTTTAGGTTTTGCTGGCACTGGGCTATTTCCAAATTGTCCTTATTTCTGGGGCATAGTTATTTTGGAAACTCAGCTGAAAGCCCAAGGTGTTTGGCAAGTCCTCTCCTATTGGTCAAGCCTTGAACTCTAACTTCTGTTTCCCTAGCACTGCACAGCAGCTTCTGCTTTATCCTTCCCATTCCTGTCCCATGCTGCTTTCTGAAAGTCTCTCATGCACCCTTTAGAACCCAGCAAATGCCCCAGGGAAAAAGTAGAGCCAGAATTTTGGGCATGAACCTCTGCATTTCTCTTTTCCCACTCAAGTCCTGACCCTCCCAAACCAGCCAGAGCACCAAAGCCTCTAGCCACTACTTTCTGTTGGCCCTCTTTTCCCTCGGTGTCAATTTATAAATGTCCTGAAGGAAAGAACAAAAAAGCTAAAGTGATGCTTACCTGAGTCCACGTCTCTTCTTCTGGGGCTTTTGGTTCCTCACTTCCTGCCTGCCTTGGCTGCCTGTGGGTGCCCTCAAAAACTTGCCTTATATTGTCGTTGTTTCTGTGTATGCACCCTCTCTGGCTTTTAGAGTTGTTCTTGGCATAAGAGTTGGAGAATTAAGCTGATGTTTTGATAAAAGCTATTACTTTGTGGCCAAAAGTAGAAGTGTCCTAATTGATACTTGTTAACATGCCGTAACTATGCTGTAGAACATACAGGGTCTTGCTCTGTAACCCAGGCTGGAATGCATTGGTGCAATCAGGGTTCACTGCAGCCTCGACCTCCCAAGCTCAAGTGGCCCTCCCACCTCAGTCACTCGGAGTAGCTGGGACCACAGGCACACACCACCATGTTTGGCTAATTTAAAAAAATTCTTTTGTAGAAAGAGGGTCTTACCATGTTGCCCAGGCTGTTCATGAACTCCTGGGCTCAAGCCATCCTCCCACCTCAGCTTCTGAAAGTGCTGGAGTTACAGGCATGAGCCATGGCTTCTTTGGCACAGTGGTCTCCTACAGGACTCTGGAATACGTACTTCCTTTCTTTGCACAGTTGTTGTAAAGCTCTAAACAGGTAATCACAGGAAAGTGTTTTGTAAACCACAATATGCCATAGGTTTAATTGCAGAATGTCATGTCGTCTATTTTTGACATCATGATTGAACCTTGTCCAGTACCATTTATGTTTAGTTAGCAGCCTGGCCCACATTTGGAGAATTCAAAATTCCTAAAAGGGAAGAAGGTTCTTGCGACTGGTGGTGGGTGGAGCTTTGCTGCTTTCCCCCTGGTCTGAGCTGCAATGGCAGCGCTTCTCTCCATGGTCTGCTGGTACACCTGCTCAGTGTGAGAAATGCAAGCGCAGGACTCCATGTGAGGCCAGCAGAGACCCTGTGAAAATCTGCTGTCGGGCTGCCTTCCAGCTGCGGTGCCAGGCTCACCCTGCCTGCACTGCTCGCCGTTGCTTGTGGCTCTTTGCCCCATTTGACTCCACCTCACAGCTTCTGCTCCCCCAGATGCAATGGACCACATAACCTGTCCTGTTTGCCTGGTCCTAACTTTATTCTCCTTAGGAACATTGACATTTGCCATTTGCCAAAAGACTGTGCCCACCTTTCTGGATAGGTTGGTGGGTGCTGTGTGTGTCGGCCCTCATCTTCGGGAGGCTGCCCCGTGGCTGCCCCTGGTCATCTGTGTAACGGGAGATGAGCCCAGCAGTGACAGAGTACTTTTCATTTTAGGTTAGGCCAGTGTGTTCCTACAGATGTCTCTGTGGGAGTCCCATAAGATCAGCCCTAGGTTATGGTCTGCTTGAATGTGAGATCCACATCTGACAGTAAGTGAGAAGGAATCGCATCATGAGGGGCTCTGCATTGTGGGCCTCCCTCACCCACAGCATGGCCTCCGTGCATGTGATGGAGAGTAACCCGACAACCACAAAGGGACAGGACCGGGCCGTTGCAGAGAAGCCTTCCAGCCCAGGTGGGAGTAGACCAAATGTGTGGGCAACTGCAGCTTTGTGTGCCCCAGGACGCTGGAACCAGAAGAGGAGCTGACCGACGAGCATCGTTCAGTGCAGATTATCACAGTGAAACACTGAGAAATCTCAGAGCAAACAACCATATATTTTTATGCTGGTTACTGAACCAACCAGGATCTCCTGCATATGCTGGCCATGGGTCTGTTATTCACATGGAATGTCTTAATAACACTCGGAACCAGCCTGCACGAAACACGATTGGACCATCACTGCCCTGACCTAAGCACTGGCTTCTGATCCAAATGTCAAGCCTTTGACCACCTGGTCTGCGCCCATTGATCCTAAGGCTAGCTGTGGTTTCAGACTCTGTCGTATGGAAAAAGTTCTATTTTCCCCACTTATATGGAAAGCCTGTCTTCTCATATAATCATGTGAAGTTTCCCCTGTCCTTTCAGGTTCTGAGACTCCCCATCCGACTGCACAACAGTCATGGAATGCTAAGTGGCAAGTAGTCATGAGCTCACAAGACTCCAGGGGGTTCCTATTCTATGGGAAAAGCTCATGCCGGGACTCCAGGTGATTTCTCCTCTACAGGAAGGACACACACCAAGGAGTCCAGGTGGTCCCTCACCATGGGACTCCAGGCAGTTCCTTCTTAGGGAAAGAGCACACAGCAGGGTATTCAGTGGCTCCTCATCTATGGGAAGAGCCACCAGAACAACCTTCCCACATGAGACTAACGCCCTTATTCTAGCTAACAATGTGGAGGCTCCTGGGGAGCGGGGTCACCACACAAGGCAGGGACTGGAGGCAGGATGGCTCAGCATGGCTCTGCTGTGGCTGGCAGGGCAGCAGTGCTGGTGTGGATGGCCACACGAGATGGGGTCTCCAAACGTCAGGAGAACACATTTCTGTGTTCCGTGCGGGTCACCTCCCCACTCTGATGAACCTGCTACAGCCTTGAGAGACTTCCATGCATGGGAACATTGCTGGCGCCAGCTTCCCTGCTCCTGAGCCCAACCAGCATTCACAGAGCTGGGTCTTCACTGGGACCAGAAGTCAGAGCCAGAGTCACAGATCTGCTTCCAGGTTCCCAGCCATTTAGAAAGGCACTTTCTGACCTCTCTTATCTGAGTCTGTTGGGACCAAGGATCATAAGAACAAGTCTCGTTCCTGGAAATGCACGTCTGAAACTTGCTCATGTATCCAGCAACTTTGTCATTTATTATGTTTTCTGTGACTGGGTGTTCTTCCTTTGATTTGTTTGACCATGGCTTATTTCTCCAGCACACTTTCTGCTGCTTGCCTCTCTTAAGCCCAGGAATTCAGGTCTTTTCACAAACTTGACCACTTTTAATTGGGGGTAACCATCCGTTTCCCTCAAGTCATTTGGGGCTTCTACGAGATAATGCCTTCATCATCATCTCCAGGCCTCTTTGAATGTCTCCCCTAAACCTAACACAGAAAAAGAAAATCACAGAAGAACTTTCATGATCACCTTGCATTCTCCTGCACAAAATTTAGAATCAGCCTCTTTTCAAGGGGCCCTTTTGGATAATTTGAGAATAACTGGGGAGACTGAATCCTGGGCATGGGGGAGGCACAGCGTGTAATGATGATGAATATAGCAATGAAGACATTTACGGCTATGTCTGGAAAAAGCAGAAAACCTCCATGTACTGATACATGACACAACATGGGTGCACCTCAAAAGCAATGTGGGAAGTGAGGGAAGCCAGACACACAGAAACATGTCTGATCTGACCACATTTCCATGAAATGTCCCATATCAGCAAATCCATAGCGACAGGAAGCAGATTTGTGTCTGCCGGGGCGAGGAATGAGGAGTTAGTACTTAATGACCACAGTTTCCTTCAAGGTGACAAAAGAGTTTGGGAGCAATTAGTGTTGAGGTCGCATCACACTGTGGGTGGCCTAAACGCACTTCGTCGTATACTTTAAATGGTTATCATGGTGAATTTTATGTTATGTGTATTTAACCTCAATATTTAAAATCTAAAAAAAGATTTTAAAAGAAGAATAAAAATAAACTACATTGTTAAACTTAGAGGTGAATTATTGAAAGCCCATTTCTCCATCTAGGAGAAGAAAGAAAAGCCCTGCCCAGAGTCTCTGAATAAAATCCCAGCTCCTTACAAAAGCCAGTCACTTGGAGCTTAAACAGTCTGGGGGTGTGGGCCGCAGGAAGCTCTGGAACTGCTCCCTCAGGTCAGAACTCTCACGGTCGGGTCGAGTTGTCCCCCATGCTGTCTGCCTGCTTTTCTTAGCAAATTGCTCATGTACCTTGGATGTATAGACCTGGACCTAATGCACTTACCAGAGAGTATCTGAGGATATAAAAATAAATACTCCTTGAGCAAAATGTCATAAAATTGGTTGGCTGGAAACATAAGTTTTTAAGTTCTTTACTATTCATTATTTCAACTTAGTTCAAAAGTTTCTGAGAAAATATGTTCTAGTTTCGAAGCTTGTCTCTTGCAAAATTATATTTAGCAGAATTTTCCTTCTTACCCACCTTAATCCATCCCAGCCCTACATCCGTTTGCTGTCATCTGGCAAAGGAATTGCAAAGAACCATTTATCAAATCAAACCTCTTGAAATATTAATGTACTCCTCACAGTAAAATAATATTAGTAAAACAAAAAATTGAAACCGGAATTACTGTGCCTGGCCTTTATTCTCTTTCATTTCCAGTTTCATCTTTGCAAACGTCCATGTTGGATGGTCTCAGCCAAAATGGGAGTAGCCCCTGGAAAAACAAAATGATTCTTTTAATGGCCAAAGGGAAAATTAGAGAAAACAAAGCCTAACATGCTGAAATAAAGACCTTCAGGACAGTTTTAGTAATTTTACCAAGTTTTATTTTCTTTGGAAAGCAATGAAAAATGATGAAAATCTCATTTCAAGCCCGTTTCAATAGGCCATTCGTCAGAATCATCTAATCCAACATCTTATTAACAATTTTTGGACCTGTTACGGAACTACTTGAGATAACAATGAAAAGCATCAGCGTTCAGAGAGCCTGGCTGTGAGAGCTCTTTATCTTTCCGTGTGCTGTAAGGAGTGTGCAGAAGGGAGCCCTGGCTGCAGCGGAAAACCGGGAAGTGGCAGCTCTGCCTTGTTTGAGTCCCTCAGCTATTTTCAGTTGTCTTTTCTCAGGATGGAGAAAAGCTAACTCTTTTTTTTTTCTACTTCTTATTTGAAACTAAAAACGTGTAACATTTTGGGAAAAATAATAAAATGCAGATAAATGAATGTGATTATAATAAAGTTGAAGAGACACTGTACTCAAAATATTAATTAAAAAAATACACACATTTTTATTATTACATTAAGCTGAGAACCTGAAACTCTTTAAAATCACACTGATTTAAGAGATTACCATCTGCAGAAAAATAAATGTGCTGCACCCAAACCTAAGAGCAACATCTTTCACTCTCGTAGCTTGCACAGTCCAACGAAGCAAAATATTTTCCACTTTATAAAAGCTTTAAAGCCGCCAGGGGAGATGTGCTGGCCTTCTCCGTGCTGGAGCACAGAGGCCTTCAGCCCACCACATGGCAAAAACTTGAGGAGCATGGATTTTTCCAGCCGTAATTCAGCAGGAGCTCAGGCCTTGCTTCCAGCACCAGAAGTCTTAGGAGGTGACTGGGAACTCTCCACATAGCTGAGGTTTTGGAATTGGATAAAGGACGAGGGTGGACAGAAATACTCTGCACACTTAAAAGTCATTTACAGTAGTGATGACGCTTTTTTCTTAATTTTTAACCCTTAAAGTGGCGTTACCATGATTTCGTATGGACTAAGAAAAATAATACAAAGCAGCTTTTTTTCTGCAGGCAACATTTATTTGGATGAGAAGCTTCCAAAGAAAAGACAGTATCTCTAAGTTGATTTAGATTCTGTTTAAAATGATATCTGGTTTATCCACTCATTCAGCTGTTCATAGTCTGCTAAGGAAGTCGGCAAATTCTGGTCAGGTGCCTCTTCCAGCTTTGGATGGAGGCGGCAGGTCAGCGCGGGTTGGGAGCCGGAGCCTGGGGTTAGAGGGCCTAAGGAGCGAGCCCGAGTCCAGGGTCCGGCTTGCGGCTTCAGATCCGGGTTCCAGCAGTCCGTCTCTTCATCTGCACGGAAAGAACGGTGTGGTGACCATGTCATGAATGTGTAGGTGGGAAATGGGGTTAAACAGTTCTGCCTGTCAACGGCCACACACGCTGCTGCCTTCTGTGCCTTTGTCAACGCAGGTACATGCAAACTACATGCTAATGAGTCCCGTCCAGTGGACTCACCACTGAGTCAAAAAACGTTCTCACTCTGTTTCATAGTATTACTGTAATTTTATGATAGTCATAACAACTCTAGTATACATTCTTGCTAAACAAGACTCTAAACATATGTGCCTTATGTTTTCAATTTAGCAAAACATCTGGGGGTATTTAAGTTGCCACGTTTGCCCTCATACCTAAGTCAAATATGCCTCTATCCTATTTGGGATTTGAGATCACATGATGTGATTACATACAAATAAATAAAAGTAAAACTTACCCCTAAAATTATATGCATACTTTTTAGCATTGCTTTGAGTCCTTCCTAGACCATACACATACACATGATTTATATATCTAATTCTAACTCTAGTTATTCCTTAGAAAGCACATTTAGTTCAAAAGTGAGCTAGAGAAAAAATAAGAATGCAAGACACTTAATGTCGGGCTAGCAAGATCCATGCGATGTTTTACATCCAACATTACAGCAAATATAATTAAAGACAGAAATTCTTGACGTTAAAAATTCAGACCAACAGACGATCTAATACCAAAACCTTGCAGTTATAAATACCGGTGGTGATGAAGACAAATGAAGAAGAGCCAACCAAGGCTTTAGTCTTCTTCATGGAAGGCCCCGGTTTTAGTTCTTGGCAGTTGTACCTGAAAACAGCGGTGGGGAGTTGCTTCATACTGCTTCTCCAATGCGTCCCTGGCCAGAGCACAGAAGCCTCTAGAAAGAGGCACAGGTTACTGTTCAGGCTTGACAGCCTTGAAGACGGCCCCCTCCATTGAAGGGGAGCCCAACTCCAGGCAATCACCCCTGACTGGTGGTATCACCCACTCACTTCTAATGAAGAGAGGATGACAAAAGTAAGGAGACATGGGGACGTGACTTTGAACATTAGATCTGAAAACAAACGCGACTACCATCTGAGGTTTTCCTTTGTTATCAGTCTCTTTTGTGCTCTCAGATCTGATGCTGGGGAAGCACCTGTGTGGGTTGTGAGCAGCGCTGTGAAGACGTCCTTGCAGCATGGGCAAGGGCTGACGGCCTCCTTCCAGTATCACTAAGGAGCTGAGGTTCATCCCGTCAGCCATCTTTGTGAATGCCACATGAGGCCTTTTCCCTGCTCAATCCGCACAAGAGAACACGGCCCTTACTGGCAGCGGCTACGGCCTGAGGAGGGGCCTGAGCAGAGTTCCAGCAGAGAAGCTGGGCAGAGAAGTCCCGTGGTTTCTTGGCCTACATGAACTATAAGATGACACGTGTTAGTTGCTCGAAGCCATGAAGCTTTAGGGTAATCTGTCATGCAGCAATCCATAACAACACACGCTCATAACTCTTTTGAAACTGTGTGAGGTAGAGTTCTGAAGGACAGATGACTTTCTAATATCTCTCTGTCCTGTAATTTTCTGAAGGTGATGCAGTACTGCAAACATTAGAAGATGCGTTGACACGAGTTACAGGAAAACCAGTTGTGACCTGGTATATTCTAAGTGGTAAAGTTATAGAAGTGAGTTGTTAGAAGACATCTAATATTTAACCTGGGTAATGTCCTTTTCTATGTACAAGGTGAGGTGAAACTTGCAATCAACCATTAAACCTGCCTGCCTCACTTTGTCTCCTGTTATGTTTGAGAAAATATTTTAACCATTTTACTAATGGACAGAGAATGAGACTAAGGAAAATGCACTATTCTTGCTATAACCACAGAAGTGTACCCAAAATGACCTTGTTTATGAATAAATTAAAAGGGGAAAACAGGATTATTCCTGCCTGTTACAAACATATCTAAATAAAAATGTAAAAATTTTTACAGCTAAAATATTTAGGTGCAAAGGGAAAGTATGTCTTCTCTAAAAGTAGATGTTCTCTAAAATGTAGAAAATTATTTCCAGAAACCATTGACTGGGCATGGTGGCTTGTGCTTGTAATTCCAGCACTTTGGGAGGCTGAGGTGGGTGGACACATGAGTCAGGAGTTTCAGACCAGCCTGGCCAACATGGCAAAACCCCATCTCTACTAAAAATACAAAAATTAGCCAGGTGTCATGGTGCACACCTGTAATCCCAGCTACTTGGTAAGCTGAGGTGGTAGAATTGCTTGAACCGGGGAGGCAGAGGTTGCAGTGAGCTGAGATCTCACCACTGCACTCCAGCCTGGGTGGCAGAGAAAGACTCTGTCTCAAAAAAAAAAAGTTAATAAAATATGAGAAGATATGTCATTTAAAAATAGAGAAACCTACTGAGATGGAAATGAGGTGAACTGATAAAAGGAAGTTTTGGACAGAGCTGCCATTCCACTCAGCAATCTCATTATTTGGTATTATACCCAAAGGGAAATAAATTGTTTTACCAAGAAGGCATATGCACCCATATGTTCATTGCGACACTATTCACTATAGCAAAAACATGGAATCGACCGAGGTGCCTGTCAGCATGAACTGGATGAAGAAAATGTGGTAGGTACATAGACACCATGGAACACTATGCAGCCATAAAAAAGAATGAGATCATGTACTTTGCAACAGCATGGACACAGCTGGAGGCCACAACCCTAAGCGATTAAGGCAGGAACAGAAAAGCAAATACTGCATGTGCTCACTCACAAGTGGGAGCTGAACACTGAGTACACGTGGACACAGGGTAGGAGCCACAGACATGGGACCACTGGCAGGAGGGATGGAGGCGAGGGGTGAAAGACCCACTGCTGGGCACTGTGCCCATTACTCAGGTGACAAGGTCATCCATACCCCGAACCCCAGCATCATTCAGTAGACCCATGTAACAGACTTGCACATGCACCCCAGCATTTAAATAAAAGTTGGAATTATTAAAGAAAGGAAGTTCTGGAATAAAGCTGATACTGGCCATCTGAAAGATACTATCTATTGGAGTGTGGGCATGATTAACAGTGCTGCAAGCCCAGCCCATCGCTGACCAGGACAGACTATAAGAAGGACGCAGCAGGGAGGGTTGTGCCTGAGCAGACAGGAAACTTACAGGAAGATGTGTGGGGCCAGGACTCACAGTGCCAGGCATGGGAGAGGCGCCGTGGAGGACGCGTGTGTGTGCGTGTGTGTGTGTGTGTGTGTGTGTATGCATGTGCACATTTCTAGAAAGAGAAAGAACTTCATGGGCCAAATGAATAGAAGAATACTTACAGGAAAACATACTCTAGCAGAAGTTGTATTCAACATTCTGATTAAAAAAACAAAGTAATTAAAAAACGATAATAACAGATTATCTGGTGGGCATCTCAGCAACAATAAATTCCAGGAGATAAAAAGAAAGATGATCAGATAATGGGAGAAAAATACTCTTCGTAGGACTGTCTACTAGCCAAGACGTTCATGTGCAAAGATGAGAGGGAGTTCTCTTAAGTCATGTTGACTCAGAAAACAAATGGATAAAATACTCTTCTTAATAAGGGTTCGTTGTAGAGATAATTTGACATTGTCAATAACAGAACTGAAAGTGAAGTTATTTGAACCAGTAAAAATTTTAGAAAATTATTTGACAGAACCTACAGAGGACGAACACAAGCCTACCTTCTAGCAGTTCCACTCCCAACATTCACTTAGCAGCAACCCATCCGTTTGGTCGCCTAAAAATATGTATAAGAGATTTTTGTTCATGGGCATGATGGCATAACTAGCAGGTTTAACCTCCTGTTTTAAGCAATGATAAAACTAGATCAATATGTGAGCTAACATCGAATATGAAAATCCTCCATAAGTAAACAAAGAACCTTGAAGAATTCGAAAAAAGTTGGCAAAACCAAAACAGTGACAGCAAGAAAAAATCCACACTTATCATCATAATGTTCTCTAAACAAATAAAAAACCTTAGCCTTTTAGGTGGCTTTGTGGTCGAGCCGACAATGATTTTAGAAGATAGTAAACTTTCACTCTGTTTGAGCACACCTATAGCCCTAGGGATATCAAAAACCCAAAGCAATGCAAAAGCATGGGACAGAAGATGGGAACATTTAATAGGAAATGTCTGTGTCAGTGCACGTCGAATCATAGGATTTCAAAAAGAGCAGCGTCTCGTAGAAAGTGAATGCAAACACATTCCCAAGGAGAGCCAAGTTCTAAAAGCAAAAAGCAGCCACTCATCGTGATGCAAGATTCAAAATACAGTCCATGACCCTGAAAGTCGGCCAGCTCTAAGGGCTGTCTCCACGCCACTGCCCATTGCCATCCTTGTAATATGCTTTTTCATATGTCAGTTTATTTTTAGTTTTTCTGTTTTTTTTTCTTTCTTTTTTTAGGGTTTTCCCTGACTACCTTAAGTTGTTAGCATTATTTATTAGAATTCACTATGTATTTCTTCTTTACATCATTTCCAGTCCTGGATGTATACATTGCTTAAAGACTTAAGAGAGTTCTAATTTGCTCTATGCAATTTTTTTACAGATTTCATTCCGTGAAAGTACATTATCACAATGTACTTGGTATGTAAGCATTGTGCATGTACATAAAAGCATTGAAACTTCTTCGGTAAATGAGGAGATGCCCTTTTTCACATCTGCATTTGTGAGACAGAAACTTTCTTGAGATCTCAGCTCTTTGGGCGGCTGCATGTGAGGTGGTGGTGGCCGCTGCAGTTCTGATCTCAACATACTCGGGTTGCCCTCATGGCGTTCCAGACGCCCACAGGTGTAGAGCCGGGTGCCCACAATCACCAACCTCAGCGCAACGCATTCCACAGTTCCCTTTTGACCCATTTCTTTATGAATATAGTTCATAGCTTATATCTATGTGACTGTCATTAGTCTACTTGAATGTTTATGCTTGCGAAAATATGTTATTTTTGCCTATTTTATTATGGAAAGTGGCCTGTGAAGTGTTCCTTCATGCTTTCATACCATATCTCAAATAAATCCCCTTGTAAAAGTGAAAATAAAAGTCTTTTAAACCACTTAAAATTTGTTTTTTGCAGAACTATATTTTTGGGATTTTGATATTTTAGGAATTAACTTTCAGGATTATGACATTTGGTAGTGTGTCTTTCGGGACTATAGCCCAAACTCACACAAATTAAATATCTTCTCTTTGTATCCTGCTGGCTGAGTTAGAAATGTGGGGAGAAGCATCCCCTCCCAATAGGGTGTGAATCAGAGAACTTGCTTTAGAGCACTCTGCGGATGTGAAACACGATTCTCAAACCTCATGGTCTCCTCTAGGTCAGATTCCTGTCTTCAGAGCATAGATGAATCTGCTGAGACTCAGGGCTGATCTTAAAACATGCTTCACTAAGAAACTCCGTTTGTACCCAAGGGAAAGGAGGCATCCTTGAAAGGGATGTGTATTCCCTGCTGCCTTCCTAATGCAGGGAGGGAAGAAAGCCAGGATTAGGGGACGGGCTGGTGGAGCAACTACAGACATTGAAAGATGCTCAAAATCCGTTGTTGACAGGAAAACTTCAGGAGACAAAACACTCTTGTATTTTTCTTGTAATCAGGATATAGACATTTACACTGGGACAAAAATAACACGTTCAAGGAGGGCCCCAAGCTGTGGACGGTAGCCCTGCCCACCTGTCCTGGCTGCAGTGCCACCGTCTATGCACACTGCTCATGGATCTGCTCTGAGGGCTGCACAGCCACAGGATGCTTGCAGTGCAGCAGGGAGCAAGGTGAGCTCCCACAATGCGAGGTGCTCAGAGTCACTCTGCAGGCAAGAGGGGCCCAAGAGTGTTTAAGACAGAGCACAGGGTCAGCTCCACTCAGCGGGGACGGGCAGTATTCCCTCCCTTTAAAACAAGCTTGTCCAGCCGGCATGCAGCCCAGAAAGGCTTTGAATGTGGCCCAACCAATGCATATACATAAACTTTCTTAAAACATTATGAGATTTTATTTTGAGATTTTTTTTGGCTCATCAGCTGTTATTTTTTAAATTTTACTTTAAGTTCTGGGGTACATGTGCAGATCTTGCAGGATTGTTACGTAGGTATACACATGCCATGGTGGTTTGCTGCCTCCATCCCCCCGCCACCTATATTAGGCATTTCTCCTAATGTTATCCCTCCCCAATCCCCCCACCCCCTGATATCCTCCTAGCCTCCCACCTCCAAATGTACCCCAGTGTGTGATGTTCCCATCCCTGTGTCCATGTGTTCTCATTGTTCAACAGCACTTATGAGTGAAAACATGCGGTGTTTGGTTTTCTATTCTTGTGACAGTTTGCTGAGAACGATGGTTTTCAGCTTCATCCATGTCCCTGCAAAGGATATGAACTCATCATTTTTTATGGCTGCATAGTATTCCATGGTGTATATGTGCAGCATTTTCTTTATCCAGTCTATCATTGATAGGCATTTGGGTTGATTCCAGGTCTTTGCTATTGTAAACAGTGCTGCAATGAACATATGTGTGCACGTGTCTTTAAAATAGAATGATTTATAATCCTTTGGGTATATACTCAATAACAGGATTGCTGGGTCAAATGGTATTTCTGGTTCTAGATCCTTGAGGAATGGCCACACTGTCTTCCCCAAAGGTTGAACTAATTTACACTCCCACCAACAGTGTAAAAGCATTCCTATTTCTCCATATTCTCTCCAGGTTTTTTAATGATCACCATTCTAACTGGCATGAGATGGTATCTCAACGTGGTTTTGATTTGCATTTCTCTAATGACCAGTGATGATGAGAATTTTTTTCACATTTGTTGGCTGCATAAATGTCTTCTTTTAAAAAGCATCTGTTCATATCCTTTGCCCACTTTTGAATATGTTTGTTTGTTTGTTTTTCTTGTAAATCTACTTTACTTCTTTGTAGATTCTGGATATTAGCCTTTGTCAGATGGGTAGCTTGCAAAATTTTTTCCCCATTCTGTTGGTTGCTGGTTCACTCTAACGATTGCTTCTTTTGCTGTGCAGAAGCTCTTAAGTTTAATTAGATTGCATTTGTCTATTTTGGCTTTTGATGCCATTGCTTTCAGTGTTTTAGTCATGAAGTCTTTGCCTATTCCTATGTCATGAATGGTATTGCCTAGGTTTTCTTCTAGGGTTTTTTTTATGGCGTTAGGTTTTATGTTTAAATCTTTAATCCATATAAAGTTAATTTTAGTGTAAGGTGTGAAGAAGGGGTCCAGCTTCAGCTTTTTGCACATGGCTAGCCAGTTTTCCCAACACCATTTATTAAACAGGGAATCCTTTCCCCATTTCTTGTTTTTGTCAGGTTTGTAAAAGATCAGATTGTTATAGGTGTGCGAGGTTACTTCAGAAGCCTCTGTTCTGTTCCATTGGTTTATTTCTCTGTTTTGGTACCAGTACCATGCTATTTCGATTACTGTAGCTTTGTATTATAGTTTGAAGTCAGGTAGCATGATACTTCCAGCTTTGTTCTTTTTGCTTAGGATTGTCTTGGCTATGTGGGCTGTTTTTTGATTCTGCATGAAGTTTAAGGTGGGTTTTACAGTTCTGCGAAGAAGATCATTTGTAGCGTGGTGGGTATAGCATTGAATCTATAAATTACTTTGGGCAGTATGGCCATTTTCATGATATTGATTTTTCCTAACCATGAGCATGGAATGTTTTTCCATCTGTTTGTGTCCTGTCTTATTTCCTTGAGTGGTGGTTTGTAGTTCTTCTTGAAGAAATCCTTCATGTCCTTTGTTAGTTGTATTCCTAGGTATTTTATTATCTTTGTAGCAATTGTGAATGGGAGTTTGCTTGTGATTTGGCTGTCTGTTAGTGGTATATAGGAATGCTTGTGATTTTTGCATATTGATTTTGTATAGTGAGACTTTGCTGAAGTTGCTTATCATCTTAAGGAATGATGGGATTGGGTTACCTACAAAGGGAAGCCCATCAGACTCACAGCAGATTGCTCAGCAGAAACCCTATAAGCCAGAAGAGAGTGGGGGCCAATATTAACATGCTAAAAGAAAAGAATTTTCAACCCAGAATTTCATATCCAGCCAAACTATTAATTCATAAGTGAAGGAGAAATAAAATTCTTTACAGACAAGCAATTGCTGAGAGATTTTGTCACCACCAGGCCTGCCTTATAAGAGTTCCTGAAAGAAGCGCTAAACATGGAAGGAACAACCAGTCCCAGCCACTCCAAAAATGCACCAAATGGTAAAAAGCATCAACACAATCAAGAAACTGCGTCAACTAATAGGCAAAACTACCAGCTAATATCAAAATGGCAGGATCAGATTCACACATAACAACATAAACCTCAAATGTAAATGGGCTAAATGCCCCAATCAAAAGACACAGACTGGCAAATTGGATAAAAAGTCAAGACCCATTGATGTGCTGTATTCAGGAGATCCATCTCATGTGCAAAGACACACACAGACTCAAAATAAAGGGATGGAAAAAGATTTACCATGCAAATGGAGAGAGAGAGAAAAAAAAAAGCAGAGGCTGCAATTCTAGTCTCTGATAAAATGGACTTTGAACTAACAAAGACCAAGAGAGACAAAGAAGGACATTACATAATGGTAAAAGGATCAATGCAACAAGAAGAGTTAATGATTCTAAATATATATGCACCCAATACAGGAGCCCCCAGATACATAAAGCAAGTCCTGTCCTTGTTCATGGGAGGCCAGCAGAGAGTTTCCTTGGGGGTGATCTCTGGGGGTAGCTCTTCCAGATGCCTGAGGCCTTTCCCATTCTCTCTGGGTCTGGCTGATACATGATGTCAGTGACAGTTATGGATTTGGGATTTTCTCTTTTTTGCATAAGAAGTTTTGGGGGTCCTGAAATTGTTCGTTTCCTTTACAAGCCTTCTGCAAATAAGCACAGGAGGACCTGGAGTGCAGGGCTTCTGGCTGGCTGAGCAGTTGAGCCGCTGAAGCTGAGGACAATGTGAGAAAGCCTGTTCTCGGGGAAGGAAGAGCATATGTGGAGAGAAAGGGAGCTCCGGGTAGTTTTTGAGATGCGCCACAGCTGAAGGTTAGCCCCCCAAGCTGGTTACGATCGGAAGGGAGGAAAAGCTGCTCCACATGGCTCTGGCTCCCGAGACTCTGCAGGTGGGGCTGTCTGTCTTCCCCAGCTGAGACCTACTTCTCAGGAGCAGCCTCCACAGAGGTTTTCAGGTGCAGCCTTGCCCAGCGTCCCCACGTTTTGTTTCCTGCGTGGCCTCGGCACTCTGTGATGACCTCCCCTCACTGCACACTGTGCTCTCCACAGGCCTCCTGCTGCTGATCCAAGGCTGCTGGCCCCTAGCGCACCTGGGCTTCTGAGGAACATGCTGAGACTCTCGGGCTGTGGCGTGACACAGGAGACAGCATCTGCTCTCTTACCATCTCTGTTCATGTTCAGGGCTCTGGCCCCCAGGAAGCCTCACTTACACATCCTGGAATCCAGACGGCTGTGAACAAAGCTGTGTGGTTCCAGGCTGCAAAACTGGCCCACAGCCCAGCTGGAAAACTGGACTGAACCTGCCTCAGCCACCCTCACCACAGGCACCTCCCCCCTCCCACGGTTTGACGTCTGATCAGTACCGGCTGAGCCTCAAAGCTAAAACAGAAAATGCATTTTATGAGCAGGTAACACTTTTTTGGAATGGCTACTTCAAATACTTTGGATACAGATTCACAGAGAGGACTACTTTTAGATGAATTATTTCTTCTATTTACCATACGGATTTCTTGGAAGAAAGAAAAAGAATATTTTAAAAAGGGAAAAGATTTTTAAAAAAGGGTGACTCTAAATTTCCCCTCAAGAGTAAACCTTGTGTGTCTCTGAAGGTGGTGGCTGCTACAGGAGGATCTTCCTGACCTTCTTCTCTGGGAATTCCCGTTGGAATCACAGGAGTGGTCCCTGGCAGACACAACCCAGCCTGCACCTTCTGTGGGTCACAGCTGACAGCATGAGCAGAGGCGTGACATCTGCCTGATGTAAGTGGTCAGGTTATTTCCCCTGAGAACCTGGAGCAGAGACCGAGAACTGAGGAACTGTCGTGGGAGCAGGGAACCAGCTGCAGGGTGCCACAGGGACAGGAGTAGGGAACAGCAGCAGCAAAGCACAGAGTGTGCAGAGGCAAAGACAATGTGGGGCCAAGGTGGGCTCCTCATTTAATGAGTGGCATCACTTGCCCTTACATCCTTAGAATAAATGCCCCATTTTTTAAATGCCAGTGTAAGTGGGTTGCTGACACTGAAAACCGAAATGAGTGACTGAGGCAGGTCTCATCACTGAGGTTTGTTATGCTGGCATTAGGGCGCGTCTGGGACGGGAGCCACACACACATCTGTGTGTTTTTGGGGAGGTCTTCGGGGGGTTAGTGCCGATCCATTTCCTAATTATAGGGGGCCTGTAGGGAGAGAGGCAGGTAGGTGGTGAGGCTGCAGGGCTGCATTCCTGTGAGACCTCAGCTTGTCCCCAGCAAATCTAGTTTTACATAAGAGAAGGAAGGAGGACGAAAGGAAGACATCTCTGGGTAGGTGCGGGTGTGACTAATCTCACCTTGACCTTGCTCTGCACCTGAGGGGGTGGGCTTGTAATGACATGGCCGGTGTGGAATTGAACAGACTTTACTTTCAGGAGCTGGGCTGAAACTGCCATCCTGAAGTCACAAGTGACCTATCCTTGTTCATGGGGGCCCAGCAGAGCATTTACTCAGGGGCGACCTGTGAGGGCAGTGACCTGGAGACAGCTGAGGCCTTTTAGAGGATAGATGCCCTATTTTTCGAGAGGATATGTTAATTCCCTGAGTTACAGAACGAATTTAGAGCAGATTCTGAGATAAGACTCAGTGTTCCTGACTTCCAGCCCAAGCGCCTTTCAGTCTTCACCGTCTTCGGGCGCTTTCGGGACGTGCGTCCTGCCCCGTCCTGGCTTCTCGGTGCCGCTTCTCCCCACTGCACCGTTGCGTGGAGTCCGACCCGAGCTGCTGGAGGCCGTTAGGACGGCAGGCATCAGTGCCTTTTCTGGGTATGGAAGTCAGTCAGCACTTCCGCAAGTTCTTCTCCAAGTCGGCCATAGGCAATTTCTTTCTTCTGGAAGGTAGGAAATAATTAGAGTGGCCTATTCTTTGCGTCCTTCCTTTCTCTCTGATTTAAAGACAAACACACACGATGTTACATCTAACCATGACTCAAAGCTAGACATGGCTGTGTTGGCAACCCGAGTCCCCAGATTTGTTCAGTCAGAAGAAATTACTTAGTCTTTACCACTTATTTATTGTTCATTTGCTTGTTTTTGTTTGGCAACACTTGTGCTTGTTATGACAGTGGAGAAAGCACTAAATTTGGGCTTGAAGTATTTGTTCAAATATGCCATGCTATTTCAAATGCTTCTGACATCCAAAACACTGGGAGAATTTCCACAAATGATGGAGCCAAATGAGTAGGCTAATGTGAGAAAACCACTTGGTAGTTGGCTCAGACTTTGCTGCCCAAAACGCAGGAACTTACCAACCTGAAAGAAGTGGGGGACCCTCCAGAGGACGCACAGGCATCCAGGCACATGTTGGGGCTGCTTTTGAAAGTCTTCTGTTGTCCACTCAGAGACAGCTACGCCAGGAAGATCAAACCAGGAGATGTACATGAGAGTGTGTGTGCATGTGCACGCTGTGTGTGAGTGCACGTGCACACTGTGTGTATGAGTGCATGTGCACGCTGTGTTTGTGAGTGCATGTGCATGCTGTGTGTGCATGTGCATGCTGTGTGTGTGTGCATGTGCACGTTGTGTGTGTGAGTGCACGTGCATGCTGTGTGTGTGCATGTGCACGCTGTGTGTGTGTGCATGTGCAGACCGTATGTGTGCATGTGTGAATGTTAGAGTGTGTATGTGTGCATGCCATGTGTAAGTGCATGTTGTGTGTGTTTTTGTGTGAGTGCATTTCATGTGTGTGAGTGCATGTGTGCATGTATATGCCCTGTGTGAGTGTGTATATGAGACAGTGCATGTGTATGCCATGTGTGAATGTGTGTGTGCATGTTGTGTATGTGAAAGTGTGTGCCTGTGCATGCTGTGTGTGTGCATGTTCACATTGTGTGAGACTGTGTGAGCATGTTGTGTGTATGAGTGTGTGTGCATGTTGTGCATGTGTGTGTGTGCATGCTGTGTGTGCATGTCCATGTTGTGTATGTAACTGTGTGTGTGTGCATGCCATGTGAATGTGGATGTGCCTGTTGTGCATGTGAGAGTGCATGTGCATGCCGTGTGTGAGTGCATGTATGTGTATGCTGTGTGTGTGCATGTTGTGTATGTGAGTGTTTAGTAATGTTAAGTTGTTGAGAAATGCTAAGTGTGTCAATATTGAAAACTGCTGAGTGTGTGATAGAATCTATTGTTTGTTTTGGCAACGAAAGCCTGGTTGTGTCCCCACCACCGAAGTAGAAAAGTACCTGGGCATTCTAAAGTGGCAGGACAATGTATAACTTCTTTAAGCGTGGGACATCTGCCCCTGCCCCTGTGGCTCCCTCATGGAGAATACTTTTTAGTTTGTCTGTGATCAGTGGTAAGCAGGCACCAGCTGCCTACTTGGTATATTTTTGTTATGAGAAAATACCGAACATCTGTTTGTTAGTGATAATCATCTGTTGAGAGACAATAAATGCGTGGGTCAGAGTCTGTTCGGGGCCCTCAGCCAGGAATGCTGCCAACCCCTGAGGCCCTCGGCTCGGAAGGCTGCTGCCCCCTGGATAGACCCAC
This sequence comes from Saimiri boliviensis, assembly GCF_048565385.1. NCBI lineage: Eukaryota > Metazoa > Chordata > Mammalia > Primates > Cebidae > Saimiri > Saimiri boliviensis. The sequence continues at coordinate 1,645,688 of NC_133452.1, forward strand.
TTTGCTGCTCTATCTAGGTGTCTGCCTCTCAGTTCCTTCAGCACCGCCTGGGTGGGGGTCTCTAGAGCTGAGCTGGTTCTTGGTATGTGAGAGTGTGTGCATGTGCATGTCATGTGTGAGTATGTGAGAGCGTGTGCATGTGCATGTCGTGTGTGTGTATGTTAGAGCATGTGCATGCCATGTGTGTGAATGCATGTGTGCTTGCATGCCATATGTGTGTGAGAAAGTGTGTGAAAGTGAGAGTGTGAGTGAGGGTGGGGTGCACTGGTCAGTATGGGATGAAAACTGACTTTCAGATCCATGGGAGGACATGGATGATCTTAAAACCAGTTGAACTGATTTAAGAACTTAATTTATAATAACAGCAGCATCATGCTTTAGAGTAGCAAAGGATTAATTATTCAAAAAATGGCATTTTAAAAAAGTTTTGTTTGAATAGAGTTAGAACATTATCTCTACCACATGCCAAAATAATTTCAAATACATTGAGTTATATGTCAAATTGAATTGGGAAGACAACTGTAAATCAAAGGTGATAGGTTGAGACAGACATCTCACATATCTTTCTATTTTGAAAATGCACCTAATCTAACATAAAGGCATTTTGTTTGAAAAATGCCGCAAGGATGGTATGCACTGGAGGGATGTGTGGTAATGAAATTCTGGGACAGGGTGGGCAGTCAGACTCACAGTGGCTGATTCAGTGGGTGCCACAGTGTCCAGAAGCAGCAGCGGGAAAAGCCGAGGCCAGCAGGAACAGTGCCACAAAGTCTCCACAAACCTCAGGCCTTGCCAGCATTCACCTCTAGAACTGGGGACGAAGGGTGGAACCAAAAGAGAAATTTGGGGAAGGCTGTTTGAAAAGAAGTTTGAAGGGATCTCTAGGCCAGATCTCATATATGCCTCTGGCACACACCTGCCCTCTTCTTAGCAGAAGCCTGGGGCATTTGAGGAACACCTGGTCTTCTCAAGGGTGTAGCAGCTGCCCCCACATTGTCCCTCGAGTGCTCATGCCCACACTGAGTCCTGCACCATAGTTCTTCCTCCCTCCTGAGGTCTGCCCAGCATCAGCAGGGGGGATCAGGCTTTCTGCTGAGGATCGTCTAGAGAGGTGAAGACACAGGCACCCGTGTCCCAGCAGTCTGTGCCCGAACAGACCCCGGCAGGTAGTACAAGGGCTGCTCATCTTGGAGTTGTCAATCAGCTTTTTGGTCACTGGGTGTTAATTGTGACCAGACAGCCAGGGCGGAATGAGCACATAGGAGAATCAGGACAAAACTGAAAACACAAGTGGAGAAAAACAGCTTGGAAGAGCAGACGCTGTCCCGGTGGCACAGAAGGAGACCTGCCGTGAACAGCCCTGGAGAGATGAGAAGATGTTTCACTCATGAGCTGAGAACAGAAAACCACAGCAAAGGAGCATTCAGAAGAGAGAATCGATCAGAGAAAATAGTGTATATATACAGATGTTTTTTATTGTTAGCATTATGCAAAAACTCACTTTGAAAGATTTTTAAAAATCACAAAAAGATGGAATGTAGAAAATATATTAAAATGCTGCAAAATCAGTCCAGAAGTTTTAATATCCAAAATAAAAGGATTTGTAGAAGAAGAAAATCAAGAACACTGAAAATAAACAACAAATGTAATAGTTTGTTTTCACACTGCTATGAAGAACTGCCTGAGACTGGGACATTTATAAAGGAAATAGCTTTAATTGGCTCACAGTTCTGCATGCCAGGAGAGACCTCAGGAAACTTACAGTCATGGTGGAAGGGGAAGCAAACACATCCTTTTTCGCATAGTGGCAGGAGAGAGAGGTGAGTGCAAGGAGCACTGCCATTTACAAAACCAGCAGATCATGTGAGAACTCACTCACTGTCATGAGAACAGCATGGGGGAACCACCCCCAAGACCCAATCACTTCCCCCCCTTGACTCGTAGGGAACACAACTGGACATAAGATTTGGGTGGGGACACAGAGCAAAACCACGTAAAAGTACAGTCATTCAAGAAGGCTTCCCAGGCTGCTGAGACATGAGTCACCAGAGCAGAAGAACTCACACATGAAGGAGAACAATAGCATGAAGCTGTGCACTGTGGCATTCAGAACTCGGGAGCAGCAGGAAGATGCCTGGAGCTGTCCAGGCTAAAGACTGGCACACAGGAAGGCTTTTGCTTCTCAAAAGAAACAATGGACACAGCACGACATGGAGAATCGCCTTTGTGGTTCTGAAGGAAATTAATTTCTAACATGAAATTCTACTCCTGGGAAAATTGTCAGTCAAGTGTCAGGAGAGAATAGAGATGTCTTTTGATATGTGAGATCTTACAGGCTTTACTGCCCAGGCACCGTTTCTCAGGAAGCCAGTGGACAATGCACCCCAACAAAATGGAAGCTGAAATAGAACACACAAGAGACCAGGGAGCCGAAGTTGGGTGTGCTGGGTGGGGAGGGTGAGGAGAATCCTCTCACGTGCAGGTCCTGCCCAGGCATCAGGCCTGCAGGTCTCTCTGCCCAGGAATGCGGAGGCTGCTGCCATCTCTGACTGGCATGCCACTCCCTGGATTGGCATGGAGGACACTGGCACGTCCCAAAAGGGCTCTGCCTTGACCTCCTGCTGAGGAAGGACCTAGGCCTTGAGTGGGGGAAGCTCCGCCCATATTCTCTTCCCACTCTCTGAGAGCAGCCTCCACATGCTCCCCCGCTGCGGGGCCTTGGCCCCGAAGGCCCCGGTCTGTCTCAGGAAGCCAAGGCCATCACAGCCCGGAGACCCTGTCTCTCCCGGAGCCTTCTGGGGGAGGAGTTCTGTGGTCCCAGCAACATACAGCTGCTGTGTGCATGAGCGCACGTATGCAACTTAGGTACGCATGGAAACTTTAGGATATGTATGCGTATTTTAGGATACATACACACCCCTTTCCACATTGCATACCAACATATAGGTGCATACATGTGTGCACACTAGTCAGTTCATAAAGAAGAGTAATGATGAAGACACCTGAGTAGATAGCCATGCTCCCTGGGGATGAGGTGGAAAGTCTGATTTCAGAAATACTTTTCCTTTCAATTTGAGTAATTTCAAATTTATGAGTAATTATAAAATCCTATTTGAAAGTCCTCCTTAAAACATTAGAACCTGGCAAATGAATCCCAGTGACAGACTGGGATGGGGCCTGCTGTTCTCAAGTTCATCTGTGAAGCACATTGACATGGAGTGAATGTTTGCATCCCTTCCTCCTCACATTCTGATGCTGAGGCCCTGAACCCTCTGCTGTTGCTGTTGGGATGTGGGGCCTGGCGAGCTGACGATGGGATCAGTGGCTACATGGAAGGACACACTGGAGCTTCCCCTCTCCACCAAGTGAGGACACAGGGAGGAGGCGCTGTCTGCAGACCAGAAAGAGAGGCCATTGCCAGGAGCCAAACTGGCCAGCACCTTAACCGTGGACTTCCAGCCCCCAGAACTGTGAGAAGTAAACGTCTGCTGTTAAAGTTACTGAGTCTGGGGTATCTTGTTATAGCAGTTGGAGCTGAATAAGACGTGTACACACACACACACACACGTACACATACATGTACACACATACACATACCACATATATACACACATACACACACGTATTTGAGCATTATGTTTTTAATAAAAAATAAAATGACTTTACTTCAGGCTGATTTCTTTGTTATAAGCTGACTATCCTCAAAATTTAAAATACAAGTTTGTTTCCCAGAAAGGAGCCTTTGATGTGAATGCATTGGAGCTGATGATCTTCTGCATGGGGGTGAAAATTCTGTATGTTGGTTAATTAATACTGGTGGTATTTCTTTAACAGCTATTTCTAGAGATAACTATTCATTTTCATTCTAACCGTAAGTATATAATGAACTAGATGGAAAAATTAGAAAGTGAGTTTTGACTTTTTTTTTTTAATTTTACTTTAAGCTCTGGGACACGTGCAGAACATGCAGGGTTGTTACATAGGTATACATGTGCCATGGTGGTTTGCTGCACCCATCAACCCATCATCTAGGTTTTAAGCCCTGCATGCATTAGGTATTTGTCCTACTGCTCTCTCTCCTCGCCTGCCACACACCAAGGCATTGTCTCTGGAGTTAATTGCAAAAGAAAATGTGACTGAACAGGAAAAAGATGGACAGAGGCACAATGTGGAAATTAAATCTGTGGAATCCTGGTCACTGCAGGGCTTGCAGCAGCACTCAGGTTTGCCTGTGGCTCATCCTGATTTCTCTTTAGTTGAGACGGCTGAGCAGCCGTGTTACTGGACTCAGCAAACATGTCTAATTAAACGCAAATCATTTGAAAAAAATAATTTTAGTAGTATTGCCAGGCGGTTTTCTGCTTTTTTTCAAAGCATGGAAATTTTAAGGAAAATTTGATCATGTGCGTGGTTAACTTAAATCTGAAGCACTGATGATGATTTTAAACACTATTTAGTGAGTAAGTGTCTGTAATGCCGGAAGATAGCGGGCGCGCTGCTCCCGTCTGCGCGCTGCTCCCGTCTGCGCGCTGCTCCCGTCTGCGCGCTGCTCCCGTCTGCGCGCTGCTCCCGTCTGCGCGCTGCTCCCGTCTGCGCGCTGCTCCCGTCTGCGCGCTGCTCCCGTCTGCGCGCTGCTCCCGTCTGCGCGCTGCCGTGTGAATCGGCGCACCTGAAATTCTTGTCTTTATTGTCTTACAAGGCTCTGGTGGTAGCCTCACCGGAGACCCGTTTCCAACATGGAGCTCCCCTCATTGTGTGCAATTTCTCCACCTGGACTGGAGGCCTCAGGGGGTGGGCCTGTGACTGTTGTTGTGGGACGCCCCCACCAGCTGGCTCACGGGGGCCAGCCTCTGGTCCTGGGGCCTCCTTCTCAGCCCCTCCGTGTCATCTGAGGAAGGTCCTGAGCTTTGTGGCCACTTTTGGTTGTTAAAACAGTGCAGATGGAGGCTCCAGGTTCCTCTCACTCCTCTCGGGCCAGGCTGGCCTGGGGCCCCACTGCTGGGCTGCAGCCTGACTCTTCTCTTCCTTCAGAGAGCCTCTCTGGCAGAAATATTTTCCTGTGAATGTCTGCTCAATTACAAAGTGATGAAGGGACAGCCCTCCCTTGGTGATGTAATGTTTGTAAGGAAGTGTTCCTGGCTTTCTGCATTGAGGATGCTGCACAGACCTCAGCCTTTTTAGACCAGGTGAGTTCAGGACCACAAACTGCTTTGGGGTCCTCATTAGATGAGGAGCTGGGAGCTGCGTGTCCCATTCTGTAAACCACTGTCCCAGTCCACTGCTGGTCTCACTTGAGGTGTACAAGGCTCTGGAATCACAGGTTGTGAAAAAATCTGTATGTACACACATACACAAACATACACACACACACACACACACACAAACACATGCACACACACACAGGCACATATACACACATGCACACACACATACACACACACAAACACACATACACACACGCACACACATACATACACACAAACACTCAATAAAATGCACCAAGTCCTGACGGTGACATGAGAAGGGGGTGTGTGTGCTGCCTCACACTTCTGCAGGCTGTGGGTGCCACGAGCTTCCGCAGGCTGTGGGTGCAGCTCTGTGGCCGTTGCCGACTGGACGCAGCTCCACGCGCATGAGGACGTTTCTGAGCCATGTGGGCGAATGTTCCTGCACCTGCAGCCAAAGGTAGCCTCCTCTTTCCGAGGTAACTGCAGCTTAGAACCGCACAGGGCCAGGTCTTTCAGGACTGGGGAGCCCCATTCTCCTGACTTCCAGGTTCTTTTTCTGGTCATCTGCAATTGTAAGAAGAGCAGAAAAACCTCGGAATTTCCCCCAGACAGGGCACCACAAAGTGAACGACGCTTCCTCAGGTTCACGTCAGTGAGACCCGCATGAAGCCAATGGCTTTGTCCATGTGTGAGATCCCAGGCCCTACGGTGACGGGGAGGGGCAGCTGGGCCCAGGAGCGCATGGGCTGTTGCATGTGGGATGAGGCCACGGGGGCTTCCTGAGGCCCTGTCCTGGGATGCTGCCAGATTTTGTCTCAGCCCCTTGGCCTGTCCCCTGGCGTGGCTCCTTCCTTGAAGGTGCTGCTTGCTGCTTTGCACTGGAAGGGAGCTTGTCTCTGAAAACATCATTGTGTTACACCGAATGCCTTTTCCAGGAGAGCCGAGGCTGCTGTGTTCAGCAGAGCTCTTGACAATGCTTCCTCCAGTCTTTGAGGAAAATCCAGGCAGTTCTGGTGCTCAGGGAAGATTCCGGAGGGGCATATATTTACTCATTAGCATGTGCATGGTGTTGGACTCAGAACAAATGAGGCCACTTGTGGGGGTGCAGAGAGACAGGTCGAGGCTCATGGTCTGTTTAGGGAATGCAGAGATTTAAGGTCTTGGAAAAGCCAAAGAGGAAGAAGGAGAAGGGAAGCCATGATGGCGTGGCAAAGCCCAAGAGAGGGCGAGCTCTGGACACCAGCAGCTATGTGTAGGAGCCCACGGAGACCTGGGCTTGCTGGGAACTCCACACATCAGGAGATGCCGCGGTTGGAAGCCTGTGGGGACCTGGACCTGCTGGGATTTCAGCATTTCACATGGTGTGCATGTGAGAATATGGAACACAGCTGGTATTAACCACAGTTATTTCATCAGGTTGTTGTGGAGAGAAGGCAGATGGGAACTTCAGTCCACAGGAGGTGCCCACGTTGCCCGCCGTTGGCTCAAACATCAGCTGGATGTTGCTGTGAAGGTATTTTGTGGATGTGAGTAACATTTAAAGCAGCAGACTTTGAATATAGCGAGTTACCCTTTATGATTTGGGTGGACCTCATCCAGTCAGTTGGAGGGATTAAGAGAAAAAGCAGAGGTCCCTTCAGGAAGAAGGAATTCTGTCTCCAGGGAGCAGCATAGAAATTCTGCCTGAATCTCCAGAGTCAAAGCTACACCATCTACTCTTCCCTGGGTCTCTAGTGTGCCAGCCTGCCCTGGGGATGCCACCCTTGCCAGCCCCATGATTGCATAAGCCAGTTCCTTAAGATGAATTTATGTGTGTGTGCGTGTGTGTGCACGGGTGTACGTGTGGTGCGTGTGCGTGCGCACATGTGCGTGCATGTGCGTGACTATGTGTGTGTGTGTGTGTGTGTGCGTGCATGTGTGTGTGCACGCATGCATGCCAGTCAGTGCTGCTTCCCTGGAGGACACTGGCTGATGCCCTAATGGTGGGTATGTTGGGGATTTGGTGGTGGGGGAGCTATCGACAGGTTGGCAGGAAGGAGAGGAGGCTGTGGCCAGGTGCTGCATTCTTCAGCTCACTGCCGCTCTTGTGTGTTCCTGCAGACCAGGGTGTGCCTGGGAGAGAGGAAGGCCGTGGATGGCTCGGGGATGGCTGGGGGTCAGCAGACCAGCATGGAGCCCTCAGGTCGGGACTGGGATGCAGTCCATGTGGACACTGAGGTTACCTAGGAGGTCAGGACTTGGGTGCTGTCTGTGTAGACTCTGAAGTCCCCTAGGAGGTCAGGACTCAGGTGCTGTCTGTGTAGACACTAAAGTTACTTAGGAGGTCAGGACTCAGGTGCTGTCCGTGTAGACACTGAAGTTACCTAGGAGGTTAGGACTCAGCTGCTGTCTGTGTAGACACTAAGTTACCTAGGAGGTCAGGACTCAGGTGTTGTCTGTGTAGACACTGAAGTCTCCTAGGAGGTCAGGACTCAGGTGCTGTCTGTATAGACACTGAGGTTACCTAGGAGGTCAGGACTTGGGTGCTGTCCGTGTAGACACTGAAGTTACCTAGGAGGTCAGGACTTTGGGTGCTGTCTGTGTAGACACTGAAGTTACCTAGGAGGTCAGGACTCAGCTGCTGTCTGTGTAGACACTAAGTTACCTAGGAGGTCAGGACTTGGGTGCTGTCCATGTAGACCTGAAGGCACCTAGGAGGTCAGGACTTGGGTCTGTCCCTGTGGACACTGAAGTCACCTTAGAGGGTGGCAGGTGTCTTGCTAGATAGAGGAAGATGGAGCTAGAGACCCGGGAATCAGATGCAATTTGGGAAAGGCCAGGAGGGTGGCAGGAGGCAACAGTGAGGAGTGTGAGCGCGGGACCTTATTTTTGACGCCAAGCAGTGAGCGCAGCAGTGGGGAAAGAGGAGACTGTTCTGGAAGAAGAGCAGCACAAGGGCTCACAACAAGGCCAGTGGCTTGGTGCACGTGTGTCATGGTCAAGGGCATGGAATCATGAGCGACAGAGACCCAGAGAGCAAGTGTCTGGGATGTGCTGCCCCATGGGCCTCCAGTCTATGCTACAAGAACAAATATTTTTGAAAAAAGACTGGCAATATTAACAGAACTGCCAAAATTAAAACCACCTTCATTCAATGGAAGAAAAGGAGAAGAAAATAATAATCCTCAGCAATGGTGACACCAGTAAGAAGAGGTAGCAGGGGAGAGATAGATTTAACACATCTTGTAATTGTATTTTCTGTTGTAATTTTAACAGGCTAGGAAAAAATCTACACAAAATAAAAAGACGGGAATAAATTGATTGTAAATAATTGATTGTTTTTAATATTTTAAAAGATGTTTGAATGTCATTGTGAGAATTCCTTTTCCAAAGCATGTTTTCTTGATAAAAGCTATTAGTGAGAAATAAGAAAAATGATAGAATGCAAATTTGATTTAAAGTGCCTTCCTAATTCCCGAACTTGATCTTGGAATGCCCTAAGATCTTGTCACACATTTATCTCTGGTTTTTGTGAGCAGAAGGATCTGGCAGCTGGGAGAATTTGACTTCAGATTTTACCAAAAAGATAATCCCTTTGTTCTATTTGCTCTGGAATGTGGGCTGAGATCAGAAACAAAACTTTTTAGTAACATTAACTGTCTGTTCAAATTTTCCTCACCAGAAACCCAGTCATTCCTTTTGCAACAAAACAATAACAGCAGTGTGTTCCCTGAAGTTTTGAAGAAAAAAGAAAAATAAAGTTTAGAGGCAAAACTTGGTATAAATTCTGAAGCCTGGATGACAGTGATGACTCCTCGCAGCAGGAACGCCACGAGCCTTGCCTGGACACGACCTCTTGGCTGGAGGCATGAGTGTTTATGCCAGGCTGAAGAAGTCACTTGAACTCATGTCCTTTGACTGGGCATTTTTTTGTGAAATCTGTATAAATCATTTCTTTAAAAATGGCACCTGGGCATGGAGACAATCTGCTTTTTGCAAGAATTCTTACAGGCAGAATCTGTCTTCAGATGAGATGCCTCTGTTTTGGTTTCCTCCGCCCTCTGCCCCGGGGTTCACTCGCTGTGTCTCCTCAGACACTCTGGCTTTAACCAGTTTCTGGGTATTTTTCATACCAACCTTTCTCTCGGTTATCAGTCAACTGGGAGATGGAGAAATGAAGTCAATAGGATGAAAAGAAAATAGTCATATACAGTAAACTTGATTTTCTTCCTACTGCATCCTCATGTTGTTGCCAAGTCAGACTGAACTACCTCCTTCTAGAAACTGGTCTTACAATTATCTTCATGAGTGTCAGGAAGCTAATATAGTTTAAGATCTAAAAGGCACTAAAAATACTAATAAAAAGATTGATTGGACTTCAGCAGAATTTAGAACATCCGTCCATCAAAAGATGACCTTAAGAAAGTGAAAAGCAGGCATTTTCATTAATACCCACAACACAGGAAAAACCCCTAAACAAATCAGTCAAAAAGACAGTCAACCCAGTTTAAAACCTGCATGGGCACTTCACGCAACGGTATGTCCCAGTGGCCATGGAGATATGGGGAGGTGATCAGCATCATTGGTTTTCAAGAAAATGAAAATTAAATCCACAGTGAGGGAGAACTGCACACTCACCAGGATGGGTAAGGCTGAAGAATGAAAATGCCAACTTCTGGGGTGGACTGGGCGATGACAAGTCACCCGTCGCTCTGAGAATGTGAAGTGGCTCCACCATTCTGGGAAGAGTCTTCAGCAGGGTTTACTAAGTTTGAAGCTACGCCTGTCCTATGACCCAGATCCTGCTCCTAGCTCTAACTACAGAGGGATGTGTGAGAAGGTTGATAGCAGCCTTATGCAGAGTAGACCCACACTGGACACAACCCAGATGCTCATAACACGAGAAGAGCTAAATGCATTTTTATGGCCTTCGATGGAAAACTGTAGCATGAGAAAACATAATGAACCATGAGTGTACCAAGAATACTGATGCTTGTTTCACAACAAACATGTGCGTGAAAGAAGCCAGGCATGGAAGAGTCCCCACTGTCTGGTTCCATTTCCACAAAGTCCAAAACAGACACAAGTAACTGATGATGACAAAAATCAGAAGAGTGGTGATCTCCAGATGGAGTTACAGACTTAAAAAGGGCCAAGGGAACATACGGGGAATGTGAACCCCACTCAGAAGTTTCACATACGAAGGAGGCAGAGTGGATGCTCAATAAATATTAGTTGAGTGAATGAAAACATGTTTTTCATCTGCATGCAATAGGTCAGGTAATAAAATTCTGAGAGCCTACATGTGTTACTTAATTCATAGGAAAACCTTGAGTTTGTTATTGACCCTCCTGGGGTTCACATGGACAGACTGGCTCCTGAAGTACAAGGCTGTCCTGCATTTCTGGATACAATTGCAAATGTCACAGGCCGTTCCCTGAAACAAGAAAGGAGCATTAGTACAAATGGCATGCGATTTCACTAAATCTGCATTTGTTGTCCTACGCTGTCACTTCAAAGCCAAGGAACACCGTTCTCCCTGGCACTGCAGTAATTTAAAGGTGCCAGGGAGGTGGCTCACTAAGCGAAACCCAGCCTCATCAGACAAAATACTTAGTTTTGTTTCTTTTTGTCTTTTACCTCACATGCACATTTTATTATTTTATTTTATTTTACTGGTTTTGAGGGAACAGGCAGCATTTGCCTGCATGGAAAAGCTCTTTAGTGGCGATCTCTGAGATTTTGGGGCACCTGTCACCCGAGCAGTGTAGACAGTACCCAGTGTGTAGTGCTTTATCCCTCACCCCTCCCAGCCTTCCCCACAAAGTCCATCACGTCGTTCTTACACCTTTGCATCTCATGGCTTGGCTGCCACTGATAAGTGAGAACACACGAGGTTTGGTTTTTCTATTCCTGAGTTACTTCACTTAGAATAATGGCCTCTAGCTCCAGCCTGGTTGCTGCGAACGCCGTTATTAGGTTAAACCAGACTGTTAGCTTTGGGGTTGAGTCCTGAATCCTGTTTTCGCAAAGACTCCCTGTATGATCTCGGACAGTTCCCAAAAGCAGGGCTTCCTGCTTTGAGATGCCGAGTTCTCAGAGCAGGTGTGGGCTGCGTGGTGCTCTTCAGTCAGAGATGCCGGCAGGTGCCTGGCTGTGGGAACCGGGACCCATCACCTCCGAGGTGTGCAGCAAATACCCCCTCGGACGGGAGGAGCCCTTCAACGCAAAAGCACAGACATGAGTCTGGGCCTGGGGCAGCCACACTCACTTGAGCTCCTTGAGTTGAGGTGAATTAGATCTGCATCCTGGGAGTGGGCTCTGTAGTAGAAGAGTCTGGATTAGAGTTTTGGACGGTAATGCTGGGGTGTGTGTGTGTGTGTGTGTGTGTATGTGTGTGGTGTGTGGTGTGTGTGGTGTATGTGGTGTGTGTGATGTGTGTGGTGTATGCAGTGCGTGGTGTGTGTGGTGTATGTGGTGTGCGTGGTGTGTCGTGTGTGTATGGCGTGTGTGTGGTGTGTGTGGTGTGTGTGTTGTGTGTGTGTAGTGTGTGTGGTGTGTGTGGTGTGTGTGTGTTGTGGTGTGTGTTGTGTATGTGGTTTGTGGTGTGTAGTGTGTGTGTAGTGTGTGTGGTGTGTGGTGTGTGTGGTGTGTGGTGTGTGTGTGGTGTGGTGTGTGTGGTGTATGTGGTGTGTGTGGTTTGTGGTGTGTAGTGTGTGTGTAGTGTGTGTGGTGTGTGGTGTGTGGTGTGTGTGGTGTGTGGTGTGTGTGTGGTGTGGTGTGTGTGGTGTATGTGGTGTGTGTGGTTTGTGGTGTGTAGTGTGTGTGTAGTGTGTGTGGTGTGTGGTGTGTGGTGTGTGTGGTGTGTGGTGTGTGTGGTGTATGTGGTGTGTGTGGTTTGTGGTGTGTAGTGTGTGTGCTGTGTGGTGTGTGTGGTGTGTGTGTGGTATGTGTGTGGTGTGTGGTGTGTGTGTGGTTTGTGGTGTGTAGTGTGTGGTGTGTGTGGTGTGTGATGTGTGTGGTGTGTGTGTGTGTGGTGTGTGTGTGTGTGTGGTGTTTGTGGTGTGTGTGTGTGGTGTGTGTGGTGTGTGTGTGGTGTGTGGTGTGTGTGTGGTTTGTGGTGTGTAGTGTGTGGTGTGTGTGGTGTGTAGTGTGTCTGTTGTGTGTGTCTGAGAGAGGGAGAGCCTTGCCTGGCTCTTCAGCCCGGGATGGGAGCGCTGTTCTCTGCGTGCCTCCCCAGCATTTCCTTCTCGGCTTCCCTGACAGCCCCTTGGGCCCCTTTCTGGTGCTGGGGGCTCCTTTTCCATTTCCAGCTGTCACTGGAATGCGCTGCTGGAGCACCTGGTGCAGCCCCAGGAACCAGATGTGTGACACAGATTCCAGCAAGGGACACTATTTGGGTGGAGAACATGGTTGTCAATAAAAATATCCCCAGGTGGCCTAGACTCAGGGCCTGGAGGAGCCCAGCAAGGGTCAGCCCAGCAGGGCACCTGCCCTGAGTTGCCACGGGCTTCCAGGAGGGTCCTTGGAGCAGGATGTGGGGTGAACTGGGTGGTTACGTCAGACCCTGTGACCTTCACCTGCCAGCCATGGTCCAGCCACCACCTACCACAGGATGTCGATTGAGTCCTCCCAGGACATCAAGTCTTCGAAAGTGATGGGAGCTTTCTCACTCGCTGTGTGGGGTGGGTCCCCAAGGCAGTGCCCTGGAGGATGGAGGGACGGTCACGGGTTCCCAGGGCCTCCCACACGGCTGCCCTCTGGAGGCCTGATGGCTTTGCTTTTTGTCCTTTCAGTATTGAATGCCTTCCTTTTCCCTTTATATATGTTAAAAAATAATTGTATATTGTTATATATTGATGGGTTTTGGTGGGAAGTTTTGACACATGTGTAGCCTGTGGAATGGTGAAGTCAGGCTAATTAACTGTCATCTCCTCCCATGCTTATCTTTTTCTGTGGTGAGAACATTTAAAACGACTCTTTTAAGAAGTCGGAAACACCCAGTACCTGGTGTCTGGGGGAGGCTGTGGCTGGCAGCACACTGATGAAAAGGCGAGACGTTCAGCTGGACAGGAGGACTCAGCTGCAGCATCCACTGCAGGGAGCCGTGGCCTTGGGTTTCATCCTGTGAACCACCTTGTGGCTTTCCAAAACATCCTCTGTTGTTTGTGTTTGCTGAAGTTTCTGGGTCATTTTCCTTGCCATCAAAAACATCAGTGAAGAAAAGAGCCTGCATTAAGGCCGTGGGTGGGGGTGACATGCGGGGTGGGGAGCAGAGGCTGGGCTGCCAGGCGTCGGGGCCCACGGGTCTGAAATGCCGCCCCCATGTGCCCTCCATGAGCCACTGGGCTTTCCTATGAACTCGAGACTGCTGTCAGGAGGGTTCTGCAATGAAAAAAACGCACAGTATTTCAAGCAGTGTGAAAAAACGCCTGGCTCCTCCTCCTCCTCACAGCTCTGGGCTTCCCCGTGGGCAGAGAGAAGGAGCCCTGGAGGCCCAGCCAGCCACCTCGTCTGTATCTACCACGTGGATTCTCTTGTTTGCTGAGTCAAGGCAGAGATGGACTTTCCAAGTGTGGTCCCGGTTGTGGGGTGGGTGGCCTCCTGCAGCAGCACCTCCTGGGACTTGCCAGGACACCGAAGCCAAGCCCTGCTGCTGCCTCAGGGGGTGTCGGGGCAGGGCCTCACAGTCTGATGCCCCAGCCCTGCGGTGGGCCAGCTGCAGCTGCAGGAGCGAGAGTGACCTCTGAATTAAGATAACTTTGGAAGGTCTCAGGGCATGGGAGGGAGGGGGATCATTTGGGGCTGTGAAGCAGTTTTGCATCTCTTTCCTGCCAAAAAGTGACCAGAGAGGCCAGGCATTGTCCCCTGGAGACTTTTGAAATCCTGAGCTGATATAATAATTCCTGGCAAATTATATGTGGTTGCTTTATGAATTAGGAAAAGCCATAGAAACTCAAGTGTAAATTGGTTTCTCCCAGTGCCTCGTGTTCCATGTGGACTGTGGTTTCTACTCAGCCCGCCACACCCTGCCAGCCTCAGCTGGCTCACCTTACCCCACACCTCTGCATGCATATACTAAAGGCGACTGCACCTCTGTGGCTTGCATAGTTCCGCGATTCATACTGCTTTCGTCTTCCTAATCTATTTCTAAGTAACTTAAGTTTCTTGAAAATGGTAGTAGTTTCAAATGCTGTCCATATAGATGAATAATAACCAGAAAACTTCCCATAGAGATGCTAAAACACCATTAATTAGCAATAAAACAAATTTATTAAATGTTTTATGAGCCATCATGGCATTTGCCATTCTGTAAGATTGCAAACAAATACAGTTTTCCATAAAGGTCATAATTCATTCAGAGAAGTGTTAAAATTTGGATGTGTTTCTGAAAGAACAAGAAACTACATTACACATCCTCTGCTGCACACAGGGGCTGATTAGGGAAGACACAGGTGGTGTCTGAAAAGTTCTGTGTCTGTGGAGCAATCTTTCACATCCTTTCTTTAGGAAGCCACTCAGAAGGGAAGTATTTTCTGGCAGTAACAGAGCATAGGAACCTCGTGATAGACCAGTGAGTTGAGTCAGCATGGGTGGCCTGGAGCCTCAGTGAGTGGTGTGCAGATGGGGGCTCACTCCACCTGCCAAGATCCACTCAAATGCTGCATCTCCCCGAAGCCCCTTCCATCCTCACAGCCTGGATGCCGCCCTCCCTCCTGCCTCTGAGCTGCCCTTGCCAATTTCTTAGACCTTCATTCAGCACTTACTGAAGGGTGGATGGCTTTGTAGCTCACTGGGAAGGTGGCTGACGCCCTGACCAGACTGTGGGACTCTTCAGAGTGAAACAGACTTTCCTTCTTTATTTTCCTCAGTTTCTAACTTAGTCGTGCACAGAATAAACGCTGTGTAAGACTCTACTAAATGATGGTATTTCTCCAGGGCGAAGGTGCCTGTGGACTCAGGGAGTGGATCCTCTAAAGAGCTGGAAGGTCTGGCTCCTTAGTGTCTCAGATTCTGAGATGCCACATCTCCTGCTTATCACCCTGACATCTCAAAAGATCATCAACTTGTTCAGAGCTGTGCTTTGTACCTACTTAATTTTTAAAGAGGTTCTATTTTGATTGTTGAACGTCACGGTGATTCTTCCCGAGCTCAGCCCTGGTCACGCAGTGCCCTGACACAAATCCCTGGCACACAGGCCTGGAGTTTACGGCTCTGTGCCCGCTTCCTCTGCACACTCCCTGTGAGGGAGCTGTGCCAGCAGGCCTGTCTCTCCAGCCCTTCAGAAGCTGTCATCCTGCTGCGTCTTCACTCCTTCTGTTCCCTTCCCCAGTATCCCTTCTTGTGCTTTCTGCTTTGTCATTTATTTCTCAACAATCAACTCAAAAACCTCCATTTCCACCAAGACGTGGTGGCCTGGACTGCACTGGAGAGAATGCCTGTCCCCGCTGCTCTGGACTGTGACTCTGTCCTCCGAGCCTGGCGTCTGCGCCATTGCTGTTTACACGTGCTGCGGGCTGGTCGCCACTGGAAACGTCTGCCTCCTGAGGGCAGGAACCAGGCCCTGGACTGCTATCCTGAGCAGGAACACGATCCAGATTTTCCTACAGAAGCAAAGAAACTCTCAGGAGGGATGTTGACAGGATAAAGAAACACAAACAATAACAACAACAAAATTGGAGTCGCAGGCTATGATGGCATTGGGAGTCGCTCCTTGTGCTTCCATGCTCTACCTTTCCGGAATGTTCCAGAGGAGGTGGGAGCTGTGATGGCGTTGAAAGAAGCCCCCATGCTACCATGCACCTATAACTTTCCAGAATGTTCCACAGGAGGTATGAGCTGTGATGGCGTTGAGAGCAGCCCCCATGCCACCATTCACCTATAACCTTCTGGAGTGTTCCACAGGAGGTGTGAGCTGTGATGGCATTGAGAGCAGGCTCCATGCCACCATGCACCTATAACTTTCTGGAGTGTTCCACAGGAGGTGTGAGCCGCGATAGTGTTGGGAGTGGCCACTCATGCTTCCATGCTCCTTTAGCTTTCCAGAGTGTTCCACAGGGGCACAGGCTGTGTCCTCAAAGGTGAGCGCAGCTGCTGGGGTCTCCTCCTCCTGCATGAGGAATAAGGAGACACGGGGTGTTGAGGTGTCGTCTAAGTCCAAGCAATTAGGTATCCTAACACTGTGGTCTAGGCTTAACCCAGATGTGTATTCATGGCAGTGCTGGAGGCGGGAGCGCCAGGGTCAAGGCGTGGGCAGGTTGGCTTGTCCGGGGCCTCTCTTCTTGGCTGGCAGAGGGCACCTCCTCGTGGTGTCGTAGCGTGGCCATCCCTCTGTGTGCACAAATACAGGGTGTCTCTGTGCGCCCTAATCTCCTCTTCTCCCAAGGATGCATACCACACTGGATTTGGCACCCTCATGGCCTTGTTTTAACTTAAGTCTGTAAATACCCCATCTCTAATTTCTCGGAGCTAAAAATGGAACTACCACTTTTACTCGGCAGTCTCATTACTCAAAGGAAAATAACTATCAAGAAGACACTCACATGTTTATCGTGGCACTGTTCACAACAGCAAAGACATGGAATTACCTAGGTGCCCATCAGCAGTGGACCGATGAAGAAAATGTGGTACACAGACACCATGGAATCCTATGCAGCCGGAAAAAGCATGAGGTATGTTCCTTGCAGCAGCGTGGATGCAGCCGGAGGCCATTATTCTAAGAGAATTAAGGCAGGGACAGAAAACCAAATACAGCATGTCCTCCGCATTAGCTCAGTGAGCGCTAATACTGGGTGCACATGGACAGAAACGTGGGAGAAACAGACTCTCGGGACTTCTAGGCAGGGCATGGAGGGAGGAGAAAGGTTTGGAAAGCTTCTTGTTGGGTGCTGTGCTCAGTACCTGGGGGATGGGATCGCAGAAGCCTAAACCTCAGCATGAGGAGTATACTCATGTAATAAACCTGCACCTGCACCCCTTGAATCTAAAATTAAAGAGAGAAAAATAAAGACCCAACCTCCAAATGCAGTCACATTGAGGGATGGTGGGGGGGTGGTCAGGACTTGAGCATAAAAATTAGAGGAAGGCCGCTCAGCCCGACAGCTCTTGATGCCCAGGCTGGGCTTGCTGTTCTTCCCCACACCATGAGGCCCACAGCTGTGTCTTCCCCCAGGGGCCTTTCCCAGCTCCGCTGGAAGACTTTGCTGAGCACCCACTGCCTGCCAGGAACTGGCCTCGGCAGTGAGGACACCAGGGGTGTCCCTGCCTGTGGGAGTTTACAGACAAGGAGGAGGCTGCAGTCACGGGCCGCCACGTTCTCTCTGCCGTGCAGCCTGGTGGCGGATGTGTTTCTCCTCCTGAAACACAATGGGAGGTAGCAAGGGACCCGGCTTCACCACAGGGCCTGGACCACCTTGTGCTCAGTGCGTGCTTGGGAAAGGAAGGAAGGAAGGAGCCTCTGTCTCAGGGTCTATTTCTGTCTCCCCGCTCTCTCTTTACACACACACACACACACACACACACACACACACACACAATTTTCAAGCTCTGTGTGGTTGTCCAGTTGTAATTCGTTTAATTCGCTCTGGCTGGCGACGTGCCAGAGATGAAGGACTGCGCAGGGCAGTGCAGACCACACCAGCGACGGCTGAGGCCTCAAGGCCCCCCTGCGCCTAGCGTCCTGGGGATATCCGTGCGCCCCCTGCGCCTGGCCTCCTGCGCGTATCTGTGCGCCCCTGCGCCTGGAACCTCCTGGGGATATTCCCGCTGGTATTCATTCCGCTGAATCCCCACAGCCTCCCCGTGCCAGAGCCATCCACGGTTGTTTCATTGCGTCTCAGGAAACGGAGGCTCATGCCTATCTGGTACCGTGTTTGGGATTCCAAGCTGGAGTGGGGACCTGGGAAATTTCCTGTCTCCTGTCACAGTGTCCCGGTACGACAAGCGGCGGGCAGCGGGCAGCCTCCCCGCCCGGGACGCTGGGCGCGCCTGACCCCGGCGACGCGCACACCTGTGGGAGCGATGGGAGTCCGCGGCGGTGACGCCTGTGAGCACGTGCGTGAGTTCCAAGAGATTTCCCCTTCGTTCTGTTCCCTCAAAGGCGAAACAACGCGCGGCTGCAGTGAGGCAAATCCATCTTGCTGACGCCCGGAGCCTGCGGGAAGTGGAATAGGGCGGTGGTGCTTTTCTGCTGTGAAGGGCTTGGCAGGGCACGGCTGTTTGTGCACCTGTGGTTCTGGAAGGCGGGCGCGGCGTCCATTTCCCACCCCCGGGACGTCGGGCCTCCAGGCCGCGTCTGTAGCTGTGCGTTGACATCCTCGCAGCTGCCTGGTGGACGGAGACTAGTTGGCATGAACGTGAAAAGACATTTGTTCCGGGGAAAAGTCTCGCTGGCTTGGCCACAGCACTTCTGCTCCCCCCTCACACACACAAATTCCTTCCCTGCCCCTCCTCTTCCTGATTAATGGATTCATTTTCATGGGAGGTACCGTCTCAAAACGAGCTCAACATGTTCAAATCCCGGTAGAGAAATCAACCAAAAGGCAAGAGGACTAGTTGCTGGGGTTGAAACGCGGCCTTTCCGATGCCTGTGAGTTTGACTTCAGGTCACAGCGCTGCCCAAGCACCAGGGAAGATTGAAGGTTTGGAATTCACCAAAGACCATTTTCCTACAGTAAATGGAGCTTTATTCTGAAAGGATCGCTTTACTCCCCTGCCAGCGCTGGCTGGCGCTTGGGTCTTGCTCCTTTGGCCAGGCCGCTGGAAACGCGCTCACGTTGCTGAGATCTCCCGAAGGAAAACGCTCCTGGGCGATCTTGAATGTGGTGTGAGTCCGCGGTGCTGAGTCAGACTGCCACGGCGGCTGCATGGATGCCACCCTGCGTACTGTCAGATGCCTTATTATTTGCCAATCACATGTCCAATGAGCGTGTTTATGGTTGTGAAACACTGTATTTCTAGCATCGTCCACCGTCCAGCCAGGCCTTTTTTAGCCAATCCTGGAGAACCTGGCTTCGATTTCCTTGTCCCTACTCGACTCAGCCCTCTTATTTCATTCCACTGGGTGCATAAAGCTACCTATTTGTCCAGAATTTTATTTTTTACAGACCGTAATGACTTAGGAATTAACATATGCTCACCCCCCATTGTTACTTCATCACTGGGGATGTAATTTCAGCCTCCAGGTTCCTCCTCAGAGAGATGAATAATCCCGTCCATGGTTTGCTTTTCATAAACCCAGTCTCAGAGCTCATCAGGCTCCTCTGTTGAGGGATGCTTGTGGGTGTAACACATGGCAGGTATGTGATTAGCCAAGTTATATTTTTATTTTTTGCTGTGGAAGTAATAACAAGAAGGAAAAAATTATCTTATTATAACCTTATAACCAATTTTTGAGATTTCATTTTATGTTTTATAATGCATCACGCCACATAATCATGGTATTTTCAATTTTCAAGTGTTATGTCTCTGGTTTACAATACTTTTTAAACAATCATCCATGATATCATTTTAATAACTCCTCAGAATTGGTTTTTGCTTTTGTTTTGTTTTTGTTTTTGTTTTTGCTATGATGTTCCTTATTTGTATTTGATTGGAAACAAATACTTTGAAATCTGAGCACTTTACCAGAGAAAGGTCCTAATCTATTTATTTTCTCTCCTGATTCTAGTTACAATCAAACTGTAGACACATAGGAAAATTGTTTTTAAGTAACATGATATAAATGCTCTTTCAACACCAGTACCAGAAACAGTAATAGTTTATTCTTCAGGGGTACCAAAGATGCTATGTCTTCATAATGCCTTCTTCTGAATAAGTGATATATTACCTAAGCGTAACAGAACATTAGCACAGGGATTCCTTCTGGAAAGTCTCTGGAGATACAAGAGAGAAACACAGGTTGGAAGGTGGGTCAGGATTGGGGCTCCAGCTTCTCCTGTGGTTTAGCATGACCACGACCAAGGGAAGCAGGTGTCCAACTTCTCACAGGTAGTGCCATTTCCTGTCCTTGCTGTGAATGAAGTATTCCAAACTCCATGCCAAAAACCAAAATATCAAATTCTGACACAATGTTTGCAAAATAGGCTTATTCTCTGCAAATGCCAAGAGAGAAAGATGAGATGAAGAGTTTGTTGATGAATACCAATGCCATTACTGAGCATTCTGCACAAGACAGTGACACATGCGGGCTCCTCTGGGCCCCGCTGTCAGATTCCACGTTCCACCCACAAATGATATTTGGACACCTGCCCCAGGCCAAGCCCCACGTGAGACCAAGATTCAGAGGTGACTGGTCAAAATCGCCCTCACTTAAAGGGTTTTGTAGTTGAGTATATGAGTTAACGTAGGGACAGTGACTTTTGGAGATGTTACCCAGAGGCAGTGATGGAGAGAGTGGGTTGTACTTGTGTTGGCAAAATTCTACACCTTTTTCTTGCCTCTTACGAATTGAGCAGCCTTCAAGCTCATTAACCTTCCTTAGCCTCACTCCCCTCATTTATAAAGTAAATGGAATAGGAATGATGCGTTAGTCCTAAGGGGGTTGGAAGTAAGCCTGCAGGTTCACTCACGCATGCGCTCAGCATGGCAGAATCAGGACATGGCACTGTTGCTGTTTTTGCATCAATAACAAATTAGCAGGAATCATTATTATAACAGTCAATCAGATTGAGAATACTACATAAAAACACTCAGGAAATTTATGACAGAAATAAGAAAGTAAGCAGCACGTTAAAGATGTAGAATTAGAAAATATATTTGATAAAACAAACTACTATTTTCTTTTATATACTCCATCCCTTATATATTACACACACACACTCACACACACATAATTGCAATTTGGGGGATACATCTATGTTAACTGTTTTCACTTAAACTTTTATAACTGGTTTCCCCCACTTCATGATGTGTAATATAGGCATGATAGTCCTTAGAATTTATCTGAATGTTTATAAAAAATCTCCAAAGTTACAAGGTTGCGTAATGAAGCAAATAACTCAAAAACATAACTCAAAACCATTTTCATACTCAAAAACATTCAATAATAAACTCATCACTCTGAAAACTAGGCCTCTCCTAAATGTTCTTTCTCATTTAATGTTACCTTTGTCCCACTTACTGATCCAATTCAAGTAAGCATAAATAACAAGGAAGGGAAATCCCAAGTCTTCATGAGACGGAGAGATTCATAAAGCCTATGAAAGTAACACTGAGGAACTGTTAAAATCAAAAGCAAGTACTGACAAGTAAGAAAAAGTTAGTTTGATAGTAACTTAAAAGGAGCGAAATAAGAGCAAAGTAACTAAGGACAACAACACCCCAAAACCTTCAAAGCACGGTTATTTGAGTCATGGATGATTTAGAAGTTGTTGTGAAATTTACAAGGGCATTTTTGGATACTTTATTATTAATAATTGCTAGTTAAATTCCATCATGGTCAGAGATCATACTGGGTAGTACAAAATGTATTGAGACATATTTTTAAGTTTATGGAGACATACTTTATGGCCCACATGTGTATATCTTGGCCAATATTTCACATGTACTTGAAAAGAACTTGAGTTCCATATTTGTTGAGTGATGTCTTCTATAATGTTAATTAGGTAAAGTTAATTTATGCTGCTGTTCAAATTGTTCATAGTCTTACTATTTTTTTACTATTTGTTACTAAAAGAGTAGTATTAAGATCTTAAATTATTCTTGTGAAATTTTCTAATTCTCCCTTTAATTCAAACATTTTGCTTCATGGATTTTGAAGCTCTATATCTTTCTAATAAATTGATCATTTTATTATTTTGAAATTCTGCTTCTTATTCCTGATCATCGTTTTTATTGAGACAGAGTTTCGCTCTTCTTGCCCAGGCTGGAGTACAATGGCACGATCTTGGCTCACTGCAACCTCTGCCTCCTGGGTTCAAAAGATTCTCCTGCCTTAGCCTCTCAAGTGGCTGAAATTACAGGCATGTGTCACCACGCCCAGGTAATTTTGTACTTTTTTTTAGTAGACACGGGGTTTCTCCATGTTGGTCAGGCTGGTCTCAAACTCCCAACCTCAGGCGAACTGCCTGCCTAGGCCTCCCAAAGTACTGGGATTACAGGCATGAGCCACCACGCCCAGCCCTAATAATCTGTGTTGCCCTGGCGCAGCACGGCTTAACATCCTGCCTGTCCAATATTACTGGGTATGCTGTATCTTTTCCTACCGTCTATCTTTTGTTGGCTTGTGATTTTAAAAAGTCTGAGAATCTCTGACTTTTATTGGAGTGCTTATTATATTTATATTTAACTGCTGATGTGGTTGAGTTTGTGCCTGCCATCATATTATTTATGTTTTATGTGTCCCATCTGTTTTTGGTATGATCATTTTTTTCTGCTTCTTTTAGTTAGTTGTATATTCTAGGTATACAATTTAATTTCCCCATTGGATTTTTGGATCTATGTGGTTGCATTTTATTATTTTAGCAGCAGCCACCCTACATTTTCATGCTGTTTATTTATGCTGCTGTTCAAATTGTTCCTATTCGATTTAGCTATTACTAAATTGCAACATGGATCTTTAGTTGATCACATTCTAATTAAAGTTAGTATTATATAATACTTTGTGTAATGTGTAATAACCTTAAAGTAGTTTAATTCCGTTTACTCACTGTCCTGAATATGACTATGTTTATATAGTTTACTTCTGCGTAAGTACTAGAGACACAGCAAGTCAGGATTAAAATCTAAGAGTAGCATTAGTCAGGATTGAATTCCGAGGCGTTTCACCTCAAAGCACATGCTTTCTAACACTCTCCTATAGTTCTTCCAAATTATTTCATGGATTGTCATGTAAATATCTTAGTTGGCTTTCATAGCTCTAGAGGTAAATTTTTAAGAAGGCTTTGTGAGTTGAGTTAATCTCACCTGCATAATGAGGAATGTCTTTCTATGACTCAGAGTAATCATCTCTTCTCTGCCTCTCCCCACAGCATCTTAAACTCTATCAGGGAGGTAAGTCCATCTATTTTATACCCAGCTGTATCTCTCACAACTCAAGTAGAGCCTGAGGAATAACAAGGGCTCCTTAAATATCGATTGCATGAATGAATGAAGAAATGAAGAAAGGACTTTTGATGAATACACTTCTCCTTTACATCTGGAAATGTTACCTCAATGTTTTCTGGAATATGATGCTGTAAATGTGAAGACAAGGAGATTCTCCAGGATGCTGAAGCCAGGGAGAAATCCGATGACTGGGGGCTGGAAGAGAAGCACAGGCACAGGAGAAATGTTAGTTCTTGTCATGTCATTGACATCAGCGTGGATCAACCATAAAACTAACAATGCTGAAACTCAAGGCCCTTCCCCAGAAGTGTTGGGCCTCCAGCAGCATGATGCATGTGTTTTTGTGATATTTTCAAAAGACTTTTAAGTGCAATTAGCAAAAAGGATTGTTTTTCTCTATCCAACTTCCCTGCAGTTGTATTTCCCATAGTAGGAAATGATGACAGAATTGCTACAGCATCTTTCAAGTCTGTCTCAGGCGAAGTAGACCCAGGGGTGCATTTGGTTCAGAGTCAGTGGAGGATGTGTGTATGGTCATAGTCATTTCTCTGTTCTGAGAGTAAAATGGTTTTGAAAACAACTCTAGTAGTAACACGCTCTGCTGACTTACTCAGCATCATGTTACAAAGTTGCATGGCCTTATGGCCACTTATGAATAAATAAGAAAACAATATGTAGCCAAAAAGTGAAGTTAAAGTATGACAGAGGTGTGCTGAGCACTGAAACAATTTTTTAAAATGCTATTTCCTTGAATTTTGTGATCTGTGGTAACTATCATATTTAGAATATTTAATTTATCATAAATTATTTTCTTACTCTCAATATTCTCAAGTCTTTATAATTTTATGCATGCAATTTTCATAGACAGTTCTCCAAGTTGTATAACATTTAGGCCCACAAAACTAGCGTCTCACTCTTATTAAAAATGTTAAAAATTGAGGTGGCTGGCATGATGGCTGAATAAGAACAGTTCTGGTCTGCAGCTCCCAGTGAGATCAATGCAGAAGGTGGGTGATTTCTGCATTTCCAACTGAGGTACCCAGCTGATCTCACTGGGACTGTTTACACAGCAGGTGCAGCCCACAGAGGGTGAGTGGAAGCAGGGTGGGGTGTCACCTCACGTGGGAAGTGCAAAGGTTTAGGGAACTCCTGCCCCTAGTCAAGGAAAGCCGTGAGGGACTGTGCCATGAGGGACGGTGCATTCCAGCCCAGATACTACGCTTCTCCCAGGGTCTTTGCAACCTGCAGACCAGGAGAGTCCCTTGGGTGCTTACACCACCAGGGCCCTGGGTTTCAAGCATAAAATGGGCAGCCATTTGGGCAGACACTGAGCCAGCTATAGAAGCTTTTTTTTCCCTACCCCAGTGGCTCCTGGAGCACCAGCAAGATAGAACCGTTCACTCCCCTGGAAAGGGGGCTGAAGCCAGGGAGCCAAGTGGTCTAGCCCAGCAGATCTCACCCCCATGAAGGTCAGCAAGCTAAGACCTACTGGCTTGAACTTCTCCCAGCCAGCACAGCCGTCTGAGGTCAACCTGAGACTCGAGCTTCATGGGGGGAGTGGCGTCCACCATTACCGAGGTTTGATTAGGCAGTTTCCTCCTCACAGTGTATACAAAACTGCCCCTCTGGGAAGTTAGAACTGGGCAGAGCCCATCTCAGCTCAGGAAAACCTCTGTAGCCAGATGGCCTCTCTAGATTCCTTCTTTCTGGACAGGGCATCTCTGAAAGAAAGGCAGCAGCCCCAGTAAGGGTCTTATAGATGAAACTCTCATCTCCCACCTGGGGGAAGGGGCAGCTGTGGGTGAAGCTTCAGCAGACTTAACTGTTCCTGCCTCCTGGCTCTGAAGAGAGCAGTGGATCTCCCAACACAGCACTCGAGCTCTGCTAAGGGACAGGCTCCCTCCTCAAGTGGGTCCCTGACCCCTGTGTATCCTGACTGGGAGATACCTCCCAGCAGGGGTCAACAGATACCTCATACAGGAGAGCTCTGGCTGGCATTTGGCAGATGCCCCTCTGGGACAAATCTTCCAAAAGAAGGAATGGACAGCAATCTTTGCTGTCCTGCAGCCTCTGCTGGTGATACCCAGGCAAACAGGGTCTGGAGTGGACCTCCATCAAACTCCAGCAGACCTGCAGCAGAGGGGCCTATCTGTTAGAAGGAAAACTAACATACAGAAAGGAATAGCATCAACATCAACAAAAAGGACGTTCACACAAAAAGCATATCCAAAAGCCATCAACATCAAAGACCAAAGGTAGATAAATCCACAAAGGTGAGGAAAAACCAGCCCAAAAAGGCTGAAATTCAAAAAACCAAAACGCTCCTTTTTCTGCAAAGGATCACAACGCCTTGCCAGCAAGGGAACAAAACTAGATAGAGAATGAGTTTGATGAATCGACAGGCGGAGACCTTCAGAAGGTGTGTAATAACAATCTCCTTTGAGCTAAAGGAGCAGGTTCTAACCCAATGTAAGGAAGCTAAGAACCCTGCAAAATGGTTAAAGGAATTGCTAACTAAAATAACCAGTTTAGAGAAGAACATATATGGCCTGATGGGGATGACAAGCACAGCACAAGAACTTCATGACATATACAGCAATATCAATAGCCGAATCGATAAAGCAGAGGAAAGGATATCAGAGATTGAATATCAACTTAATGAAATAAAGTGTGAAGACAAGATTAGAGACAAAAGAATGAAAAGGAACAACAAAGCCTCAAAGAAATATGAGACTATGAGAAAAGGCCAAACCTATGTTTGATTGGTGTACCTGAAAGTGATGGGGAGAATGAAACAGTTAGAAAACACTTCTCAGGATATTATCCAGGAGAAGTTCCCCAACCTAGCAAGACAGGCCAACATTCAAGTTCAGGAAATACAGAGAACACCACAAAGATACTCCTCGAGAACAGGAACCCCAAGACACATAATCATCAGATTCACCAAAGTTGAAATGAAGGAAAAAATGTTAAGGCTGCCAGAGACAAAGGTCAGGATACCTACAAAGGAAATCCCATCAGACTAACAGTGGATCTCTCTGCAGAAACCCTACAAGCCAGAAGAGACTGGGGGCCAATATTCAACATTCTTAAAGAAAAGAATTTTCTACCCAGAATTTCATATCCAGCCAAACTAAGCTTTATGAGCAAAGGAGAAATTAAATCCTTTACAGACAGCAAATGCTGAGAGATTTCGTCACCACCAGCACTGCCTTACAAGAGCTCCTGGAGGAAGCACTAATTATGGAAAGGAACAACAAGTACCAGCCACTGGAAAAGCATACCAAATTGTAAAGACCATTGCCACTATGAAGAAACTCTATCAACTCATGGGAAAAATAACCAGTTAGCATCATAATGACAGGATCAAATTCACACATAACAATATTAACCTTAAACATAAATCGACTAAATGCCCCAATTAAAAGACACAGACTGCAAATCGGATAAAGAGTAAATGCTCATCAGTGTGCTGTATTCCGGAGACCAATCTCATGTGCAAAGACAAACATAGGCTCAAAATAAAAGGATGGAGGAATATTTACCAAGCACATTGGAGGCAAAAAAAAGCAGGGGCTGCAATTCTAGTCTCTGATAAAACAGACTTTAAACCAACAAAGATCAAAAAAGACAAATAAGGGCATTATATAATGGTAAAGAGGACACAAGCAAATGGAAAAACATTCCACGTTTTTGGATAGGAAGAATCAATATTGTCAAAATGGCCCCATTGCCTAAAGTAATTTATGGATTTAATGTTATTACTATGAAGCTACCATTGACTTTCTTCACAGAATTAGAAAGAACTATTTTAAATTTCATATAGAACCAAAAATAGCCCATACAGCCAAGACAATTCTAAGCAAAAAGAAAAAAGCTGAAGTCATCATTCTACCTGAATTCAAACTATACTACAAGGCTACAGTAACCAAAACAGCATGGTACTGGTACTAAAACAGATATATAGACCAATAGAACAGAACAGAGACTTCAGAAATAATGCCACACATCTATAATCATCTGATCTTTGACAAACCTGACACAAACAAGCAAACGGGAAACAACTTCCTATTTAAAAAATGGTGTTGGGAAAACTGGCTAATCATATACTGAAAACTGAAACTGGACCCCTTCCTTATGCCTTATACAAAAATTAAACTCAAGATAGATTAAAGACTTAAATGTAAGACCTGAAATCATAAAATCCCTAGAAGGAAACCTAGGCAATATCATTCAGGACACAGGCATGGGCAAAGACTTCATGACTAAAACCCCAAAAGCATGGCAACAAAAGCCAAAATAGACAAATGGGATCTAATTAAACTAAAGAGCTTCTGCTCAGCAAAAGAAACTATCGTCAGAGTGAACAGGAAATGTAAGGAATGGGAGAAAATTTTTGCAATCTATCCATCTGACAAAAGGCAGAATATACAGAGAACTTAAACAAATTTACAAGACAAAAACAATCCCATCAAAAAGTGGGCAAAGGACATGAATAGATATCTCTCAAAAGAAGACATTTATGTGGCTAATAAACATATGTGAAAAAGCTCATCATCATTGATCATTAGAGAAATGCAAATCAAAGCCACAATGCGATACCATATCATGGGGCCAGTTAAAATGGCAATCATTAAAAAGTCAGCAAACAACAGATGCTGGAGAGGATGTGGAGAAACGGAAACACTTTTACCTGTTGGTGGGAGTGTAAATTAGTTCAACCACTGTGGAAGATAGTGCAGCAATTCCTCGAGGATCTAGAACCAGAAATATGATTACTGGGTATATACTCAAAGGATTATAAATCATTCTGTTATAAAGACATGTGCACATATATTTATTGTGTCACTATTCACAATAGCAAAGACTTGGAACCAACCCAAATGCCGATCCATGATAGACTGGATTAAGAAAATGTAGCACATATACACCATGGAATACTATGCAGCCATAAGAAAGGATGAGTTCATGTCCTTTGCAGGGACATGCAGGAAGCTGGAAACCATCATTCTCAGCAAATTAACACAGGAACAGAAAACCAAACACCATATGTTCTCACTCAAGTGGGAGTTTAACAATGAGAAAATGTGGACACAGGGAGGGGAACATCACACGACGGGGCCTGTTGCGGGGTGAGGGGCTAGGGGAGGGATAGCATTAATAGAAATACCTAATGTAGATGACAGGTTGATGGGTGTAGCAAACCACCATGGCAAGTGTATACCTATGTAACAGACCTGCACATTCTGCACATGTATCCCAGAACTTAAAGTATAATTTTAAAAAATTATAAAAATTAAGAGTCTTTTTTAACTTCTCCCTTTCTCCAAATATGTGTATATATATATATATATATATATATATATATATATATATACATACATATACACAAATATGTATTGACAGATAGAACAAAATGAACAGATATAGATATAGAATCAAAACAAAAATGGCAGAAAAAAAGAAGCAAATGATAAAATGATAGAGTTAAATTGAACTTGATCAGTAATTACACTAAATGTTAATGGTCTACACACTCTAATCAAAAGGCCGAAATTATCGGGATGGGTAAAAGCAAGACCAAACTATATGCTGCCAACAAGAGACAAACCTTAACTAAGAAGACACGGATAGGTTGATAATAAATGGATGCAGAAAGACGAGCTATGCAATGGTAAGAGGAAGATGGCTGGAGTAACTGTGTATCAGATGAAACAAAGTCCTACCCAGTGAGGATCACCACATACAGACAGGGAGTTTGCATAATGGTAATGATGTAATGATGCTTTATCAGGAAATTAGAATAATTTATAAAGGTGCATGTGGCTAATAAAAGAGTCCTCAAAACAAGAAGCAAAACTGACAGAACAAAAAATAGAAGTTGACAATTTTATAATCAAAGAAAGGTTGTAATATTCTCTCAGAAACGGATGGAACACATATGCAAAACGAATCAAAATGTGTCAATAAAGGCAGAGTGAACAACAACCTGCTATCATTCTAAGTGAGCTCCTGACTGGAGAGGATCTGACCATGGACCCAATACACAGCGGATGAGCTGGCTGACGATTGTAGATTCTGTCTGGGGGATGATTTCTTGTGGATGAGCTGGCTGACAATTGTAGATTCTGTCTGGGGAATGATTTCTTCTCCACTTAGCACCCAGGCAGTCAGGAAATTGATGAATGGCCCCTACAGGGGTCTGAGGCTCACTTTGAGGAGACTGTGGCCCTGGGGCTCCTGCCCTACGCAGCAGACTCTTGTACTCAGAGACTCCCTCACCTGAGCGGCCATTACAAGAGATTGAGGCTTATCAGGTTCCCCACACCAAGGGCAGTCTCAGGTTCCTCTTGCCTCACTAGATTCTTGCATACACCCTATTTCTTTGCCACTGAGGACTTCTTACTTACTTGCTAGCTCAGCAATGCACTTAAAAAATTTTTTTAAATTGCACTCACAATTTTAGTATTTTCAGTTAGAGGATGGTTCATGAAACTTAATCAGCTACCAGGGCTGGAATGGAAGCCATTTTTGAGACATACAGTAAAGCTGGCAAATATGTGTACAGTACTGGTGATTACAGAGTTGCTTGTGACAACAGAAAGTGGCCTATCCTGCAGAGTAAAACAAAGAGGGACAGGGAAACGCAATGCAGTCATCCACGTTACTGCCACAGATTCACAGAGCATTCGGCGAGAAGGTGCACAAACACTGCTATAACCAGCAGCTTCTGAGACGGAGCCCTGCACCTCCCGGTATGTTCTCACCAATGATTTCAATGTTCACCATTTGCAGAAGTCACTCCAGTTTCCAGGAACCACAACCCAATGTTCCTTTGGAAAACTGCCAAGCCTTCCTGACTTGCAGAGGGAACAGAGGTGCAGTCTTTCATCTTCACTGCCTCATGCATTTTAAACCTGAAGTAAGAACTGACCGTGTCATGACTCCTGCACTGGACCTGAGGCCGGCTTTGACACAGCTGTCTGAGACAAGCTCCAGATACTTTCACCCCAGGGGCTCCACATTCTGTAATTCTTCATTAACTTGCTACGCACCAAGTTCCTTTCATTTCTTTTGCATCATGAAAATGACCTGGAAAAGCAAATGTCACCTGTAAGATCCACTGACATTAATTAAATACACATTACCCTGTGGATTTTTAAAAAGTGCTGCACATCCCAAAATGATAATATAAAGTCATAAAATTAGGAGCAATATGGAAATGGCATCTTCTTCTATTCCTCTTACCTCCTTATGAACGTGGAGGATCGAATTTGGGTTGAATCTGTGTCAAGATTCAGAGACTTGGCTGTGGTTAATCTCTTGCTGCTACTGCAAAGGCAGTAATAGCAACCAGCTGGGTGAAGAATGAAGTCCAGACCTGGAAAACAAACAGATCCTCCCTTGGTGAGGTCGTGCCGCCGCCCGGGTGTGAGGACTGGAATCCGGGTCAGGGAGTGGGTTGTCCCTGAGGGCCTCCCTGCTCTGCCACCTGGGGACACCACATGTCATGCATCCACTGGCTAAGTGAGCCTGACATGATGACAATAAGAGAATCCAAAAAGTAGAGCAAGTTTACTCTGTGACTGTCTCAAAGGACCAAAGTAGCAAAAGAATAAAGTCAAAGTTTAATATTTTAAAGCCAATATATTTCTTAATAAGAAGATGAGTGGAAGACAGGGTGCCATGGCCAGAACTTCCCCCAAACATCCATCATTTTTCAACTCAGGAAAAATTGCATCTCAAAAATAACAAATAGATTAAAAAGGAATATGAACCACAATGAACCTTCACCACCGGGGAACGTTTTAATAGGTTTCCTGATGGATGGAGTGGAAGTTGGTTCAAGGTGAGCTCAGCCTCTGCAGCCACTGGATTCAGGCGAAGGTGTGTGGGAGTCCCTCGAGCACCTCCTGCCCCCTGCCCTGCTCAGATGCTCCAAGGGAGAATGTGGCACCTTGTGCCTTAGGCAGGTGTGACTTTTTTTATTACAGTAATATATACACAATAAAATGTGCATATTTCTTTACTGAGAGAAAGAAAGAAAATCATGGGGTTGATTCTAAGAGAACATCTTATAATGCACTCCAAATGTTTGAAGACTTACTGAGTTCCTCAACTAAAAATGTTTTCTTTGTTAGCTTTTGTCAATCAAGAAAAATGATGAGATAGCCCCAGTCATTTTAGGAGGTTTATTTGCCAAAGTTAAGAACACGCACCAGGAGACAGATATATGCCTTTCTCCAAGGATGATTTTGAGGGCTCCACATTTAAAGGGGAAAGGGTGAGATACTGAGAAGTACACAATTTTCATGTAAGAGGGGCATAGGGAAAAGTCATCACTCGTGCCTTTGTCTGGCTCAGTGAATCTGCATTTTATTTTATTTTTACATAAGATGACATGGACAGATGGGGCAGAGGAAAAACTCAGGGAATCTGCACTTGACAGAAGGTGGCAGACACAGTGGGGCAGGGCAGCAGTCAGATGTTTTGTGTCTGGTGGGCTGCAGGTGGCTGCGCCTGTAAGGAGAAACTATCACTTTGCATTGCCACGGTCAAATCTTAACGGAAGCACCTTAGACTAAAGATCTTGGAGCTCACTGGGAATTTCCTTGTGGGCAAAATGTGGGTGAGGCATGTGGCTTTTCATCGTGCGGCCGTCTTATTTAGGAACCAAAAGGGGGAGCCAGGTTTGCACGACCCAGTTCCCAGCTTGACTTTTCCCTTTGGCTTAATGAGGTTGGGGTCCCAAGATTTAGTTTCTTCTCAGTTTCTAGACCATTGCCCAGACCATGTGTTTGACCTGTGACATCTAGCACAGTGAACCCACCTAATCCAAGAATGAAATGTGAATGAGAGCTGCGGAGTTACGCAACTTGGCTGATCCTGAGACTGGATCGCAATGATCTTTTCTAAAAACGACCTTATGAGGTCAGTGCAGAGGCCTATGCCTGTAATCCCAGCCCTTTGAGAGGCTGAGGGGGCGATTGCTTGAGCCCAGGAGTTAGAGACTAGCTTGAGCAACACGCTAAACCTTGTTTCTACAAAAAATGCAAAAAATTAGCCGGGCATGGTGGCACACGCCTGTGGTCCCACCTGCTCGGAAGGCTGAGGCAGGAGGATTGCTTACTATTCCACTCCAGCCTGGGCGACAGAGCAAGACCCTGTCACCAAACAACCACAACCACAACCACCCGCCTTATGCTATAACCACCAGCCGCGCCCCGACAGCCGCGCCACCTGAGGGAAGTGGAAGGGGTTTTAGGAAACCGAAGCCTCGTGGGGTTTTTCAGTCCCTTGTTCCTGGGCAATGAGGGCAGGATTCGCTTCACCCTGTCTGCCCAGCTCCTAGGAACAGGCTGGCAGACAGTGCCCACACTCTCCCCCAAATCATGTAAGTCAGAATGGGAATCCAGACTGAGTTTTAGCAGAAGCGGATGTAAGAAAACGCCTGTGTAGCAACACCACCGAACACCCCAGTCAGTGTGAACCCCGTCTGCAGCGCCAGACCCTCCAGTGACGGCGCAGCCCGGGAGGGCGGCGGGAGGAGGAGGCCGGGGTGCGGGGGCAGGACCCGGCATTAGGGGCCCCGCTTCCCAGCTGCGCAGGTGAACAGAGCCCGCCTCGCCTTCCCGCGCCCTCCTGTGCCCCCCAGTGTGAGGGAGGGGCGTGGGCGTGCGCCTTCCCCACGTGGTTCCCCCGCCACGCTGTGTCCACACCGCCCTTTGTGGAAGGCAGTGGCCGTGCGCGACCCACTCTGAGGGGCCAGGGCCGAGCTCGCGTCCGTGGGACTGGGCGTCCGTGTGGACGGCGGGAGTTCCTCGCGTGGGAGGTTTCACTCCCCCTCCGTTGATGCCCTCGCCCCCCCTGTCTGAATCGGTGCGGACCCACGGCGCTCGCTTCAGGCTTCAGCCCTCTGTGGGCTCCGCGTCCCGCTGACCTCCGAGCGCTTCCTGATTTCCCAGCTCGGCTGCTCCAGGTTCCGCTCGGGAATTTCCTGCCCCGGCCTCGGATCGCGGCTCCCGGGCCCTTCCGTGGAAGCAGGTGGAATTCTCAGCCCCTCTGGCTGGTGGGGCACCGAGCCACGCATGTTTGCGGCGCATCCTGACAGATGCATCCACCGCATCCACGTCCACGCGCGTCCAGGGCCACGTGGCTTTCCTTCCCTCCTCGCGTGTTTTCCTTTCGGATTTTGCATCTCTCATTTTCTTAGCAAGGACCGTATCTGGCTGACGTTTTGCTTCCCCAGTAACTTGAGGGACACACATTTGTCTTAAACCGCTGCTTTTAAAGGACGTGTTAATTGAATTTATATTATTTCCACTTTCTTTCATGTACATTTCTATTGTTTTAATGTATATTGGCCTTCACATTGCAATAATTTATGTATAGCTTACATTTATCCAATTGGATATCGAAACCTTGGAGGGTAAAGTTCTGCGTGTTCATCTTCATACTCTGGCACCTGCCCAGACGCTGTTATGTCCTGAAGGAGCCAGGCTTTCCTGGCCGTCCATGCTCCAGGAAATACAGCCGGAGTCAGACTCCCGACGTCACTGGTGCTTAGAGCAGCTGTGAACCCTGTCCACCTTCAAGAAGGAGACCAGCACCTTCCTGCCGTTCTAGCATGAATTGCGCCCCAAGGCGGGGGCCGGGCCCAAGCTGCCTCCAGACTCATCTGGGCCGCTGTTCTCTCGGGGTGTCCACTTTAACCACAGAATGGGAAGGCTCCAGAGAAGACCAGACTTTGAGGGCCGAAGATTTCAAACATTCAACAGGAATGTAGAATTTGTGTGTGTGTGAGAAACCTGCTGTCGACTTCTAGAGAAATCGGTATCGGGAAAGCACCCTGGAGCACGGGTGCAAGGACCAGTCTCCCGGAGAGAGAGGGCAGAGCGCGGTTAGGCGGGGTGCCTACGCGGGCAAGGCAGGGGAGCTGATGGTGCCCCACGACCTCTGGCTTCCTACCTGCCCCACCACAAGTTCACTCCCAGAAACCCCGCAGGGTGTGACTTGCCCTTCCACTGCCTGCTCCACAGCCATGATTTTCCATGGGGTCACCAGCTTCCCTGAAAGCTCAGAGGGAGAGTTCTTAGTTCTCTAAGGGCAAGTTGAAGGGCAAGTATAGAAAACACACACACACACACACACACACACACACACACACACACACATGAGTTTTCTCTGTGTCACAGCTAAAGCTAAAGCTTTGGCTCTTTCTCTTACAACTTACAGGCTTCTAATTACAACCCCTTACAGTATGGCCCCAAATTGTCTTATGCTCAAGACTTTAATGCTTTCTCCCATGAGCCAAAATTAACACATTTCTTAATTCCACCACATCTGTTCCTTAAACATTCTTATACTGTTGTGGTTTATTAAACTATTTCTTATGTAAAATTATTTTAAATAACTTCCATACTCAGAGCAGTAATAATCACGATGAGGTAAGAGAGCTGTTTCCATCTTCACCGTGGGTTTGCAGTGCGTGTGAATCGTGGTGTTGAAGCTGGGTGACTGTCGAGTTTATCATCTGGACTAGGGACTGGGGCCCTTCTGAGCGTGGCCAGTCGGCTGTTCGTCGTTGTTCCACGGCATCACAGGCCTGAACCGGGACAGGGCCTGCTGGGGAAGGGAGCCGGCGTGGCTGCGCTGAGGGTAAGTCCGCATGTCTTTGGGTTTCTTCCTTAAACACTGCTCAGATTCCTCTCTGACCAGGGTGCCTCTGACTGAATATCCCACCCAGCCCAGCCCTCCGGCGGGCCGTGGGAGCCGTGTAGCAACCGCAGTCACAGAGGCAGTTAAGAGGAAGGCTCACTGAGCAGTCAGACAAGGGGCTGGATTCCGAGAAATGCCTGAAGTTGTTGGAGACTAAGGCGGACTCCAGCCTAGAACGTTCCAAACAGACAGTGTGATTCCCTTTTGCACAAGAGCAGTGGGGTCAAGGACAGGGGCCTTGCCATTGTCAGGGGCTGGCCTGCATGGGAAGTGGAGAAGGACAAGCAGGGTAGAGGGTGAGATGCAGAAGATGGCAGAGAGCCCACGAGGAAGGAGCTTCGCACAGGGGAAGGCATCTGGGCAGAACGCACGCCAGGGTTTGGTACAGCTGTGACAGGTGGCAGGCTCGGACAGGGGAGCGGGGCCGGGGAGGGGCATGCAGGTGCAGCAGGGCCAGTCTGGAGGCTGCTCCAGGCCCTGGTCAGGCAGCTCCTGGCTTCATGGGGCCCAAAACATACACAACTGACCCATGAGCAATGCAAGAGTTGGGGTGCTGACTCCCCACAGCTGAAAATCTGAATGTAACTTTACACTCCTAGAGCCTTCTATTCACCAGAAGCCTTAGGATATAAATGATGAACACGTTTTGCTGTTGTATATGTTGTATACTGCATTCTCAAAATAAAGTAAGCTATGGTAAAGAGCAGGTTATTTTAAAAGTCCTAAGGAGGAGAATGGGGAGAAGGAGGAGGGGGAGGATGAGGAGGAGGGGGAGGGGGAGAAAAAGGAGACGGAGGAGAAGGAGGAGGAGAAGGGAGAGAAGGAAGAGGGAGAGGGGGAGGAGGAGGAGAGGGAAGATGAGGGGGAGGAGGAGAGGGAGGAGGAAAAGAGGGAAGAGGAAGAGGAGAGGAAGGAGGAGGGAGAGAAGGAGGAGAGGGAGGAGGAGGAGAGGGAGGAGGAGGAGAGGGAGGAGGAGGAGAGGGAGGAGGAGGAGAGGGAGGAGGAGGGAGAGGAGGAGGGAGAGGGAGGAGGAGGAGAGGGAGGAGGAGGAAGACAGGGAGGAAGAGGAGATGGAGGAGGAAGGAGGGGTTGGTCTTGCTGTCTCAGGGGTGGTGAAGGCAGAAGAAAATGTAAATAAATGGTTTGTTTTAGAAAGCTGTGAGGTTGCAGATAAAGAATGGCAGGTACACAGATTGATACTATCGATGACCAAACATTAGAATTTTGTAGTTAGCAATTTTAAAAGTTGAAAAGTGTTACCCACTTCTTAAACTTTCTCGTGTTTTTAACTAGAAAGGTTTATGGCAGAAGGCAGCCAGTAGTTCCCTGGAGGAACCTCCTAGGTGATGGATATGCCTTCCTGAAATGTCGTGGATAACTGGATTGTGAGGTAAAGCGAAGCCTTTGGGAGACACTGGCTCCCTGGCCGGGGGCCTCCCCTCCTCACTGGGCTCTGGCCGCCTCCTGCTGATGTGGCCGACGTGGGGGCAGGGGTTCTGTCCTGCACAAAGGCTGTGCGGCTTTCTGGGGCCCAGGGCATTCTCTTCTTGCTGGGAGAACCGGCCCTGGCAGAGCCTGGGTGTGGGAGGATCCTGGCACTTCGGGGAAGGTGTGGCTCTGATTGCCTGGGGTCTTTCTCCCACACCAGCTCTTCCTGGCCTCCTGGGAAGGCCCTGCCAGTGGAGAGAGAGCTGGTTCACAGGAATCTGTGGAGCCCCGCAGATACAGGCAGCGGGCCTTTGACTCCATGTCTGCACAGAGCTCGCTGTTGGCTCAGCTCGTGGATGGACGCAAGCACCCTGGAGCCAGCCCCTGTGCCAGCCAG
The DNA here is from genome assembly GCF_048565385.1 of Saimiri boliviensis. Taxonomy (NCBI): domain Eukaryota; kingdom Metazoa; phylum Chordata; class Mammalia; order Primates; family Cebidae; genus Saimiri; species Saimiri boliviensis. Next base: position 1,682,483 of record NC_133452.1, read on the forward strand.
CGAGAGCCGTGCCCGGGCGAGGCATGCCTGCCAGGGGGTGTGAGTCATCACCCAAGCCAGTGGCTGCACAGGGTGGGGCAGGAAGAGGAAGATGCCACTTGGTAGCTGACAAGGGAACGTGTTTATGAGCCCCTGGGGACTGCTTCTCGGGGTTTCAGAGCTTTCCTAGGAGGATGCTCTGCCTGGGCTGGAGGCCTTGCAGCAGCAGGGAGGGCAGAGCCAGCCGGCCTGGGCACACCTGACCGAGACTGGAGGGCCGTCTCCACCTGCCCCAGGCACTTTCCCCGCACCCAGTGAGAAGAATTCCCATTCCAATATCAGTATTCAATGCTCCGAGCTGACTAAACAATCACTACAATTGAGTACTGGGGTCTGCCCAGGAGGAAAGAGTCAGGCCAATGGCTGAGAACAAGGCAGGGAGAGCTTTGTGACAATACCGTGGAGACAGGAAGACTCACTCCTGCTTCCTGCTCAGATAAGCCTGGGGCCCTCGGGTGCCACGGAGTCCCTGCAGAGCCAGCACTGCATTGTCCTGTGTGCTAGATACCATGGAATATTATGCAGCCATCAAAAACAATGAGTCCTTTGTAGGGACATGGATGAACCTGGAAATCATCATTCTCAGCAAACTGACACGAGAGCAGAAAATCAAACACCGCATGTTCTCACTCATAGGTGGGTATTGAACAATGAGAACCCATGGACACAGGGAGGGGTGCATTACACACTGGGGTCTGTCGGGGGAAATGGGGGAGGGACAGTGGAGGGTGGGAATTGGGGAGAGACAGCATGGGGAGAAACGCCAGATACAGGTGAGGGGGAGGAAGGCAGCAAACCACACTGCCACGTGTGTACCTATGCAACAATCTTGCATGTTCTTCACATGTACCCCAAAACCTGAAATGCAATTAAAAAAAAAAAAAGAGAGCCACCAGGGCCAGCCCACCTACTCTGTCTTCAGCACCAAGTCTGACCCTGTGCGTGGTCTCAGAGGGCGCTGGTGTTGACCGTAGGAAAACAGCTTGCTGTGAAAGGGCTGCAGAGCTCACAGTATCTCCTGAAACTCTTGGAAGGGAAACTCTGAGAACCGTAAATGGTACTTACTGTAAGACACTTGCTATCAGTAAGTTAATGTTATCAGTATTTCCTTTATTTCCCTGGTTATCCATCTTTATATTCTGTTTCAATGAGTGTAGCTATGGCCAGAGGGAACTGTCTGAGAGGCAGGGTGGGGAGAAGCAGTTGCCACTTGGTGGCTGAAAACAGGGCTTGTCCTTCCAAACTCCTACCCTCTTAGGGAGTCCCACTACATTTATTTTCCATAAGGCAGCTAGTTCTGAAAACATTTAAATATTTCTCTGGTTACCTAAAAAACACACGTTAAATTTGAAGAAGAAAGCTCAGAGTGGTGATTTCCTGAATCTCCAAGAGTAAAGCTAACTTTAACTGGTCAATGGATTTCTATCCATTTGAATTTTAGCCATTTAACAGAAAATAGAGATACAGTTTAGGTTTTTTCACTGCAAACTTTAATTGACTAATTTCCTCATTAACCTTTTCCATGGAAGCGAAGACAATTTTAAGGCACTGCTGTTTTTGAATTTCAGATGTGATTCCCATTCCGACTCCAGAAGGAACCACTGAAATGTATGCTCCCTGAGGCCGCATGTCACTCAGATGGGAACTGGGAGGCAGGGCTCCGCAGCTTTAGAACCTGTGTCCGAGGTCACACAGCCTGGAGTCGCCGCTGATTCTAAGGGAAAGTTGTTTTTATCACAGTGAACATTTGCATGGCACCCTCAGAACTCTATTTCTGGGTGTTCTGGAATCTTGGGGTTCACTGCGTGCAGCTCCAGTGCTGAGCCCCCCCAATTTCACCGGAAGCCCCCCTTTCTCAGTTTATAATGCATGCTCTTTTGATTTAAAAAAAACCTGGATTATTACGTATGCTCACTATTCTAGTTTAAAACATATTTTTTGCCGGCCCCCTCTAGCTGCAGCAGGCCAGGTCTCACTAACACAGGCCTCCATCACAACTGTTTCAGTACCGAGCAAGTGGTTAAGTTAAATATGAAAACCTAAAAAAGCCAGTGCCCTTATACAAAGGCTGGGATGTAACAAAAGCCCATCAAGAGTTTTGCCCAGGCCTTTCCTGGGCCTTAA